>NW_004567111.1:13322055-13382275 GCF_000260355.1 Condylura cristata
AGGGTCAGGAGAGCTCTGTCACACCAAGTGGTCACCTCCTGGGCAGGCGGGAATCGAACTCATGCGGAAGTGGCTTTTAGATTCTCAGTGCTGTGCTTTAACCTGCTGCGCCACCAGGGAGGGCCCATCTCTTTACTTTTTAACCTTGAAAATATATGTTACTATCTATTGTAATTCTCACAGCCTGTATCTGCTGGTAACTGGAAAATGGTAGGGGAGTCATTAAATATCAAGCAGTTATCAGCTACTAGTTTATCCCATGATTTTTATGAAATACAAAGCAATGCAATATTTTCCCTATGCATTGTAAATCATATCATACCCTGAAGTATAAAAACATTCAAAGGGTTTTAATTGATGATACAGACCAATTCTAAAAATAGAAAAAAGTAAAGTTTTCTAGTTCTAATAAATGGGCTTATCTGTAAAAGGAAAGAGCTTTCTAAGTTTGGAAAAAGTTCTGTAAACATATTACATTCTCAAATACCTTCTGTCTGAAATTTCTTCATCTCCCTATCTTTATTTAACTCAGACCACTCTATTTTTCCTATAAATATAACTCCAAGCATCATTTTTAAAGAACAAAGTTACTTATCTTGTACAATTGATCTATTTATCCATGAATAGCCTCAAATCTATATCAATATATAAGCCTGTGTACACATACATATACCTAAACATGCATATATCTCTCTATATGCAAATATCTGTGTTTTGTTTATATATACTAAAATAGGGTACAAAATTAAAACAGGATCATCAAATAAGTTTGAATTTCCTATGGAAAGAAGCATACAAATATCTCCAAATATCACATTAACACCACTACACATTACATTAATCATTAATTACTAATGTGATTACACTGTATCACCTTACATTAAGAAAAAATATTTGCAATATATAAAAAAAAAAAGATGTAGTTGGTAACTCCAAAGATCCATCACTCCAAAGAATTTAAAAATCAGGGAAAGACTGTCAAAAACAACTTTGTTAGAACTCTGGAAAGTAGTCAATAGCTAACAGCAGTCAAGCAAATCCTGACTCATAAAAAGGCAGCTTAAAAGTGTTAGGAAATGAAATGTTGTGACTAGCTCTTACTCTTTCGATGTGTCTAGCTCAGTTGTAGTCAGAGCAGCCTGCGTACCCAGTGTGCTACAATGACCTCTTGTTCCAGAAGAAGCGATGCAGAACTGATTTCAGAGTTGTGTTTAACTATTTTGACCTTTGTAGGGGCTACCTAAAGAATTCCAGCCAGATAAGGGTCCTTGTTTCATCAAATTCAGCACTCTTTCAGGTAAATCAGTGGCTATACAGAGGACATTACTTTAAATTACTGTAAAGCAAATAAACAACCCACTGCTATCTGAGGCAACAGGCTATAAATGAAGTTAGAAATAGGCAAACCAAAAGGCTATTGGGGAAAGCTTGGAATTTCTTTAGGAAACCAGGACATTGGCATGCCTCTCCATTTATAAGAAATTTTAGGAAGATACATGCATGTCCAGGGATGGACACATGTACAGAAAAGACTTGAACAGTCTCAATCACCCTGCTGACTGACACCAGTCTCACAGAAAGCAGTATGTGAATACTACTCAGAGTTGTAAACATTTCTGCTGAGCATCTAAGAGGTGTCCCAATCCTTCTGTAAGCAGAAAGAGAAAAAAATAGTAAATGATAACAAAGCCTAAGAGATGAAGCTGACCAACAAGCATGAAAGAGAAGTCCAAGGAGAGTGAGGGTGAAATGAGTAGAAAGTTATATGAATAAACACTGGTTTTAAAAAATCTGAAAATTATCTCAGTGAAAGGATACATTTCCAGACAATGTCAAAACTGACTCTAAGTAATACATCTGAAAAGATCTGTAACACCTAAAGAGATGAAGCAGTTAGCAAAAACCTCCCAAAGAAGAGGAACTCAGAGACAGTTTTTTCCACTGGCAATGATGCACCAGAAGTGTAGGGGGTGAGAAGATTCACCAGAGACAGAGTGGGGTGCAGAACAGGCTGCATCACTGAAATATGCTGCTGAGGGGAGCAGTGCAAATGCTGAGACAGGAGAAGTCTGCTGAGCCATGTGTGGGCTAGCCCCTGGCTGGTGCTTGAACTCAGGTTGTAGTGGTGAGAGAAGAGAGAACTAACTACAAGGCCACCGTGAGGTCCCCCCAAAACACAAACATTTCTGAAAGAGTTATGAGTTGAGTTGTATCCTTCCAAAAGATATTTTTGAATTCGAACTTTCTGTACTACAAAGATTAAAATGACTAATTTACAAGGCCTATAACAGCAACAATAATTAGTATTCAATCTACGAAAACTAGGTTATTTTTCATAGCCTCAATGAAAACAAAAATAGTAATGGCCACTTGATTTACTACTTCTGGCCTCCATAACGTTGAAAGAATAAATTTCTCTTATTCTGGGTAACCTAGTTACTAACAATTGGTTATAACAGTCCTAAGAAATGGATAGGGAATTTTGTAACAAGTTAGAATTTGGAAGAATTTTGAAATATAGGATAGAAAGTGTAGATTTCCTTGAGGAATGATTCAGTAGAAATATAGATGCTAAAGGATTTTGAGATAAAGACTTGTATACTTTTTTTATACATTTATTTATTTTTTTATGGACGGAAGTTTACCCCGCTCTATCATTGTAAAGTATATAGCTGAATTATGTTCTATTATTGGATGGCATGCAGATCTTGTAAGTGATTCATCTGAGCATTTATCTCAGAAAACTTGCAAGCAAAATGTGGAATGTGTTTTCTTTCCCCTTGATGCTTATAGTAAAGTGAAAGAAAAGATCAATGGAGGGGAAAAAATTGTTACACAAAAAGCAAACAAAGTAGCACATCAAGACACCATATAAATTCGACATTTGATGGATTATTTTTAAACAGCAAATAGCTTATTGCTATTGGTAACTCAGTCATCTAAAATGACACCATTATCACAGCTGCTTATATAAGAGATATTTTTGTCTTCTTGATATACTAGACAGCTAAAGTTTTTTTTGTTTGTTTTGTTTTGTTTTGTTTTGTTTGTTTGCTCGCTTTTCCGCTCTTAGCACGCCCTGAAGAAATGGTTGTGCAAGTCAGTGGATGGCTGGAGTTACATGACAAATGTCTTAAAATATGATTTAAAGTGTGGCTTAGTGAATTTTCCCTGCAAGATGATCCTACTAATAGGAGAGCAGCATGTATCAAGCACTCACTGCCTACTGTGGAAGCAAGGCTAGCTGAAAATGAGCACCAGTTTTGTAGAAAGCATGGTATTCAAAGAATATATTTCAGTTCTTTGAAGAAGTCAGAACCGTATTTCATGTGTTTCTCAGGTTCTCTTGATTGGAGCACATCAGAATTGTTTAGAAACCACTGCCTTTCTATTGTCTTGGACTGATCAGAAATGTTTGAAAACAGTTTCATCTTTTTTGAGCTGGTAGGAGATACTGTCATTTGCTTTCACTTTCAGATGTACTCAGGTAGAGTTAGTTTTGGTTTCACCTCTGCACAGAAACTAGCTGTGTTGTGCTGCACACACAGATTTCTGCTAGTAGGAACAGGTCTCAGCCAGTCTCACCTGGTCAGAATCAGTTAGAACCAGGCTCAACTGGTTGGAACCAGTTTCAGTCACTTTGAAAAGTTCTCAGCCAGTTTTAACCAGCAAAAACTCTGTCAGAACCAGTATGAATGAGCCTGTCAGAACTATCCAAACCGGCTGGAACCGTTTCGAACTGGTTAGAACCAGTGTGAACTGGTTAGAACCATTAGAAACCAGTTTGATCCTGTAGGAACTGGTTTGAGCAGGTCTAGAACAGTTTGAACCAGTTAGAACTGGTTTGAACCAGCTGAAACCGTACTGAACAGGCTTGAACCAGTCTAAATTGGTCAAAAAGGGTGTGAACCAGTTTGAGCCATTCCCAACCGGTTTGAAATGGTCAGAAAAGGCTTGAGCTGGTCTAAACCGGTTTGAACCAGTTCGAACTCGTCAAAACCGGCTTGAGACTGTGTGAAATGGTCTTCGTCTCTTGAACTTTGAAGAGGTCAGGAGGAATTCACAACTCTTTGGAGAAGCTTCATCCTTGGATGCAAGAGTGGGAAGTGTCAGTTGTTTTCAATCACTGTTTCATGAAGCAGTTTCAGGCAGTCAGAACTGGTAAGAATCAGTATAAGCCAGTTAGAGCTGGTTTAAACCAATCAGAATCAGATGGGAGTGGTCCAAATCTGCTGGAATCAATCTGAACTGGTGGGAATTGGCTTGAACAGGTCTGAAAGATCTAAACAGGTCTGATCAGGTCTAAAACAGCTTGAACCACCTTGAAATGGCCTGAAACGGCTTGCACCAATCTCAACAGGCTTGAACTGGTCGAAACCAGCTTGAAACGACCTGGACAGGTTTAAACCGGTTAGAACCAGTTCAAACTGGTCAGAAGTGGTCTAAGCCAATTAACCACTCTGAGCCAGTTTGAGCACTTGCCACCTTTCACAGTCTGTTTCTATCACTTTAAAACAGCCAAGACGCTTCTAAAATCTGTCTGAAGTTGTCTGAGCATCTGTACCAAAAGCCAGATTTATCTGGTCTCAACTGGTTACTGGCTCGAACCAGTCTAAACAGATCTAAACAGATCCGAACCAACTTGAACCAGTCTAAACTGGTCTGAGCCAGTTTGGACTGGCCTGAACCGGTTTGAAGCAGTTTGAAACAGTCTAGACTAGTCTGAGCTTGTCTGAACCAGTCTAAACTGTTTTGAGCCGGCTTGAACTGGTTTGAACCTACTGAAACTGGTCAAAACCAGTCTGAACCAGCTAGAACGGGTTTGAAACAGCTTGAAATAGTCTAAACTGGTATGTGCCAGTTCGAACTGGTTTAAACTGGTTTGAGCCCGTTTGAACCGGCTTGAACTGACTTGAACCAGTCTAGACTGATCTGGGCCAGTTCGGACCTGCTTGAACCGGTCTCAGCTGGTCAAAACCGGTTTGAACCGGCTAGAACTGTTTTGAAGCGGTCTGAACCAGTTTGAACCAGTCTAGACTAATCTGAGCTGGTCTAAACCATTTTGAGCTGGCTTGAACTGTTTTGAACGGACTGGAACCAGTCAAAACCAGTCTGAACAGGCTAGAAACCAGTTTGAACTGGCCTGAACCACTTAGAATCGTCTTGAACCGGTTTAAGCTGGCTCAAACTGGTCTAAGCTGATTTGAGCCAGTTTGAACCAGTCTGAAACAGTTTGAACTGACTTGAACCAGTCTAGACTGGTCTGGACTGCTTTGAACCTGCTTAAACTGGTCTTGGCTGGTCAAAACCGATCTAAACTGGTTTGAGCCGGTATGAGCAACTTGGAACCGGCTCAAACTGGTCTAAACCGGTTTGAACTGGCTTGAATTGGTTTAAGGCCGTCTGAGCTAGTTTGAACCTGTCTAAGTTTTGAGCCAGCTTGAACTGGTTTGAACTGGCTTGAACCACTCTGAGTGGGTCAAAATTGGTCTGAACCAGCTAGTACTGTTTTGAGCCGGTCTAAACCAGTTTGAGCCACTTGGAACCGGCTCAAATTGATCTAAACCGGTTTGAACTGGCTTGAATTGGTCTAAACAAGTCTGAACTGGTTTGAACTGGTCTAAACTGTTTTGAGCCAGCTTGAACTGGTTTGAACCGGCTGGAACTGGTCAAAACTGGTCTGAACCGGCTAGAACCGGTTTGAGCCAGTCTGAACCAGTTTTAACTAGTTTTAACCGGTTTAAACCAGTAGGAACCAGTCTAAAGCATCTGGATTGGTGTGAATTTAATGACTCTTTGTTTTTCATCTTAATTTTAAACTCACTGCCTTTAGATTTCCCATTTGGTGTCATTAAGAAAGCATTGTGATGATTTATCTTTTTCATTCATTCTGCCATAGGGTTTTCCTTTTTTGGTATTTATTATTTTCCTAATAGGTGACACTGTAGTTAAAGTTGTGTTTTATTTGTGTAGACTTTGAGTGTATGTTTGTAAAGAAGAACATGTTTAAGGGAATTTTCTTAAGCAATCATCTCGTGTAGGAAAGGTCAGGGTAGACTTAAATTCTTGCAGTCTAGTTTCTCCTCTTCCTCCCCATCATATTTATTCTCCGTGTGAACATAAAGTTTGTGTGGCCAAACCTTCTTCTAGACCAAGCAGTAGGGATACACAGTTGGTAGCCTCTTGCTCTTAATATAGACTTCCTTGAATCTCCAAGAAACAAGGAGAGGGGAGACAGTCTATTACACTCGCTCCTGTTGAAATTACTGAATTTCATGGTCACACCTGGCTGACAGTATGACTTTTCCTGTATCTGAGCAGGTACTTGCAGATGTCCAGGGGACCTGTATCTTCAAGGTTATTATTTTTTCCTTATTTTATAGGCAATAAATCTTGCTGGACTGAACTCTAGGGTAAGTGTTTTTGTACTGGGGTTAGAAGAAGCTAGTTGCTGGGATTGTACTTCATGTTTCCACTGGGTGCAGAAGGAGGGACTTCAGCATGCCACACTGTGCCCTCAAGAATTCACTGGATTCAATGTCAGATCACAACTTCTAGGATCAGTTGGGTGAAGGTCATGTGTCCTCCCCACCACTGTGGAAAGTTCTAGGGACTTCTAGCCCCAAACAAATTGAGTGCTGCTTGTCCTGTGTTTCAGCTTGGCTCATCACATACTCTGTCACTGCTACTTGTAGCTCTATTCTCCCTTTCCTGATTCTGAGAAAAAAAAAAAAACATACTTTTGATTCCTGATCTGTAGTCATGAGTCCTCCAGTTGAAAAACTGATGTGAGAGGCATGAGTTATTTAGCTTTTATCTGGTTGTGATTTAAGGAGATTTTTTTTTTTTTTATGCGAGCCTCTACTCCTTAGTTTTCTGAGAATGTCTCCTAGATCACCTTAGCCAGTGGCTACATGCATACTTAGGTTGTTGACTCTCCAACATCAATAGGTTTAACATAGTAAGTAGCTTTTTTATTTACCAAAGCCTCTCTGTGTCATAAAAGATGAAGTGTACAATATATTAAAGCTGCAGGCCAGTGACATAAACCACATCAACAATGACAAAGGAGGAAAATAATAATAGGCAGTGGAAGGTACTACCAAAGTCTTCAAAGGCCCTGCAGTCAAGGTCCAGTCACTCTCAGACTATGTGGTTTAGGTTTAAAAATTGACCTAAATGAACGTGTACTACAAAAAATATTCTTATAGTTTGGGAACAGAATGATAAAGTAGTATGAGCAAAGTGAAGACAACAAAAAACAAAGACAAGAACAGTGAAGGTAGAGTGAAGGTAGAGTGACAATGTTTGTATCACAAATTTAACGAAGGCTTGGATTTGAAACTAGCTGCAAAGAGAATCAAAATAGCACCTGGGTTTCTGAATTGGTCAGCTAAATGGATATTCCAGAATATCCATTTTCCCATGATGTTTCAGAAGAAACCTAGCCTGGGATTATCTATGATATTCTTATAAAATTCTATTTTTGTACCACTCAGGTATTCATAGAAATAGGGCGAATCAGGAGAAACAGATTTAGTTTGTATCATGTTGAGCTTGTGATCTATGGCTAATTCAAAATGAGTTGACCTTGAGGCTCAATGCAGGAAGTATGGACTGAAATCTCATGGGCTAAGAAGACAAAGTTTTATGGTGTGTTTGTATAAACATGCTCATCATGAAGAAGTGGTATTCTCAGAATTTCAGATGCTAACTTGTTCCAGGGGGATCCATTCTGAAAGCAAATGTTTCATGGAGAGTGAATCAGAGACTCTAATTAGTCCTATGTGAGGTACAATTTTAGGAATATCATGATTATTGCATTTTCCCATGATGTTTCAGAAGAAACCTAGCCTGGGATTATCTATGGTATTCTTATAAAATTCTATTTTTGTACCACTCATGTATTCCCACATAAGTTGAAATAGTTCTTAAGGAAGAGTGATTCCTCATTAATGTTAAGCTCAATTAAATTTGCTTTATATTTAAAAATTTACCAGTAAATCTATAATTTGCAATCACAGAGTCTGCCATTTATTTAAAAGTAAATACTTTCAACTTTCATTGAATCACTATGTATATTGAAGCTCTATCTTAAACTTTTCAAAAGTTAGCCCAATGTATTTAGACCACAGAATTCACACACTTGCTGGCAAGATAACCTCACTCTTCAAGGAAAATTCTATATTGGAGTTGTTTTTTCCAGTGTAGATGACAAGTTCAAGTGCATGTGAAGATACCATTATTAAAGCTGAAAATCCAAATGGAAGTATTAAATTAAATATATTTCATTTTAATACTCCTTAACCTAGACTGTCAGGTCTTTGTTCTGGATATTAAGTAGATGATAGAAAAAATAAAGCAGTTTTAAGGGAATTCACTTCAATCTGCTATCTTCTTTTTAATGTTGGAATATGAACTCTTTATATGTGAGGTGAAATGTTTGAAGAGGATGTTATTTCCTTAAGAAAACTGGGCTCTCCCTGATGGTGCAAGGGATTAAAGTGCAACATGCAAGCAATCTGCAGCCTCATTAGTGGGAGTTTGATCCCCAGCAGGTGGTGACCCACATGGAGGTGGGTGACCCACATGGCCAGCAGACCTATCCCCTCAGCAGTGTACTTCATTAATCTGCCTGTTCTGCTCCCCACTCTGTCTCTGGTGAATCTTCCCCCTGTTCCTGCACCTCTGGCCTGCATCCCACCCAGTTCTGTATGCATAAATAAATAAATATTAAAAACTAAAAAAAAAAAAAAAAGAATACTGATCAACAGATATGTTTATCAAAAGTGTATATAATATGTATGTGAGAGAAATTAAGCACAGAGATAATAGGTCTAGTTCGTGTCTTCATAATGTAAATATGAATACAAAAGACATATATAAAAGAAAAAAATCCTCTAAAATAATAAATTGGGTATATTTCTAAGAAAGAGAGTCTGAAGGATATCACAATGATAAAATTGAGCCTAAAGGAAAAATATTTTTGATGGGTTATTTAGTGAAGACCTTGTAGAGAGTTGTATCTAATGTAAAATGTGACATCTGAAATCTTAAGAGCAAGTCTTGAAAAAAGAGAACATAGTTTCCCAGCCTGTGTCTTAGCTGTAACAAAGGTCCTTAAAGGGAGCAACTAGGTTTGTCCTGTAAAGAGCTGAGATTTATTTTAAGAGCATTGGCATGTCACATGATCTTTTCATGAAAGATCCTTCTATGTGGAGAATAATTCCAACAGAAGGAGGAAAATGGATAAGAAGTTATCTCATTGAGCAAGAAATTGTAACATTTGAATGGCAACTTGGAGATTCTATAAGGCAGGAATTGACTGAAGGAAAAAATGTTTCAACAAGTCAGTACATCTCCACTCAGAATGAAGACTGAAGCTACAGTCCTTGTTAAACAAGTCGTGATTCTTTAAAGACAAAAAAATAGCAATAATAAGCACAAGCCATGCACTTCTGTTAAGTATTCAAGCGCAGCCTACATTTAAATAGAGACTTCAAGAGAAAAGAGAAATCAATACGTGGTCAAATGATAAAAAATTAATTAATAATAATAAAATCTAAGTGTGAGCCAACAAGACATGGATGGAACTTGGATTATAATAATAGGCCTTGATGGTAAAATGCCGATTAAAAAAGTCTGGAAAACTAATTGGCATCTGTGCTCAGTTACTTCTTCATTCAAGAACCCTGATTATTATACTCAATTTAACACAGTAATCCAAGCTGATCATTTTAAGCAAGAAAAAAGGATAGAACTGCAGAGCTAAAGTATGTCCCTATTTCCTGGACATTATTACATATATTTAGACAACTAGCGCAAATATTACCAATTACCCCTAACTAAAAGATTGTTATTCTCTACTTCACTAAGAAATAAGCATTCATTATTAATCACTTAATTGGATCATTAAATAATGTATTCAAAATTATTTGTTAATTGAACATCTGCTTCGTGGAGTTTTCTAAACACTATGAGTAAAAGATAAATGAGTCAACATTTGCCAGAAGAAACTTACAAGGTATAGCATGATTTTGTATAACATATGAAATCACATCAATATTTTAAATTCAATGACTATAAAGAAACACAAGCTTAAATTCATAGTCCCCCAAACATGGAAATATACAGAAAATATTATATGGAATTTCAACTATGTTAAAATGTTCAATCTAATTCCTTTTACATTGTATGTCGGGTAGAAAATGGTCAGGGCCGGTCTGCTGAAGCCTTGCTTCCAAACACTGACTGGTATAGGGAAATGTGGCATTCTCACTCATGGCCCAGGGGTGTCCATAATCCCTGATGTCTGTAAGTATGTATGTTACATGGAAAAAAGGACTTTGCAAACTTAGATCATTTTGTGGCCTTTTCTATAGAGACATTTCTGGATTATTTGTGGGCTCCAATCTTCTCATAAGTATAGATGACTTTCTCAGAATGGAGACATGAGCCCCATGAAGGCAAATAAAGTCAGAAAGATTCCATGTGTGACAGAGCTTGATTTTGAACTTCAATAAGGGTCTGTGTATGAAGATAGAATATTCTAGATCTAAGTGAAGCCACAAACTGATAGCCAGTAATGAAGCCTGAAACCAGATTCTGTCAACAACTAAGAGATTTTCCAATAAACGTTCCCAGAGTCTGCCCTTTAATTTTGGCTTATGAATCACTCTGCGGTACAAATCAAGACAAACCAGATTTCCCATTGACATAACTATGAAGTGATAGATCTGAGTTGTTTTAAGCTAATCATTAGTTTCATGGATTAAAACCAATTTAAAATAAAATTAAATGTTATGAATAAAGCAGACATAAATGCATATATCTTTTTTTTTAAGATTTATTTATTTATGTACACAGAGCTGGGCTATAGGCCAGAGGTGCAGGGGAGTGAGAGGATTCACCAGAAACAGAGTGGGGAGCAGAACAGGCTAACTGATGAAGTACACTGGTGAGGGGATCAGTGGGTGAGACCCCAGAGGTCTGCCGCTCCATGTGGTCACCTCCGGGCGGAGACCTCCAGGGCAGGGATGGAATGCGGCTGAAGTGGCTTTAGCTTCTCAGTGCTGTGCTTTAACCCGCTACGCCACCAGGGAGGGCCCCAAAATGCATATATCTTTAATGGTAGCATAACCAATAAGTAAATATTACTTAACATAAAACCAATCATGTACTGGTGTAAATAAGAAAAAAAAATCAATTTCAACACATTGCTGAGTGGAACAATTCAGAAATATGAGTAGATTCTGTATGATTCCACTTAGAAATTATTCCAAATATGTCAAATTTGTCTGCAGTGATAGAAAATAGATCATGGGTTGTCTACAATGAGGGAGGAGTACAGTTGATTACAAAAAAGGCATAAGGAAATATTTTGAGTTGGTAAAAATATTCATATCCTGATTGACTTTGTTTATATGGACGAATACATATTTTGAAATCATCAAAGTACAAACAAAACATGCATGTTTTAATTTGCTCTTAAAAGACTTAATTTTGGGGCCCTCCCTGATGGCACAGCAGTTTGTTAAAGCACAGCACTAAGAAGCTAAAGCCACAGCAGCATGAGTTTGATCCCTGCCTGGGAGGTGATCATATGGCACAGCAGACCTCTCCTGACCCACCCATTCAGCGGTGTACTTTGTCAGTCGGCCTGTTTTGTTCCCTGCTCTGCCTCTAGTGAATCCTTTCCCTGCACCTCTGGCCTGTACCCTAGCTCTGTATGCATAAATAAATAAATCTTAAAAAAAAAAAAAAGACTTCATTTTTGTTATTCAGCCCACCAAACTTCTATGGCTAAAGATAAAATATCAACATTAAATGGTAAATTAGATCATTTTAACTTTTGATTTAAAAATTTACACTGTCTTGTTTCATGTCTTCAAAGGCAATGATATCATTTTTCATCTGGTCTCCCCACACCTGAAGCACTCAAGAAACAGACATGATTTCATTTATCTGAAAAGGCTGACATCACCTCATCATTTAGGTCTCCTTTCTGTAAAGCCAATAGTATTGAGAAAATGCATAATTTTTAAAATCTTTTCTCATATTTCTTGGTCCCTTTGTTGCATATATTGTGGACATATTTATATCTCTTTTTTAATACCCTTTTACTCCTTTATATACTTCATAGTAGTTTGAGTGAGTCAAAAGAATTTCTGCCTTTTCCTACAACTCTCTGCTTTATATCTTTAAATTCTATCCATTACCTTTATCAATTAAACGATAGAATAAAGAACAAATGGATTGGCATAAGTAAAACTTATTTAAAATTTTAATTATTCTCAACTCTGCTTACCTTCTTTTTTCTAACCTATCATTTTATTTGTGATTTATCCTGTGAAGTAATAAAAGCACTTAGGAAAGAGGTTATGATATATGTCTTCCCCACAATATAAATAGAACTAAATTTCATGCATTGAATATTTTTGAGTAAAAAATTATGACTGTAAATTAAAATGCATGCATAAAAGTTTTAATTTTCTTCTTAACTTTTCTTAATTGCTTTTTGATCTTTAATTCTATGTAAAATTAATTAAAATGCATGTGAATCCAAAAGTCCCAACAAAAATCATAAGTGGGTTTCATTTTTAAATTAGTTACTAAAAAAGCTGTAAAACCCAAATTATTTGTTTAATCTGTTGCCTAATATTTAAATTATTATGACATATTAATTTAAAATAAGAACTCACCCAAATCTCTGGCTCATACTGATATAAAATCTTTTGACTATTCAATGAGCCACCAATAGAAATTATTAATTAATAACAGGTGTTTTATAACCAAAAGATAGAATTGGAAAATAATAAAATTTACCTTGTTGTTTAAAGGACCTGATTCTTGTTTGTAATGCCTTAAATAACTAGGACAAATGGGTCCTCCCAGTGGCAAGGCGGGTTAATGCACAGCACTATGATGCTATCCAAAGTCACTAAGGCATGAGTTCAATTCTTGGCTAGGGAGGTGACCCACATAGTGGGGGAGACCTCTCCGGACCCAGCCACTCCTGCCCTCAGCAGTGGACTTCGTCAATCTGCCTGTTCTCCCCCCACTCTGTTTCTGGTGAACGCTCTCACCCCCCATCCCCCCCACCACTGGCCTGTACCCCAGATCTTGTATGCCCAGTCCTTCTGCCCAGTGTGCTTATGCAGATGCTTCTTTCTGCCTACTCTCTCTCTCCGCAGGGCAGCAGCCTCCAGCCTGCCTGTGACCTATACCTGCTGGGACTTCTCTGCCTCAGTGAAGGTAGCTCTCCTAAGGCCGTCCGCTTGCAACCATGCAGGCCTCTCTCAGCAAGCTTGTCCCTTTCAGGACATCTCTTCCTGCCTGCTTGTGTCTATGCAAGTGTCCTTCTCTATCTGTCCCTGCTCCTAATAAAACTGCTCTTTAAATATAAACAAATCTCTGTCTCATGGAGAAATTCGCCTGAAAACTTACCACATGCCGTTGAAAGGCGAGAAGGGGAACTCTGGTGAAACCTTTCCCAGAGTGAACCCAAGAAACCTGAACTCCAAAAACAATAGCATTGACCTTGTGTGTGCCTGCATTTGAAATTATAAATCCCTTTTACCCACAGTGGGTGAGGACCCAAGTCAGGCAACCCATTTCATATTGGGGTTGCCCTGTAACAGCACCAAATTGTTGAGATTGAAATTCAATAAATCAGTCATGGGGCCCATCTAGCTTCTAACAAAAGTTGAAAACTGGCCCTCCCTGGTATTAGGACCCAGTGTGTTAGGACACAGCACTGCGAGCTAACTGCCTCCACTTCTGTGGGAGTTTGATTCCCAGCCAAATATACACTGCTGAGGGGAGCAGCGGGCAGGTCAGGAGAGGTCTGCCGTGCCATGTGGGTCACCTCCAGGGCAGGCGGGAACAAACTCATGCGGCAGTGGCTTTAGCTTTTTAGTGCTGTGCTTTAACCCACTGCACCACCTTTGTATCTTTTACAGCTGAACACTATCCCATTGTGTATATATACCGTTGTTTACTAATCCACTCATTTGTCTTTGGACACTTAGGCAGTTTCTATAACTTGACTATTGTAAGTAGTGTTGCAATGAACATAAGAGTACATTGCTCCAAATTAGTGATTCTGTATTTTATGCCTACACACCAAGGTATCGAGCTAATATTCTACTAACACCTGCAATCTGAGAATACGTTATATAACATGGCAAAGTAGATTAAAAGTAGCATATGGAATTATAGATGTAATATCTTGGATTATCCTAGTGGTTAAACTAGAGTAAGGATTCTTGAAATTTGTGCAAGCGATGGTAGAAAATGCAGCAGTAGTAAGACTTGATTAGCTGACCATTATAACTGAGGTACGGAAGCAGGAAGTTTCCCAGGTCTTAGGCTCTGCTACTTCCCCATTCCTGCTGCTTGGGGGAGTCTGTTGCTTGGGTTCCCTGGAGCAAAAAAGTCCCTGTAGTGTGCTGCTGGTCCACAGTAGTAGCTCTGGCTACCTTGATCCCCTCCCCAAACAATAAAGAATGTCTATGCTATGATGAATGGCTGACAAGATTCCTCCTACAACCTGTATAGAACCTCATCATTCCTATAATCAAGGCTCAGCATTTTGGGACTGATGCCATTGAGCCTGCTGGTGTGACAAGTAAATCTCTCTCCACTTCTCTGGGTGCCGTCTGATTTCTCTGGGAAATTGCTATACCAGTATAAGGGGGGGTAGGTAGTTATCAACCTACAAAAGCTGAAAGAAGCTAGACAGTGGATTCCTCTAAAGAGCACCCAGGAAGGAGTGTGGTCAAGCTGACATTTAAATTATAGACCAGTGAGGCCCATTTCAGATTTGACTTTCAGAACAGTAAAATAACATATTTTTGTTCTTTTAAGACACTAAGTCTGTGGGAATTTACTGCAGCAGCACTAAGAAACTGATGTATACCTTTACATGCAGGTAATAACTATCAAATCCAGTCTGTGCAGCTCAACATCCACAAAATTATGGTAATAATAACCTTGCATTTTGAATAAGCTGCAGTGTATGTGTGGGAAGCTTTGGAAGGGTGTTTGCATGTGCTTGCGTTCTGTGGATCATTTGGGTTTGCCTGTATAAAGTATCTTAATTGGAGAGCTATTTCAGTACTGCAGCTAATGATTTCTGGAGGATGGTAGTCGTGGAAATGGAAAGAAGTCTATGTAATTGTTACACACTTAGAAACAGTATGCTTAAGAAAAGTTTAGATAGACTTGTTGTTAAAAAGAAAAGGCTCAAGGATGTTTCTGTAGCTGCTGGCTTAAACACTTGCATTGTTGGAAATTCAATGTAGAGACAGGAATAACTCTTTAATCAACATACCATAAGAAATGGATGATCTGGAGTAACTCAGGGTTTTGTTAAAACTGGCAAGTATTAAATAACCAAGGGATCACAAGCCCATATTAGATATTCTGCAAAACTCCTTCATAGAAATGAAAAAAAAAATTGTGTCCACATTTACATTAGATATATTTGACAGAGGATATGAGATCTAAATGAGTTAATAAAGATATTAACAAATATGAGGCCTCAGAAAAAGAGGGCTAATAGTATCTAACTAAAGTCATGAGTATATGAGATCCCTGTCTTTGTTAGTTTATATAAACATACTCTAGGAGAAAAATAAACTAGAACATCTTAGGACACATGTATTAAAACATCAAATAATTTGAATTATCACTGCATTGATAGTTTTTCAAGAAACTATCTAAAGGTAAGGAAACGAGTGCAGGTTTGATAGTAAAAAATTCAATTATGCAATTATGTCTACATGAGTATGAGAAATATTCAAAGTATTCATTTCCTAACCTAGATATGCAAAGAACAGGTTTAGTTAAACAGGTTTGTAATTGTAAATTCTGCCACACGTTTAAACAGTGAATTAGTCATTTAGTGACATAAAAATAAACCTGATCCTGAAATAATGTAAATCACTGTTAAAATGTCTCCTATAAACATATAACGAAGGAAAACTATTAAAGGATTTGTAAAAATGATGTGCTATCATTTCATTTTAGTTAGTGAAAACAGTTAAGTCCAAATTCACTTGCAATGGATCTATTTATTTCAGATCTCCCTTAATTTTTTTTTTCCTGATGGTGCTTTTTAAACCTTAAAATTACAGCACAAATTAAGATTCATTTTCAAAGCTTCCATCTTCACTTGCAATTGCCTTTCATCTGAGGATCTAAGAACATTCCATAGTTTTTCATGGCTTGCCAGAGATTCATGGTGAGTCTGGTCCCTACCCACTTCTTGAGGGACTGACCTTTTCGAATGAACACCCATAGCTTTACTACTGTGGGGTAAAATTATTGACCTATTATTCTAAAAACAAAGCCTTTGCCTGCTTGGCACTTACTATCCAGCAGTTTTTTACTGCCCCAGCTGGTTAGAAACATATCTAAGGAGGAAAAATACCTTTGTAATATTATTTCTAAAACTCCCATACTCAAACACACAGTGATATGGAGCTGTGTGACCATTTAAAAACGCATTTCCTTTATTATTTTCTGATAGTCAGGTTTTTTCATAATCATTATCATTTAAATTGATATTTTTTATATAATCTTATATGTCCTTGTAGGCACTTTTACTGCTCTTTGGCCTGCAATTTTTATTAAGCCCAGTTAATCTTTCAACATAAATTTTATACTCCGAGACATGAAAAAGGATGAGATTCAACTTTTTTCTATTTTTTTTTCCATTTGTAACCCCCACAAAAGCTAAGAAGCATAGATTTGCTACTTTCTGCCTAATTATAAAGAGGAAATGGTGATAAAGTATTCTGTCATGTATAATCATTTCCAAGAAAAATATTTGCATTTCATAAGAATAAAAAAGAGCAACTGTAGTGAATATATAATCATAATCATCATAAAAACAATTGCATGTGTTAGGAACTGTGCCACTACTTAGCATGAGTCTGCTTGTTAATTCTACCCATGATAAAGGATTCTAATTAGAATTGTGGGTTTCTTGTGTTTGTGTGCTAAGGACTTGAGTAACCAGTAAATCTGAGTTTTAATGTAGCTTCATTGTTCCTTAACAATCTCAACTCTAACTTCACACACAGCAAGGTAATATAAAAAGTAAAAATAGCGAGTAGAGTTTTAACAATAATTTGTTGAACATTATGGACAGTGTGAACCAAAGGGCTACAAAAGAGGCCTATCCAAAATAGATTTTGTGAACACTTATCTAGTACTTTATCCAAGTAATGAATTACTGATGGAACAAATAAAGTAGTAAGTCTAGTTCAAAGAACATTTGATTTTTATTACATTTGCGTAAATATTAAAAAAAAATTAGTAAACCCATAGGAAGCATCCCAAGTTTAAACCTGACTCAATCAAGGAGGGGAGGGGAAGGGAGTTAACATGACCATCAACCCACCTGTAGAAATCAAGATTCTTTGGCTAAAGTGCCTTATCACAAGGCCTAAGACCCACATGGGCACCAGATTACTGTAGGGAACATAGGGAGCTCAGACACGAGGGTAAAGTTATAGAGAGCAGACCCACTGTGAAATCTGCAGTCCCGATTTCGCATAGTTATACAGACTCAGAAACAAACAGCCCATTCTACAAAATAATGAGCTTCTCCCAAAGAAAAGACTATATGAGTGCAGTCTCTGCTGGTCCAGGCCAGCAGTCCTCTGCCCACCTGTGACTGTACAGGTGCTTGTTTTTGCCAAACTCTCTCCATCCTCAGGGCAGCAGACTCCTGCCTGCCTGTGACCTGTACCCTGCTGGGGCTTATCTGCAGTGACTCTGTCAGCCTTCAGCTCTCCTCAGGGCAACCACCTGCAACCATGCAGGCCTCTTTGCACACCTTCCCTTCTTGGGGTATCTATTTCTGCCTGCTTATGCCTATGCAAATGTCTTTTACTCTTCTGTCCTTTTCTCTAATAAACCTACTCTTTGAATATAACTGACATCTCTGTTCTGTGGAGAAATTAGCCACAGTGCCTCCGAAAGGGGAGCTCTGGTGAAACCTTTCCCACAGTGAAACCAAAGACCCTGCACTCCAAACTCATCTCCAAAAATCACATCACCTTCATCTTAAGAGTCAAGATAATCACATTGTGAAACAGGAATGGGTGGGCTGAGGGATGAGGTTGAGGAGCAGGGATTTCCTAGAAAAACTGAAGAGAAATCATTTAATTATATACTCATTTAATTTTGTCATAAACTTTGAGACAAATTTGACATGTCCACCTGGGAACGCTAGACTTTCTGGAGCAAATAAAATAGCGAGAATAAGAGCTTAGAGCCAAGACTGCTGAGTGAGGAATGCAGCCTGGGAACATCTTGTATAGTCACTGTGTCCAGAAACCAGTCTCAGATATCTTTGTCGTTTAAGGTCTTGTTTGGATATTATTAAACAAAAGTCTTTTAAAAATATAAATATACTTGATATATAAAAAGAACATATGTGAGTGGTTAGCCCACCCCCCAGCCCTTTTCTGGCAGTGTCCATGTGCCAGATAATACAGTAATAGTGTACTGCATTAAGCCCTAATAATACACTGATAAGATCATTGCTGTCATTATTCTCACAGAAAAAGGAATTAAATATAAAAATTTGAATAACTTTCCCAAAGTCAGGTAGCATTTAAAACCAGACTTTAATTCCACAAATAGTGTTTTTGAGAAATATGACCTAGTACTTCTCTTAACACAGTCTGGTTTTGGTAACCTCTGAATACTAATGACTACTCCACTTACCTAATGATTTTGGGTTGTTCATCCCACCCTCACACAAGGTGATGAGACCCACACATATGAATGTGCACACACATACATATGCTCACTTGTAATTATATACAATGATACTAAGCAAAAATCCAAGTAAATGCAAAAAGAAAATGGATTAATAGAAATGTCAAAAATTATATATTACCCAAGTCAACAAATGACATGTAGGGTACTAGGATTCAGAGATGTTTTGCCTGTGTCTACATCTTACACATGCTATCTTTTCCCTACAAAATATCATTGTTGCAGAATTTTTGACACTCAATGGAAATCCCAGAGGAAAAAGTGACAATTTTCAGATGCTAAGGAATGAATTAAATGCAGACACAATTATTGAATCCCAATGTTTTATTTAACTGTAAAGTAAGTGTAACAACAACAACAAATGTAATGACTCAAAGTGTGAACACTGAGCAATGTTTAATGAAGTAACTGTGAATTCAGTGTGCTTGCTATTTACACTTTAGAAAAATGGAGCTAGTCTTCTAGATGCTAAAGAGTATGATTTGCAAGGGACACCTTTATAGTGTGTGATGCAATTAGAATAGGATGTGAATTGTATCACAGCAGAGATCTTTCTTTCAGTGCTGTGGATCGGGAATTCACCCGATCTGTAAATTAGAGAAAATGAAGCAAAAATAAAATAAAATGGGGGCTGGGTTCCCAAATATTGTATTTAATCCAAGAATATTTTCTTTTTAAAGCTCATTTAAGCAACAAATTATGCATGCAAACTTGACTGTAACTTAAGATAAAATGACACTAATTTGGATAGATATCAATTTTATGTTCTACAATATTGGGAGTCCCCTTGTTCCCACTATTTCCCTAGACTACATGTCCATGAGCAGATGTGCAATGGCACGAGAAAATACAATTTAAATAAGAAGAGAAATCACAAATACGATCTTCATGGAGGGTTTGAATGAATCTTTTGACAAAGAACACATCCCTAAAAGGAGGGGAGAAAAAAAAAATCAACTTTATTTGAACACACTTGCTTTATTTACTATAATTTATAAAGTGTGTTTATATATATTTAAATAGTTTAAAATGAAACCATGCAATTGGCTTAAACTTAATTTATTCATATTTTTAAAAGGAGATAATACTTGAGGGAAGGGGCAAAATCCTAACTACTGGAGGTTTATATTTTCCACACAAGATCTGACTAGCTTACTTGGCATCTCTAACAATTTCTGCAAAATATCTTTTATCTTTTAAAATTACTGAGTCTACTTAATCAAGCATCTGTAGAATCTAACCTTGAAAGTTACTGAATTATACTAACTATTCAATACTTCATAGAACTGGTAACTGAAATTTGGAATTCTAATTGAGGATATTGAGAATACAAAACATGGAAATAGAGAAATTTATTAAAATTCAGGTGGCTTTGATTACCCAGAATGCTGCTAACATGAATAAGAAAAATTTTCTTGAACTTGCTTAAAGCAATAGCAAATTCACATGAAATATTTTACTCCTTACTTAGAACCCAACTACCCTTATCCTTACAGTCCCATTAAGAAAAGTGGATATCAGGCTCTCCTTGGTGGTACAACGGGTTAAAGCATAGCACTATGAAGCCATCTGCAGCACAAGTTCAATTCCCAGCCAAGGAGTTAACACACATGGTACAGCAGACCACTCCTGACCTGCCTGCTGCTCCCCTTAGCAGAGTATTTCAGTTCATCTGCCTGTTCTGTTCGCCACTCTGTCTCTGGCGAAACCTTTTATACTCCTACACCTCTGGCCTGTACCCCAGTTCTGTATGCACAAATAAATAAATCTTTAAAAAAAAAAATGAAGTGGATATCAGCTTAACATAAACTACTAGTCATCAAACAAAACTCAAAGCTAAAAATTGTTGAAAACTTCAATATTTTCATAATTTCCATTAACAATACTAAATCATTTACAATTTACGAGTATGTGTGTAGTTACCAGATATTTCATTTTTGAGATGTTAGTTTAAGCAGGATTGTCCCCAAGTCTTTGCTACCATGCAAGGAACGTGATATCCATGGAGAAAATGCTAATATAAGCACCATTATTAAAAGATGAATTCAGAAGTGGTGATTTCTATTCCTTATCCAATTACTGTGTCCCAATTTAACTTATTCTGATACTAGATGATCCTTAGATTCTGGAAATAACTTATTACAATTTTAATCAGATGGTTTATCGTGTTGTAGCCATTGTCATTCCAATTATGTTGTCTTTGCTGAGAAAATCAAAATAGTTCCCTGGACTCTGCTTTATAGCTATTAATTTTCAATTTTTTTTTATGTAATGATGACACGAGTTTAATTTTACCAAATGGTATACATAATATCTATAAACTGTTTTGTCCTGATGCTGTAACAATTCCCCTTGCATAGGCAAGTATATGAGAAATCATGCTGGCCCTCTACGTGCTGAAATGGTGTTTGCGGAACCAGCTAGGCAGGAAGTATAAGTTATGCATAGTTCCTAAGTATAGAGTGTGGGAAATACATCTCATTCAATTTAGGATCCTGTCAATTTCATACCCACCACTGTGGATGATGTAGTGGTCCAGAGTATATCAGGATTCCTTCTCACAAAACCAAATACATTCAGTGTCCCCAAAATGAAGATTGTCTTCAGTAACAGCATAACTAGATTTGATTATGTCACTCACTGCACCATTTCTCTTATCCATTAACATAGAGCTTGCTGGCTAAGCACTGAAAAATCTGATTGTTACTTTTAATAGATGAAGTATGGATATTGCCTTCAAATAGCAATATAGGATAAGCAATTGCATACAAATCTATTGGTTGATAGTAACTGGATGGTCACTTTTCATAAGTTAATATGCAATGATTACTTGGAACTAAGTGTGATACTGTGGGATCATGCTGTTCTTTGGTGTGTCTGCAATGGGAAACTCTATGTAGTAAGAAATCTTAGGAGTTTAGGGAAGCGAATATATGGGCTATTGTTGATTACTGTTGATTGGATAACATGAATATATGGGCTATTGTTGATTACTGTTGATTGGATAACAAAAACATAGGCTTTGCCAAGCAGAAAGAAAGACAAATTAAATACATAGGACATATGGGACACATAGGAGAGTGTTTCTTACAGCAGATATTTGTGATTGTCCGTCACCTTTGGTCAAGTACTACCACCTGTTCTCTGCTATCATGTCAGAAAAAGAGAACAGTGAGATTGACTTTCAAATCTGAGGACAGGGTCTAGTTAGGTGATTCCCCTCAGTACATTGTTACTGGATGAAAATAAAGTTTGGCTTTCACCCTCTCAGACATTTCAACAACTGAGTAGTATGATAAGTTCATTATTGTTCAAACTAAGTGATAATGATACCTATTATTTAATATTTCTGATTAATAAATTTACAAGTAAGCTATATTTTTGAAGCACAATGATGAATTGTCAGTATGATTATAGTATTTTATTTAACTCAATTTAAACAGATAAAAGAAAAGCAAAACAAATTAGTCTGCTACTATTTAATACAGGATAATAGATAAATATCTACTAAGCATCCTCATCTACTCAATATATTAAAGTCAAGAATAGAGTAAATGCTACACTTATATAAAATGTATATATACTAAGTATCTACTAAAAATATACATTGAAGATAAATACCATGAATATCAATCATTACTATAAGGACAAAGATAAGAATGCTTACATTTACAGCTAATCAACTTCCTTTGGGCAATGAATAACTAAAATTATACAACTGTTAATATTAAAATTTATAATTTCAAGTGCTTACAGTTTTTCAACCTAAAATATTCAGGAAGATAAACTAAAGCAACAACAAAAGTAGAAATAATGCCTAGAAATTGGCAAGATAACTGATAAATAAAAAAATATTTAAAAAGTTTTATTTTGTAGCAATGATAAATAATATAAAATCAATGGAAATGATTTCACATAGTCACAAGCATTTTAAGTCAGCCAAATACAGACAGAAGTGTTGGCTGTTGGCTAGAGAATGTCATCAGAGCTTAGAGAACAGTCAAATTTTGTCTAATGCTGATATACTTTCTACCCCTTAGAGATCCTAGCCTCACATCATCACCCAACATTCATCCAGCTGGAATTCAGTGGAGACCTCACATCTGGAAGTTATGAAGGGTTTAGGGTAATTGTGATTAAACACTAGGGGTTAATAATGCATGTGTCTTGTTATATCAGCATGACTCTATGCATAATAACAGTGTAATGCATAATTGCAAATAATTAAGCACTTGCCATATTTGTCTATTTTTTTACCTGGCTTTGTATTGAAATCTCTTGAAAGGAATATGTGTGTGTGTGTGTGTGTGTGTGTGTACACACATATATATATTATATTATATATATATATATATAAATCCAATGTTAAAATTCAGATCCAATATTTTCAACAGTTTCTGCAATATATGTCTAGATATATAGCAGATATATTTTAAATTGTATATTTTCTAGGTAATTCTCACTATACTTGTTCAGTAAAATCATTGAAAATTACCTAATGTCTGATATTCACTGAAATGTATCTACTTAATTTTATATTTAGCTTGCTTCAATCCCAGATTATTTACTCTAGTTAGAAAATATTTTCATGTGAACTCTACACAGTAGCTATTAAAATATTATCTTCCTGAAAGCAAAATCTAAAAATAAAATGGAAAACTATTTGTGTGCTAAATATGAGAGAGAATTTTAGAAGGAATGACCTTATTTTATAATTGTGCTCTTTCTCTCTAAAGTCACATCTATCATTACCTTAGATTATCCTCTAAAATCTGCAGAGATCTTAAAAGCTAATGAGGCCTTTGATGGAAGATGTAAGACAAGAGGATTCACTCAATTACTTTGTAATCTAAACTGACAAGGCCAAACTTTTCTTATTTCCTTCTTGTGTCCTTGATTGCGAACTGTCTCCCTGTAAAACACACACACACACACACACATATGCACACATGTGCACACATGCATCCACTTACACACACACTGTGCAGTTATAGGCATACACACATGGATCATGAATCTTAAAGAGACATCTCCATAAAAGGGAAAACGACCATCTCCCCCATTCCACATAACTACAGGCAGAACTAAATGACCAGGAGAGGAAACATATTTATAATAAAGCAATTAGGTTGCCTCTGAGAGACACAGGGGGAGACACACAGACAGTCACATGGATAAGAAACCGTTTGCTTCTTGGCTTTGAACTTGCACCAGGGGCTTGGAGTGCATGATCAACCAAGTATAAGCATCTTGTTTTGTTTTGTTATTTTGGGGCTTGGGGGCTAACAGAGAAAAAGAAATAATCTTTTATACAAGTTATAAGATTGATCTAGGTATCAGAAAGGTGACAATTAGTCAATAATAGAAAGCATACTCATGCAGTAAACACTGAATTAAAGTAAATGTTTAAACATATATCAAATATTTGTTAAATCAGATATATCTAATTGACTGAAGACAAATAACTACATAGTTTATTTACATTTCTAAGCTAAGTAATTTTAGAGCTATGATTATAGTAATTGATTAAAATTAAAAGTTTGAGTAATATTAAATATTCATTTGTACATCATTCTTTGGTTGATCTGGACTGACCATTGGATTTCTCTCCCGATGATTGTTTTAAGACTCTCTGATGATTGTTTTCAGAATTAGCACTAAACAGTAAATAATTTTGTTAGGAGGTATGAGCAAGTAGAACCTCAAGGGGTAAATTTATAATTTGTTGCCAAATTTCTATTGGAGCATAGGCTGTGATACTATGTGAAGAAAATATATGAAATTATTTGTTGACTACCTTTTTTTCATGTCTCATGAAAATAAGTACTTGCAACAAAATGTTCATCTTTGAGATTCATGTCAAAATGATTTTAGTAGTGAAAGAAGGTTAGATGAAAAATGAAAGATTTCAAGATATTCTCTTTGAATCCTATTTAACTACTGGTTTTTATTTTTATGATACTATTTAAATTGATGGGTCTTCCATCTAACTGTGGAAAAATTACACAATTCAATGATGTGTATCTAAAATACAAAAACCTATATCACTGAATTTTCATAACAGCCTAGAAAGACACATTTTAGTACTTCTTGACTGATAAAGTATTTAAGTCCCAGAAACAGGGAGGTAAGATGTTCTAGTCATAGGAAAGACAATGACAGAATAGAAATTCAGATCTCACTCTTACGTTCTTAATCTCAAGTGCATTGCACTACTCAATTTATGTCATAATTAAAATTCTAATAATAATAAAAATAACAATAGTAATTGGCATTTCTAAAACTTTTTTGAAAATTTGATTTCAAATTTCTCAGTAAAAACTAGGCATTTTGTTACTGAATTTTTCCTTAAATGTTTTCCAAGAAAATTAACTTTACTATAAAGGCATAGTGATCTTTATGTATAAATATTATATTCCTGATTTTCATTTATTTTCAGATTGCTATTTTCTTCTTCATTGAATACATTAAAAATGCATTTTTAAATTTCACCTACATACTAAATTTTGGTTATTTATTGCTATTTTTCTAATGTCTTTCAAAACTCAGTTCAAATTTGCAATATTTCAAATAATATTTATCAGATATTCTGTTTTTTTAATTATGACATATACTGTTCATCAATTTGTGAAGATATATAAGCAATGGAAATATATCATAAATTAAGCAGCTACCATGATATTAAATATTATTGAAATATTTTGAGGATGCAATAATAATACTGAAACATAGTCATTATTAAATAATTGATCAGGACTGTGTGTAGAGTGATGCTTGAAATTTTCATTATTGTCAATAAAAAGCTGGCTAACAAATTTTATTAGATTCCTTCTAATAGTTTCTTAGTAAATTTCTCTTAATGATTAACATCTCCAAAGCTGAAAATAACACTAAATTACAGTTTCTTTAACACAACGATTCATAGTATTTAATCAAACTACACAATATTCCTGTTAAGCACAGATTTTGACCTTTGCATTTCAACAAAGACTGTGAAATTTGTCAGACAGCATTATGGAATTCAAGAGGCACAGCCCTGAGTTTAGATGATTGTATTTTATGCACATTTGTCAAGATTGTATGACAGTACAATATAATGTTCTGCTTAATTATAAATTGTTGGATGCAACTATTCCTCTGTTTTGACTACACACTTCACTTTTTTTTGTTTGTTTGTTTTAAAGATTTATTTACTTACGCGTACAGAACTGAGGTACAAACTAAAGGATCAGAGGCAGTGAGAATATTCACCAGAGGCAGGGCAGGGAGCAAAACAGGCAGATCAAAAAGTACACTGCTGAGGGGAGCAGCAAGTGAGACAGGAGAGGTCTGTTGTGCCAAGTAACTCACCTCTTTGGCCAGGGATTGAACTTGTGCTAAAGAGGTTGCAACAAGCTTCACAGGGCTGTGCTTAACCTGGTGTGCCACCAGGGAGGGCCTTATACACTATTATTTTCATTGTTGAAATGAAATTACCTATTTTGCATTATGAACAGTCTTAAAGCTGTGGTTAGAGTTAACCTTCCTACTCCACAGAATAACTGTAGGTATCTACTATGAATATTTTCACAAATGCTTCAAAAGAAATATATTTACAAGAGATGGAAAAACACCCATAATGTATACCTGCATCATATGTAGGAGGAGATCATACAGTAAATATTAATTTGCGTGTGACTAGTAAAGTAACTATCTGAAAAGAGAAAAGCCAGCTATTGATCTATAACTAATTTGAGTTGAAAACAGTGCAGGAAACTAAAAAGGTTACCCATTTCAAACAGGAAGAATTTAAATTTAAAACCAGACCTCTTGGAACTAGATCTCAGGGCACTGATTGCTACAAATTTGAAAGGGGAGTGTTCAAAAACACTTGGAGTTTGAAAATACATGGGTTAAGGGAAAGAAGGATGTGGTTACAAAAGAGAATCTATAAGGGTTTTGTTTATTAAGAAGGAAGCACATATTCAAAAATAAAGTTTTCAAAGAAATAGAAAGAGATCTGAATATATTAACTACAATCATAAAACAATAATAAACATAAATAAAACTAATGTGCATTTATCAGAATTAATAAGACTTTATTTATATGCTTAGCCTGTGTTGATAAATTATAATATTTTTGTGTTAATAAATTGAAATTGCAGTGGCCTAGATAGTCACTGGATGATTAAAAGTCTAGTCTCATTAAAGAGTTAATGTGGTAAAAACAAGTATGATAGCTTTAATTTCTTTTCTTTGAACTTGCTTGAAAACAAAATGTAAGAAAATTTAAACAGAAAACTATCACATAGAAAAAAAAAATTACAGAACACTGTCAAAAAATGCAAAGAGCAAAATTAAAAAACACCAGATTTCACAAATAGCAACTGGTAAGAGTTTATTATGCATGTAAGAATAGTTAGCAAATTAGAAGCTCTTAAACCAACAGAGCATGAGACTCAAGTATATTGCTATATGATAGCTTCTAGAGTGAAAATGCAGAGACTCTTTCTTCTTTATAATGTTTGGTTATAACAGTTTTTGAAGAAGAGGGTTTTGGTTAAAAGCACCTCGAAGTCCTTCCTTGCAGCTCAGCACTATGAAGCTATTCACAGCCACGACAGCACAAGTTCAATCCCGGGACAGGGAGCTGACCCACATATAGTGCAACATGACTTCTCTCTCACCCACTGCTCCTTTATCTTGCTACCTGGACCTTTGCTA
Source organism: Condylura cristata (assembly GCF_000260355.1). Classification (NCBI taxonomy): domain Eukaryota; kingdom Metazoa; phylum Chordata; class Mammalia; order Eulipotyphla; family Talpidae; genus Condylura; species Condylura cristata. Next base: position 13,349,557 of record NW_004567111.1, read on the forward strand.
TTAGCATTAATTACGTTATCAATTACTCATTTAATTATCTGTTTCCAGAACTGCCTTTAACTTACGATAGTAAAGCAATAATGTTTTAGAAAGGAAAAACCCTGAAGAAAAAGAGCAGTTAAATGAAAAAAAAATCCTCAGGAAAAAATTCATTTGTTTATTTATTTATTAACTTTTGCTCTGAATGATGTCATGTATATCCAATAGAAGGCCAAATCACTTAACTGATTATATGGAAGAAAAAGCCATTATATTTGTAGTTACATACATTTTCCATGATATAAGCACATTGTAAAAGCATTTTGAATGACAGTATTGTTGTTGACAATCTATATAAATTTTTTGGAAGATAACTACTATATGGCTTCTGTCTTCACTGAAGGCTAATAAGAGAAAGGATATTTCAAAACTCTGTAAATATGAACAGAGGGTAATAATTAAAATAAGATTTCAGAGCTATAATTTAAAATCTTTTGTGCTAGAAAAAAAAATTACAGTTTTTATTTTATCTCTGTTCTAACCAGAGGCTTTTATAAGCAATATAAATACATGACAGCAAAAAAAAGCTAAATAAATATCTGCAAAATATTTTCTCAAACATAATGTTTCATTCTTTTAAATAGAGTGCTTTATTATGCCTTTAGTACTACATATAATGAAACTGTGCTAGTATTTAAAATACAGAGTAGTCTATGTCGACTGACAGATTAAAGAAAAATCATAAACACTATTAACAAAGATGTGGAAAATAGATATAGAATGCATAGTAGACATAAACTATGATTTCGTTAGAGAAAGAAAACAGAAAAATTACATATATAAATAGGTTTTCTATTTTAACAAAGCCATGCACTTATAAAGGCAAAATTATTGGTGGGGGATAGCTCTAGAAATATTTGCATGACATTTCTGATTTCCAGAGAAATACTCATGTGTGTGTGTGTGTATATATATATATATACACACACACACACAGATATTGGTACTTACAAAAGAAAGACAAACACATAATAATATTACCTATTTTAAAAAATCTAAAAATGTCACATTTTGTATTTATTTTAAATATTATTGACATGAGAATGTTGCAATAATTGTACACATATTATTTTCTTAAGCAACTTGAAAATCTCTGATTTATGCTTAATGAATCCTAAGTGTTTAATGTCAGTTCTACAAAGGAAGTTTTGCATAATTACCCTATTTGCCCCAATATTCCTTTTAAACTACAAGGAATATTGGGGCAAATAGGCCCAATTCAAGTTTTCAAGTAATCTTTTCTCTAATATTCTTTATATTCTCTGTATAAAATGCTATAAAGGAAGGACGGTCTCAGGAGCGGGCTACAGAGGGAGAGAGGGAGGGTGATATGTAATAACATTACAATTCTTTGAAATAACAAAAATATTATCAAGAGGCATATTCACTCAAGGATTTTTCACCTACCAAAAGTAAAGACTTTCTGTACATGAAAATATCCGATAACTATACAATTACCTGTACTATAACCAAATGAAGATCAAATCAGAAAACTCAATTATGAAAGAGTTATTGCTTCAGGTGAGTGGTAATTGTTTCTTTATATCACAAGAGAAAAATAAAGTAACTGCTAATATTTTCTTTACTCACCATAATTAATTGCCCTTGAGTTAAATGTATTTACCAATTAATACTTAATTCTTCCTGTTAGTATATGGAAATCGATCCCTTTCTGATTAGAAAACATTTTATATTTTGGAATGTTCAATATTCTATAATAAATTGTGTTAACTGCCTATCATGAAGAAAGATGTGTGTGTATATATATATATATATATATATATATATGTCTGTATATATATTTTATTCTATAACAATCTAAAGAGACAACTATTTACAAGAGCAATTTCTCAATTAATTTGAGGAATTTTCCCCAAATCCCACAGCTTATGAACTTTAAATGAGAGTAACCCTTTAGGCAGAAAGTTAGGCTGTTACAACTGCATGAGTACCCTCACTGTTCGGAAGTAGAAACACCATATTCTGACAAGACATATGCAGATCGCAAGTGAGAAAACCAGAATCATTCTAAGTGTTATTTCCTTTCATTTCTGCACCTGGGCACTCTGGCTTTTATTCAATTTTGGGCTTCAATATTCCAAGATATTTTAGAGAATATTTCTATATGGAGCTACTCAGAGGGGGTTCTTTCCTCCACTCATGAATAAATATGACTATCAATCATATTTATTTGTGAAACTGTTCAATCTAAGCCTTCAAGGGAGAAACACACATCATGAACAGAAGCATAAATTTTAGTGTTGATGTTTCCTTTTTTATCACATATTTGTTTTATTTTAAATAAAATTGGACTCATTTACTTGATGTCAATAAAAAGATTTTCTAAAGAACTCAATTACTTTTCATATCTTGATGATGGCAGTTGATATCAAAGTATGTGTTTCACCTGTGAGGAAATGACTCAAGGCGAATCCCATGCAACTTCTAATGAATAAACTTAATTTCTGAGTTTGGATCTTTAGAATTATCTATATAAAGTGAAAGTATAATGTCTACTTCCTTCTCATGAAAACTTGACATTCTTCACTTATATTGAATTACCACCAATGCTTAGAATAGTCAAGATTTCAATTTAAGAAAATTATTATTATTATTATTATTATTATTTGCTTGAAAGTATTCACCTTGAAAAACTTCACCCCATTCAGTAAAATTGAGACTTACGGCAAGCAGAGAACCCTTAGGATCAGAATGGAATAGAAAAATTCTTAGGAGACTTCAGAGGCACCAGAGATAAGGTCAACAAATTCCAAAGGGGACTAATCAAATACCCTAGGACTAAGGGCAATAGAACATTCCAGAACAAGGACAATAAGGAAAAAGGACTCCAAAATTAGGGCTGGGACACAGAGACTTATTTTGTGGCACAGAGACATTAAGACAATGAATGAGACCACTGAGAACTAACCAAGCACAGAGAGACTGGAGAAACCCTAGAATAAACAGAGAAAGGTCTATATTCCCTAAGGCATGACCCAACTTGGGAATCCTTACCCCACCCCCACCTGGTTCCACTGGCCTAGGAGTTCTACTCCTTTTCTATTCCCTTTGTCCTTAATGAACTTTTTCTTTCTGTAAACAAAGCTGCCACTTCTCACTTGCTACCCTGAGCATCATTGAAGTTCTTGCTGCAGTTTCAAAAGACACTGACAATTGGGGGGTCTAGTGACCAGGGCTTAGCACCCCCAATGAAGCCTGGGATCTGTTCCTGGCTGGGAGACTAGGGCTAAAATTTGGAAATTTCTGTATCAAAATGGCATGCTAGTTTTAAAATGGTTTATACATTATAGCTTGTGCTATTGTTACTTTTATATAAAAATAGAGATAATATCTTCCTATGGATAATGATGGATAATAGAAAAAATGAAAATGATAAATGATGAGGGGAAGGCTTGTGATACATTTCAGGAAGTAAACTGCAAATTTAAAGTACTGAATTTGAAGTAGACTTTAAAGCTTGCTAAATAATTGAGCACAATTGAGGACAAGTATCTTTAACTTAGCATCGCCTAGATTTTATTTTATTTATATCATCATAGGTTTTGGTATATTTATTGTTAGTAAGCATTAGTTGAGCATGAATCCCCACTGTTCTCACAAACACATGAATGTTGTGTCATGGATTAAGATAAACTCTACTAAAATGTATTTTTCTCATCTGAAAAATATTATTAATTGCAAAAACTAGAGATCTTTTAAAAAAAGATATATGGAAAGCAAATGTTTGAAAATAAGAGTTAGGTTCAAGATAGGCATCATATTAAATAAAATAATCTGAGGTAAATGTTTTATGTTTTATGTGCATATTTAATAAAACCATTTCTTAAGTAACTATCACAAATACAAAAACAGAAGGCACAAGTGAATCAAAACAACTCCAAACTATCTCCTACCCTTTGAAACATTCTTTTCATTTGACTGGATTACTATGAATTAATTACTTTAAAGGCAAAATAATACAAAGGAAAACATGATCATAGATATATAACCATTTACATCTATACTAAGGTAACTATGCCTTCATAGTGGTATATCAAACTTTAATTTCTGGTCACATATATTATTCTGCCTTTCTTTACATTTTTCTATACAGTTTTGATGACAATAGTGTAAAGTTTGAGTCCCACCAAGTGCTTCTATTTATAAAACTGTGCAGTTCTAGTATGAATGTATGTGGTACCAGGCTCACACTATACAGTCAATTTTTCTATGGACTGGATTGTAAGGCTTTGTAAGCCTTATAATAAGCCCTATAGAGTGTTCTGGCCATTCCCCTAGTCCTCTGGTCAAGCAGAAAAAAGAACAAACCACATGCATAGAATTGGAGTCTGTGAAACAACTCTGAATACCCTGCTGCCTGTGGGTAAAGCCAACTTTTCAAACCCCACTAATACTAATGACCAAGGAGCTTGAAAAAAAGATAGGCACCAAGTCTTTGAGTCTCCCCAGAGTTTTATTTTGAAATGAGGGAAGTGATTAACCCCAGCATTGTGTTTCTCTAGGGTTAGCATACTGGTAGGCCTGGAAAATGCAGAACTGAAAGGCCTCTTTTTAAGAATAATGCATTCTTAATGTCAATGCCTCACTGTTCCTCCATACATTAATTAAATTCAACATGTGTTTATTGGAACAGCTCTGAGGGAGTTAAACCTGTCGGACTACCTCTTGATTCAGTTCTTACTTTATCTAATAAATTCTGTCTAAGTATAATCGAGATTTCATTCTCAGTTAACAACTTAAAGGCCGTTCTCCTGCACTTATTCTAACAGATTCCGCTCACTTCCACAGTTTCAGTTATGCCAAAAGTTTCTCCCACTCACTTCAGCGGTTATTTCTTGAATTTGTTACACAGATTCTTTTCTAGCTTTCATTAATTCTTGAGATCCTGTTGAATTAAAATTTGTTTTAAAATATGCAAATTTTATTTAATTGATAACTGCAACACTATTACATTAATGAGTATAATTTGATTTGCATGTTAATTTTCTAATTCATTTCTGATAAGCAATTGCCCAAGCATGAATAATTTATGAAAATAGATTTGTGTTTTCAGAGTAAGGCAGTATCCTTTAAGTGACCACTATTATAGATTGGTTAATGTGAAAACACTATTTTAAGGAAACGGCTGATTGATGCCATATGCTGCTGCTGGCTATATGAAACTGTAGCTCTTATACATGGCTCATGTGGTTTATTTGCACAAGTTATGCCAGATTTGGCAGGTTTCTCCCACTTCACCCTACTTCCCAGATTATCGCTAAACAAGATGTTGTATTTGAAATTGTCACAATACTAGACTAAATCTAAAACCCACAGACTGTATTTTGGCAAGATTTAAGTGAGATATTGTAGGTTGGATAATTACTTAGTCACACTCATTATCCTGGAGGTGGAAGTGTCTTGAAGTAAAAAAAAAAAAAACACAATAAAAACAATCTGGTATAAGTTTATCTTTAGGAAACCTCATAGATATGGCTTATTTTCCATAACCATATAGTCTAAAAACTACACTCCATTGGCACAATGACTTAAAAGTATGCTGGTATTTATCTTGATTAACACATGAGAACATTTAATTACAGAATGATTTATGCTAGTTCATTGCCAATTTTAATGAAAACTTTCCCTTATATTAACTGAAACCAATTTGTGGTATAAAAGAGTTTTGCCCTCAATACAAAAAGGAAAAAAAAAATCATAAACTTGTAACATCATATGAAAAGGAGTCTGAAATTTGTGGTGATGTTTAGAGTAGTATTTAATTTTGAGCTATGAGATGATATAAGAAACTTTAAAATATCCAACTATGTGATGTTAAAAAATTAGTATGCATAGCTGGGTCTTTTCATATTATAGACTGTCATGTTTGACAGAGAAATATAACAATTTAGATGGAAAAGATGGAGTAAGAAAGAGAATTTAAAGGTGTCTATAATGGGTTTCACTTGTTGAAGAATGTCTGCAATTCTAGGGACCTATTAGGGAAATAAGTAAAAGCTGAAAATAAAAGAAGGTGAAGGAGAGTACCCTGGGTGCAGGGTCTTCTCCAAGCCCATCCCCAAGCAGGTCCTCAGGGTCCCAGGAGCTGCAGCAGTAATGCAAGGATGCAGTTGGAGAGCAGTGGGCCCAGAGGTGAACACACATGTGACAGCCAGGCTGAAGGTGCTCTGACCTCTGTGCTGCATCTTGGCTTTTTATTCGTCTTTGGGGGTTTCCCGTCTCCACTGATAAGCTACATACAGGTTGGCTCTGGCCTTATCAGTCTTTGCAGGGTGTGTCCCACTCCTGTTGCTATTGCAACAGGGTGGTCCCCAGGTAAAGGGGAGGGTCCAGATTCTCTGCCCTACAAAAGAAGGTGAAGCTGAGCAGGGAGGAGAATCTGGAGAGGAGAATGAGGAAGAAGGAAGCAGGATGGAGAGTCAGAAGGAGACCTGAGGGGGCACACGGAGCGAAGAGACTCCAAGTGAAGGAAAAGCTCTTTTCATGGTCCTGGACTGGTTGAAACAGATGTGGGTAAAATATTTGTGGGGAGCTTAACTATGGCAGCATTTATCTTGATTTTGATTTTGCTCTTTTCTTCCCAGACTTGTCTGGCCATTGCTGACCCTTTTCAATGAGTCCTGAACAGAAGGTGCTTAAGACCTGTGGCTGGCTTTCAGGTCTTGCTTGGGGCCAATCCCTTTTGGACAGACTTTTACCCACAAGGGGACAGATAACTTCGGGTGTCTGGTTTAGAAACTATATTCTTTGTCTTTTCTGTATTGCACACTAATTGTATTGAAATATCTTTCCACTAAAGATCTTATATGTTTTGTCTTGATGTGGCAGATGGCAGAACCTGTTTAGAGTGGGGCAGGTTTGGGGGTTGGGGGTATCCCCTTCCTGCCATGTAATACTTTTTTCTATCAAGTTCCAATTTACATCAAAACAAGTTCTTTATATCACATCACCAAGTTACAACAAAACAGATTGTTTATAATTTATGTTCTTAAAGGGGGAACAAAGGGAGAATTGGTGTTTAATCAACATAGAGCTGCTTTGCATGATGAAAATAGAGAGTGACATAATACTGGGAATGTTCTTACACTACTTAATTATACACTTAAAAGTAATTAACACAATAAATTTTGTATTATGTATACCTTGCCACAGCTAAAAAAAAATAAAATATAGTTGACATGGTCACATTTTGAATGTTTCTAGAACTGAGCAGCATTAAAGATATATATATTATATTCTGTATGATTTTTCCCAAGTTCAGATACAGAGATTTCTAAATGAATGAAAGATCTTATATAATTAAGTTATGATGATAATGAGATGTTAAAGAGGCTAAAGACATGACAGGGACATTATAGGAAACTGGAGCAAGACACACTCTCCTCCCTCAATTTTAAATTCACTAAATAAAGTCTCACTCATAATCTATTCAATTAGAATAGTAACCTAGTACAACAGTGTGTTTTACACATAAATACTTTATAGCTAGCAAATTAACTATGATGGTGAAAATTAACGTGCACATTTTTTTCTTTCTATGTGCAAAATATGTCTTTTATTATTTCCTTGCTGTTTTTAAATCTATTCATTTTCCTATAATGGCAAATATCTAGTAGCTTGTTTCACACTATCATTTTAATTTTATGATTCCTAATTAAATTACACATTTTCTGGCAAATTGTTATCATTTGGATGGCCACAGGTTACCATAGTATCTAGAAAGATATTAATAATTCTAAATTAAAGCAAAGTTTTAGAAAAGTTAAAAGATTATTTTGTTATCTTGCAAATGGGTCTTCATTGTTTTTCCCAGTTTGTTCTAATTAACATTCCTTTCGCAGTACATTCAAGAACAAAAGGATAAGCTTTCTTTTAAGCATATTTAAAATATTTATTTAGAGCCCCGCCTGGTGGTGCAGCAGGTTAAAGCATAGCACTAAGAAGCTAAAGCCACTTCAGCATGAGTTCAACCCCCATCCCCAGAGGTGACCCACATGGCACAGGAGACCTCTCCTGACCCGCCTGCTGCACCCCTCAGCAGTGTACTTCATCAGTTAGCCTGTTCTGCTCCCCACTCTGTCTCTGGTGAATCCCCTCACCACTCCTGCATTTGGGGCCTGTACCCCAGTTCTGTATGCACATATAAATAAATCTGAAAAAAAATTACTTTGGTATTATATATTCTGGGCATTAAAAATAACAATAATTATAACATTTCGAATTGTTACCACACTGAAATTTATTTAGAAATCAAAAACAGTAAGATACCTGAAAAATCCTCAAATATTGAAAATTAAAATAACACATAAATAATGTATGGGTCTAATAAAAAAATCTAAAATAAATAAGGATCAATTAGAAATAATTGTTAATATTTTTGTTAATAACAAAAATATATGCATACCATGTGATTCACAGGTAAACATTGCTTAGAAGAAAATTAGTAACACAACACTACTATATTGAAAAAGAATAAACATTTACAATCAAAAACATACATTTTTTACCTTAATATGGAAGGAGAAAATCAAATAAAAAAAAACAGGAAAAAAAGTATAAAAATAAGAACAGAAATGAATGGAATAGAAAATTAGGCAAATCAATGAATCAAAGCTGGTTCTTTGAGAAGATATACACATTATAGATGCTATACATTCTATTTAGAATTATAAGAGAAAGATAAAGAAGACACTGTTTTAGCCAATATCTAATGTTACAGAGGAAATCTAGCTTGTTTTGTATATTACCATGGCAGACTAATTAGAAAAATGATATACTATATTCTTACAAGTTTTACCACTTCTTTATCATATTTCCATTCATTTATCAGATCATAACTTTAAAAAAAAGTAAATGTGACTAGTTTTGTAAAAAATTAAAATATCTCAGCTAGATATCTTGCTAAAACTATTAAATTGTAAGATGGATTGTTGGGTGGGAGGGGGGAGAGAGTTGGGGAAAGATATTTACTATTTTGTCCCTTTTTTTGCAGGTTATACGTATCTAAAATGAATATCTCCAACTACTGTTAAAAAAAAAAAAACAAGAATGAAGAAAAAGAAAAATTCCTTCAGTAGACAGTTTAAAACCCCTTACAAATTGTATAGCAAATGTGTAAATTATTTACGAGGCATGTAATTCATAAAACGTATTTTTTTAGATTTAGCTGTATAGATTTTTTTGAATTTTAATTGTTTATGTGTACTTAATCTTTGGTTTTCTTTTGGGTACCATTGTTGAAAAAATGAGTCTATTCTCATTTGCTGATGGATTAAATAATGCTCTGTGAGCACTAGGGCAAATCAAATTTTTTGTCTATTTATTCAAAACACAATTCTTCTTCTAGTTATACAGGTCAAAAGTTCTGTATTTCTCCTAAGATTCTACTTTGCCTGAATGAATAAACAATTATAATTCTATTTTGTAGTAAATGTTAAAACCATAAAAAAAAATGACAAGATTCCTCAAATCATTGAGGCTTGAAAATTAACTCTGGAAATTTCTGTTTTGTTAACTCATGACAATACTAGATGACAAATGTGTCAAATAATGGTGATGCTATTCATTTAACAAATGAATATTTGTTCTCCAATGTACTGATTTAGGTTACTTGTTGCTTTTGTAGTTTAGCAATATTGGACAGTGTATCCATTTTTGAAAAGAGAATAAAATTCAAAACAGAATTTCTGTTTATATGAATAGGAAATATAAGCCACAGCAATAAAAACAATGCGCTTTGCAAGTATGCTTATATTAGCATGACCTGCAAGTAATAAAATATATTTAAGTCAAATAACAAAGAGTTCTAAACAACAGGTTAATGTGTAAACAAAAAAAATGGTTTTTTCAAAGTTGTACTTTTATTTAATTGATTTATACATACAAGACTGGGGTACAGGCCAGAGTGGCAGGTGATGAGAGGATTCACCAGACACAGAGTGGGGAGCAGAACAGGCAGATCTACTGAAATACACTGCCGAGGGGAGCAGCGGGCAAGACAGGGGAGGTCTGCAGCAACATGTGGGTCACCTCCCTTTCTGGGGATCAAACTCAGGCCTCAGTGGCTAGCAGTAGCTTGATAGCACTGAGACTTAACTCCTGTAACACTAGGGGGGCCCTGAATATATTTTTCTATGTCCAGTGTTCTGTAGGTGTGTCTCTCTGTCACTCAGTTTGATAGGAATTATTTTTCTGTTTCAACTTTAGAATACCAAGTAGTCCTTTTTTGTTATTTAGAAATATGCTTGTCAAATAATTCATAAATATTAGTTTCCAATATTATTATTAGCATACTTTAAAGTGAGGAAACCATTTGTATAATATTAATTCTTTACTTTTTGGTCATGGCCTTATATTTTATAATTTTGTTATTGAGTTATATGTAATTAAATTATTTCAGAATATTTTTACTATCCTTCATATGTATATATTTATAGTATTTTCTATATTTAGAATGTCAGTTTCTGAAATAAGTGTACTAAAATATGCCATGATCACTTAAATCATTACCATTTTAAATTTCTTTATGTAACTATGTCAATATTCAACTTATGCATAAGATTTCCAAAAGAGTCTTAATTCTTAAGAATTGAAAGTTTTAAATTTATAAATGCCTACTCTGTTGTCCATAACATCTCCATTGTGGCAGCTGTACTCTCTGGTATTAACTTGCCCTGTGTCTATTTGGTTAGAATTTAGCTTTTCCAGGGTAGTTTCCTTTCTTCAAAATTTCTCTTGTATTTAGTTCAGAAGACTGAGACCTCAACTATATTATCTATGATACTCATATATCCCTGGAATTAGAATAGTACTTTCAAGGTGGTTTCATTATGTGGGGATATAAATTAGGTGTGCAAGCCTCTGTAGTTTTCAGCTATACACCACATAAAAGATTCACTAACCTTTGCTCTGTCTTTATATGGACCAAAGTCACACTTGTTAGTTCTGAAGTTGATCTTGACCTCATTTCTCCATTCTAATGTGGTATTGGGATTTAAATTATCTTTGCCAGTTGCTTTAAGTTGAGAATAGACACAAAGATATCTGTAATGTTTTCAAGTTATTTCCTCAACTGCAGAACTCATTATTATAAATCTCCAGTTAATGGGGTGCATATCAGTATAATTTTGTAGTTTCCCATGGATGGTTGTGATGAAAAGTTAATTATGTGTTAGAGATGTAGCATAACTTTTTGGAATTTATTACTTTATAATCCCCTCTGCTCCATTAAGAAAATTCAACTTGGGCCTCCCTTGCAGTACACGGGGCTAAGACTCAGCACTATAAAGCTATCTGCACCACTGCGGCTTGAGTCCCGTGCCTAATCAGGAAGGTGACACACATGGCGCAGCAGACCTCTCCTGTCTTGCCCACTGCTCCCCTCAGCAGTGTATTCAGTCAGTCTTCCTGTTCTGCTCCCCATTCTGTCTCTGGTGAATCTTCTCATGCCCCTGCACCTCTGGCCTATACCCCAGCTCTGTATGCATAAATAAATAAATATTTTAACACAATGAAAGAGAACCTTTGTTTTACCTGCAAAATAGAGTGAATCTTCTTAAGGAACACTTGTCAAGATTCTGTATCCATAAATAAATCAATCTTTAGAAAATTCAACTTGAGTAAAAAGTGAGCATATAAATTACATAGGGGTAATTACCAAGAAATCAAGAAATGTATAACTATATGAAGAAAATAATGATATTTTGATATTACATGCAAGGTAAGAGATAAATCTGTAGATGAGATGTTTATACTGAAAAAATATAGGAACACTATCAAAATTTTAACATTCACTGAAATGCCTTGGCCTATCAACAATAGACTTATACAGTAATTAAAAACAGGTGGGTGGTACTGGCATGGTAAAACACACCAAAATCTTTGGAACAGAATAAACATAATACAAAATGCATAAGAAAGTCTAAGTATGTTGAAATCTGCACAGTAACCACTTATTTCATAAAACTTTCAATAACATCTACAAGTCAAAAAAGACATCTTCTAAGTGGGAAGATCCTATACCTCCCAAAACAAACAATGGTGTAAACTAAGATTACCTCAATAATATATACTGTCAGAGAATGTCACATGCAACAGGGACAGATATGATACAGTTGTCAGCCAAGGAACACCAAATGATGAGGGACATGAGAGGACAAGAAGAAGCAGGTGTGATTCTCTTTGGACTCCTAGAGAGAAAATATAGTCCTTTAGATACCTTGATTTCAGGTTCTAGCTTCTAGAAAGTAAATATCTGTTGTCTTATTTAACACTGTTGCTGGTACTTTGTTATGGTAACTCTAGCAATATAATAGAGTTATATCAAGAAATAAATTAGGCAACCCTGTTTGCTAAAAAGAGAGGATCTGAAAGCATTTATCTAACAGTTTTTTTCTGTATCTTATTTAAATCAAAGAGATCACAGAAAAGAATATATTTTTCTACAATCACATTATTGGAACTGAATGAAAGCAAATGCCTTCTGAAACTAAGAAATGCCAATGGCATTATTATAAGTTTTGTTGTTTTTGATTATAACTTATTTCTTGAATAACAAATTATTATTTGTATGACATTGCTATATACTGGAATCTGGTAAATTAGACCTTGTTTAAAAAAATAAAAAAAACCTGACTAATACATTTAGAAACTATTACCAGAAATATGAATTAACACAGAAATAAAAAGGATAGTGAAACACCAAGGACAAATAACAGGTAGCATTCTTATGTCTGAAGGAGTGGAGATCAGCAATGGGTTTTCTAGAGCCTGAATCTGCATTTTTTTTTCCTGTAATATTGAAGAGTGTTTCATTTGGGACGTGCACAATCATTTCTGCAAGTCATATTTTATTGTTATGCCCTGACTTGTCAATTGAGTATAGATCTGTATCTCTAATTCTAACATGCGATAATTTATTGGGCTGATTTTTATGTTGTTCCAATTGTAGTTATGTGTCTTTCCCCATAGTGATCAGTATTTTATTATTTAATTGAATATTTAACATGATTTATATTTATATTTTCTTCATTTCAGTGATTATATTTAACATAATTCATTTTTCAAAGTAGCAATGTTTTGAAAAATATTATTGTAAACAGATGTATGTCATATACTATCCAAATATCATACTTTTGTCAAAGAAAAATTGCTCTGGGCAAGACAAATAGGCCAGGAAGACTTTGTTTAATACAATTGCTAGAGGAGAAAGAGAGTGAACTGAACTTTTCTGAAAGAAAGTGATTTTAAGAACACGAGTGAGCTATTAAAAAAAAAAAAAGCACTGGAAGACATAGGTGGAGGCTGAACATTGTGATTATACTTTCTGTCACCAATTACCATTTAGTTTTTTTTTGCTTACAATAGCTCAAAAATACTGGGAAGCAGGACCTTATCTTTCTTGCTATGTACATGGAAAAGACATGGATTCAAGGCTCTTGCCAAAGATACTCCTAGGGAATAAAACTGGCAAGAGACTGCAAAAAGATTAATAACCTAAAGGGTGATGGCAAATTGCAAGTTTGCTCAAGTAAGTTCTTAAAGAAAAGTGTTATCAGTGGCCAATCATCAGAAATAAACCAGTCTAAAAATTTTAGTTAAGCTTGGGAAACTTTAGCACTACCTTGGTTATTATATACAATATGTAGAGTCAATTTCATACTAAGCAATTATTGTAGGTAAAGTCATTATATTTTGGAGTATGTTGGCATAATTTATACACTTATTGGTAAAACAGAACATTTTGGAGTATGTTGGCATAATTTATACACTTATTGGTAAAACAGATCTTAACCAAAAAGTAGAGTTAGTATCTCCAAGAAATGGTTGCAAATTGTAAAGCTAAAAAAAATAATAAAAGAATATTAACATTCTTTAAATTAATTTTCATTTCTAGAGTAATATTAAAATCTAAATAATATGAAAAAATCTTTCCTACTAACTTTTTTTTTTTTGCAACTGTAGGTGATTTTTCATCTACTCTCACTAGAATTTATGTATGTTCATTTGCATTAAAAACAAAAATATATCTATACATGGAAAGTAAGAAATCAAGTAGGAAATAAGAACTTCCAAAAAGAGCATTAGCACATAGCTAATGTGGAAATAAATAAGATATACATATTTTTTAATTTGCTTTATTATTGCAGTAACATTAGTTTACAATATTTTTTGTGTATTAGGAGTATAAGATTTTTACACAGTCTACTAGTTACCAGGAACAATTTAAAAGATAAATCTCAGTATTGAAGAGTGGCAATTAATATATATTTTAATACAGAAAAAGGACTCATTATATGTAATAGACACAATTTATGCTCTCTCATGTGTTAAAAGTAAATTTATTTGTAAGACATATTTTGTAAAGAAAGCAGGAGATTTAATTCAATTGAGATTGGAAATATTTTCATTAAGAGCTTACAAGTCAATGGACATACATAAAACAGTATCTTAAAAAACATAACTTGCTTGGTTAATGAAGAAATACAGTTTATAAATATATTTTAAGATCCCTTGATTGCCTTCTAAAGCTACATTTTATATTCAGAGAATAAATATTTGGTGTAATAATTATTAAGGTGGTCCTGGATTAAGGACAGAATTCATACTTATTTTACTATATTTAATATTATTACTAAAACATAAATATTGTCATTAATCATAAGTTGTAGGTCCTGGTGCTACAGGGCCATCCAGTTGGGTAGCCTGACTGTTAGTCCTCACCAGTTCACTTAAGATTCAGCTGCAGACACACACACAAAAGGTCAATAATGGGTTTATTTACAAGGGAAAAGGGAAATGAACACAAAGGGAAAGAGAGACATAAATTAATTAATGAGTCCTACCATTTCTGCTGTCTTGGAGCCCAAATGGCACGCGGAAAGCTGGTGAAGAGCAAGAGACAGCCGTCAGCTGCGAGGCCCAGAGACCCTCCAGAGCCCACATGTCAGGTTTTATCCCAAACTGGCTGCTCAGCTTCACCTTCAGGTCCCAGCTGCTTCTCATCTGTATTGATGGGATTTGTAGTTCCAGTATCTGGGGTGGAGGTGGGAGTCCATGAAACCTGCATCTGTGACAATGGCAGTTCTGTGCTATACAGTATATATACTTACCTAATGAGCTCTAACATTTCCCCAATGACCTTGTACAGTTTCTTTGGCAAATAGGAAATAAATACACTCTGAAAGTATTTTTCATGCATGTATCATCAAACATGTCTTACTAAATTGTATTTCCTGAATTGGATTCAGTCTCAGCTATCCTAATGAGAGTGTAAGTAAGCATAGATAGGAAAAGTGTTACTAATATGTACCAGAAAAAAATAATAATAATAAGGGAATTTACATAGAAAAGGGCACAGAAATTCATATGAACATTAATTCCACACAAAAGCAAATTTAATAATGCTTTAAAAGCACTCTGAGAAGCAGAATTTGTTCACTAGTTCAATATCACAATGTATGTACATATTCCTGAATAGAGAAATCAAAACACATGTAAACACATCATCAAATATATTCAGTGCATGTGGGTCTGCTAATCCTAAACTGCCTGTTTGGCCTCCATTTTGCTACCTACAGTTCTGTGTTCCTACAACAAGATCAGAACTGCCCAGTCATAGGAGCCCAACCCTGATGTCCCTTGCACATCAGTTAAGAGCACAAAGCTGGATCTCCCTGGGAAGGGTGTGTCAGAGGAAGGACCAGAATGCAGGCAGCTCCTCCCTCATGTTGACTGATATATAACAAGAGACCCCAGAAACTGATCAGTGGAGACTTAAGATTGAAACCCTGAAGAGGAAGTAGGGCTTGATCTCAATTACAATACCAAACCACCAGCAGATAAGTAAACTCTTAATCTTAATACAATAGATGACAATTCCACCCTTCCAGTTGTTTTCCTCCTATTCCTTCTCTGACTCCTTTTTTGCTTCCCCTTACAATTAACGCTGTCTAATTAGTTTATCAATAAAATGCCTGGTCCTGTTCTTCAGCAGCATAATACATTATGGAGCCTGCTCCAGGACTCCCTTTTTTTTACCAGTGTGGTGTTGCCTGAAAAATTACCTGCACCCATTGTAAATCTGTCACATTAATAATAATAATCCTCTTTTCAAGTTTATATTTTGATGGGGATAAAGTGAAGTTTCAGCCAGTTAATAACTTTCATGATAATGTTACAGGGTAGGGAAAGAGACACCCCTGAATCCCCAAACCTGCCTATTCTAAATACATCCTACCATCTGCCACATCAAGACAAAAGATGTAAGTCCTTTAATGGAAAGGAACTCTAATACAATTACTGTTCAACACAGAAAAGACAAAGAATATAGTTTCTAAATCAAACACCCAAAATTAACCATTCCCTCATGGGTAAAAGTCTACGCAAAAGGGACTGGCCCAAAGCAAGGCCTGTAAACCTGTCACAAGTCTAAAGCGCCTTTCGGCAGAGACCCTTAAGAAAGGGTCAGAAATGGCCAAACAAGTCTAGGAGGAAAGGAGCAAAATCAAAATCGAGATAAATGCTGCCCTAGTCAGCATGGGTCTCTCATCCACATCTGTTGCAACCAGTCCAGGCCAAGAAACAAGAGCCGCTTCTTCACATGTCTCTGCTCCGTGTGCCTCCCTCAGGTCTCCTTCTGGCTCCATCCTGGTTCCTTCCTCCTCAGTCTCCTCTCCAGATTCTTCTCCTCCCTTCTTAGCTCCACCTTCTAACTGGGTGGGGTAGGGAACCTGGAACCTCCCCTTTTCCTGGGGACCAACCTGTAACAGTAACAAATTGCCAAGTATTGGTTGGAATTAGAAAAGACATAGTAAGAAATCCTTGATTTACTAAAAATATTTAGAGCATTGCTACAATCAGCTTGTAACTAGTAAGAGATGGGTAAGTAATTCTAAAGTCATAAACAAGTGAATAAAAATAGATATAAGTATAATCATTTGATGTAATTTATTTTTAGCATAATTCTCTAATCAAATCTATTTGTATATGGGCTATTTAGAAAAATGCTTGATATCAGTAAACAATTATTTATAATTTGAGGGATAAAAAAGCATTGTTGTTATAAACATTTTAATTCTCAAACACAGTAAGTGGAATATTTGAAGTTATTTTAGAACTAAAAATTATTGTCATTATCCAACAATCTCCATTTAAGGATTTGTGCTATAATATTAGGCTTATAAATGTGTATGGTATACTATATTTATATTTTTTCTGTGTATTTACATATGTATATAATACTAGACAAAGAGTTTGAATATTTTGCGCTTAATAACGTCTATTTTCTTTTCAGCCTATATTTCCACAGGGGTATTTTTTTCTGCTCCTTTCCCTTTAAAAATTGTCTGTGTAGGCCCTCCCTGGTGGTGCAGCAGGTTAAAGCACTGCACTAAGAAGCTTAAGCTACTTCCGCATGAGTTCTATTCCCGCCTGCCCCGGAGGTGATTCACATGGCGCGGCAGACCTCTCCTGACCCACCTGCTGCTCCCCGCAGCAGTGTACTTCCTCTATCTGCCTGTTCTGCTCCCCACTCTGTCTCTGGTGAATCCTCTCACCCTCCGCATCTCTGGCCTGTACCCCAGCTCTATATAAATAAATAAATTAAAAAAAAAAAAATGTCTGTGTAAACCAATCATTATTCCTGTTCTGTTTTTCCATGATAATGGAGAGCACTAGCAGGGAATTAGAAGGTAGTAGAAGAGTAAAACAAGATATTTATTCTTTCAGATGATTCTAAGCAAAGCCACATGTATGTTATGTCAATTGGGTAAGTCGTGTTTTTCCTCAAATTGTCCAAATTATTCTGTCTTCTTCATAAAATCCCTTCCCCTTTTCACTACAGTGTATAGAGGTTATAACTAGGCCTCTTGCTATTAACCTTTGGGATTAAAACTCTGTCTCCCTGTCTCTGAAATGCCTATTCCCATATCTTTGCAAATTACTTGTTTAAAATAAATCCTGCTCAACTTTCCTTCTTTCTAGCATCCAATCTATTTTATTGGACCTTTCAGCAATATAGTTACAGGTACCAGAAATGATATGTAAAATAGAACATCCAAGTGGAATTCTGGGCTTGGTGATGTCTCACAGTAGTTTTTCCAGCTGGTTCTTTACCTCCTCCTTAATCAAAATTTTAGTCTCAGTGTGTGCCTACAAATGGATAATATATGATGAAAATGTGTGCTCAGATATCAGATAGATCAATGAGTATACTGTTTAGAAGCTTCAGTGGATAGCTACTAAATATTTCTCTCAATAATGTTACTGACATGAGCCTTAAAAAGAAAGTCCCTGTTAGCAGATAGTTGACTTGCCTATCTGATTTGTTGTTTTTTGATTGTTTTGCTTTGTATAATAGGATAAATGATCTGAATTTAAGATAAGCATGCAATTATGGAGAGTGGTGATTGATTAGCTGGCATTTTGGAAACCAGGAACAAACAAAACTGAAAATCATTTCACAGTTTGGAGAAGAGTCTCTCTGAGTGGGCTCAGAAATGTGAGGATACTCAATTTAATAACTAAGATGTGGCACCAATGTTAGAATACCTCCTAAACATTTAGGTTTTAAAATATATAATCTTCTCTGCGAATATATAGGATATTTCTTAGCCAGTCTTCTGGGACAATCAACTATTGACAGACATCCCTTGTATTATTTGATGAAGTCACTGATTGAATGTCATGGTTGCAGTAGGGAGAAAGGTTGGAAAGGAGGTAGTCATTATTAAAGAAGAGATGATTCTACTCTAAGAAAAATGGTCAAGAAAATCATCCAAACATGTAGCCCAGAAAACAAAACAAAACAAAAAAGGAAACAGTGTAAAATCAATTACAATTGAACAACTGGATACACTTTTACATTTATCATGAAACACATTACTTGCAAAAAGTAATTTCAGATAGAAGGTAATAATCCCATCAATATTTTACATATATATGCATGCATGTGCTGTAGGAAACAACCATGCTATGTTAAGTTTTGACAGATTTTGGCTATTCCACAGAGCTTTAAATTATTTATGAAATTTTTGTCACATGCTATCCATAACATTTTTGATGGCTGTAGTGAATTGAGGTACAAATGATGGAATATCTAAGATGGTTGGCAAACAAAATGCAGAGGAGTATTGGAGGCATTGAAATTAAATATATGTATGTATGTGTGTATGTGTGTATATACATACACGTATGCATATGCATCTTTGTGTGTGCACATATGTATATAGTAAAAAAGATGATACTTGAAATAATTCATTCTCTCAGGTTACTTATAATGGGAAAATTGAAAGGAAGAAGTATGTCAGGGTAAACATAGGAAAATGAAACTTGCTATTTATATATATTGATATTTGAAGGCCAGTATAATATCTTAATAAGTCATGGTGGACATTCAAAGAGTAAATGATGCTGAATCTTCACATGAAATATTAACCTAAAAGCAGTGATAGAACATCGGCAAGCCCAAAATAAAAGTAAATGTATAAAAATCAAATTTATCTCTAAATAAAAATAACTTTATCATTTCTATCTCTTCATGAGCCAAACATGGAATGTGATTTTCCCTCTACTTTCGAATAGCACAATTGAATCTACTCAAAATGAAATTATCTTGGCACATTATTTGCAAATAAAATACTCAATTCTTTATATTATCTATGACATGGATATTTAAAATGATAAGAGCCTTACATGTATTCATCAAAATTAAATTTATAAAACTATATCATGCAACATTTCCTTAATGTATGTTCCTTGTATAGTGAATAATCATTTTTTACTACCCTCCAATATTAATAAATATCCCAAATCTTACTTGTGGTCAATGTCACAAATGATTCATAACTTACAAAAATGAAAATGATCATTTTTTCAATATTAGAGTATTATTTTAGGAATAAGTCATTTGTAAGTTGTTAAACAACACGAGTGTTTGTATCATAAATTTACTTATAAATTTCTAATTGGAACTGGGGCATATCCAAAAAGTTACACATTTTTCAATCCATATGTCTCCTTTTTCAAATGAATAATTGTAAGACTACTTTAAAGTTGCAGTTTGCAGAATGTTATATAAATTACACAATGTATTTTACATAAATAAACATTGTAGAAATTATACAACAATTATTTGTTACTTGCAAATAATTTATCATAAATAAACTGGATTTTTCTAGTTCCCAATATTTTCATATTTAAGCTGGAAGGAGGTATCATTTTTAGTGATTTAATACTTCAAATATTAAAATATAACTTTAACATAAATATCAGCTAGCAAATTGACTATACAATTTTTAACTGCAATATCAAAAACTACAAATTAAAGACACCAAATTAAAGACCATGATTTTACCTTTTAAGTAGATATTAACTTTTTTATAGATTTCAAGATAATTTTATAGATTGAAGAGATGTAACATTATTTCAGAATCCAGAACCCACAGAAACCAAATGTGCATTATAAAGACATTTAATTTTCAAAATAATTTGAATGAACTCACAGGAGCAAACTTATTTGTATCTATATATTTTTTTCTTTTTAAATAGTACATTTAATGTTAACAGGTATTTCTCAAATTAGAATTGTTGTTATAGGAAGATAAGCTCTTTTTCACTAGCTAGTTTAGACCAGAAGATTTTCTGACTACCATGGATAATCATAATAATCACATATGGAAAGAACATCCAATATTTGTACATTTTACCTTGTATAACTATGAGCAAAAAAGGGAAGCAAAAACTTATGGTACCAGTAACAAATAGTGAGTAAAGCTATTGTGAATATTAAATAAGAATAAATAATAATTAAATTGTAATGAAGAAAATTTTGTGCTAACTACAAATATCATACAGAAAGAAACATTCATCTTCTGGATAATAATGTAGAAATTTGATGAAAAAAACAATACTTCTAATTGAGCAATTCTTAAATTATTTCATAATATTTTTAATACTTTTGGTATTACTAAATGCACTTGGTATACAAAGCTTTGGAATGAGATATTCATTGGAATGTAAATCAAAACATCAGTCATTTGTTGGTTAATATATACATATTTTTATGAAAATTGCTCTTGTGATGTGTAATCATTTTTATATGCATGTAATTCAATCTCAATAGAAAAATTTGAGAGTCAGGTAATTTTTCAAGCTGATGTACTCAAGTATATTGAGACAGATCTTGCATATATGATTACTAAACTCCTACCTAAGGAATCATTAATTCAGAAATAGCAGCTGCTACTTCTTTTATTTGAAGAAAGTGTGAGAATAAGATTTGACATGTTGCCAGTCACATGACTCAGCCCAAAAGGTTGATTAAGGCATAAAAGTGAGTCACTAATACCCAAATTAGTAGATTATTAAAAGAGACATGAATATGCATGTTGAAATGCTAATTTTATTTCAAGAAATCAAAAACCTTAAAATATCCTGAAGGCTGCCAATAAAATGTTTTAAAATATTAAAAACACATTAAACAAAACATTTCAAATATTAACAATTTTATTCCTACTAAGGTTTCCCTGACTTCAAATGTTAATAATACATTGTTCAAAAAGTAGAGAAAATATTAAGTACTAAAGCATTCCATGTTAAATACATTAATCCAATTTTTGAAATTCAAGAATATGTAAATGTATACTTTGAAGTTCTATTTCTAATATCCATACTGTATTGAAATAACATTATTCTTTAAGTAATTATTGAAATATTATGTATTTGTAAATATTTATTTATTTATGTATATAAGAATGAGGGCACAGACCAGAAGTGCTCAACAGAGACAGAGTGGGAAGCAGAACAGGCAGATCTACTGAAATACCTGGCCAGGGATTGAGCTCTGAAATGGCTGCAGAGAGCTTCAGTGTTGTGCTTTAACCAGTTGTGCCACCAGGAGGGCCCTGAGATATTATGTATTTTTCAATTATCTTTTTAAACCGGGTATGAGGTGCATACAAGTCCTGTAGTCTTTGTGTTATTAACTCTAAAATTAATATTCAGTATCATTTTAATATATAACCAAGCCTTTAAAATTTTGAAACAATTCAT
Organism: Condylura cristata; assembly: GCF_000260355.1. Taxonomy (NCBI): domain Eukaryota; kingdom Metazoa; phylum Chordata; class Mammalia; order Eulipotyphla; family Talpidae; genus Condylura; species Condylura cristata. The sequence goes on from NW_004567111.1 coordinate 13,371,667, forward strand.
TTCAAAATGAAATGAATTTCACTGGTGACCTGGCAGGCAAGTCTCCGAGCTACTACTGCAAAGGTCCACTGGGGCAGCCTGAGTTTGATCCCCCCCCCCCAAGGGAGGTGACCCACATGGCGCAGCAGACCTCTCTTGTCTAACCCACTGTTGCCCCAGCAGTGTATTTTAGTGGATCTGCCTGTTCTAGTCCCTACTTTGCCTCTGGTGAATCCCCTCAACTCACACCTCTGTCCTCTACCCCATTTACCCATGTACCCCTTCTACACAGAAATAAATAAATTAATTAAATTTAAAAATTATAGTAGCATATTTACATTGCATAGATAAAATTGTTTTGTTTTATATGCAATTCATAATTTTTTATATGGTCCCAATACTTTATATATCTCATGTACTTGCCAAATTACCATTTTCATTAAGTAACAAATTTAGTGACTCAATGACAAAGTTAATCTATCAGTATTTTTCCTTTTGCAAATCTCAGTTGAGGAGTATTTCGTACTTACTGTTTTCACATTCAACTGGAAATTCTAAGTAATAATATATGCAGATTATCTAAAATAATATGTAGTTCTTTTATAGTAGAGAGAAAATGTAAGCATTATAGTGTGATTAAGAACTGTGATAAGGCCCTCCCTGGTGGTGCAGCGGGTTAAAGCACAGCACTGAAAATCTAAAGCTGCTTCCGCATGAGTTCGATTCCCACCTGCCCCGGAGGTGGCCACATGGCGTGGCAGACCTCTCCTGACCCGCCCGCTGCTCCTCTCAGCAGTGTACTTTGTCGATCTGCCTGTTCTGTTCCCAATTCTGTCTCTGGTGAAGCCTCTCACCGTTGCTGAGCCTCTGGCCTGTACCCCAGTTCTGTATGCACAAATAAATCTTTAAAAAAAAAAAAAAAAAGAACTGTGATAAGAATAAAAAAAAAAAAAACCCACAGAGATTAGGAATAAAAAGCCATTTATTCTTTAATAGCAGTGAGGTCATTTTTAGAGCTCAAATAAGCAAGCACAGCAGGTGATACCTACAAAGATATAATGTCCCGAAATCAGAGTGATGCAAGCTACTCTTGATCACCCACAGGCACCCCAATTATCTAGAATTACTACCCCAATTAAGCACCTGTCTTTACAGTTGAGTGTTATTAGAATGGAATTGATAAAATGGGTAAGTCCCAATTAAGAGAACTCCCTAATTACGCATGCTTCAAGTAGAACAGTCGGATGATTCCAAGGCTAGTTCTTCTTTGCTGAATTTCAATAACATTTGATACATTGCCTATTTTCCACTTAAGTAGATTTGCAGTATTTTAACATAAAATTTAGATTTTAGTGTTTTTAATATTTTGTAATAGTAAAGGAAAAAATGTCATGGCAGAATGTCTAAGTGTGATAAAAACCTTTTCTCTTACCACTAGTTAAAATAGTAGATATATCATTCCATTCCCTGATATATTTTGCTTTTGAAATTTCCATATATTTGAATTTGCAATGATATTTCAAACCTTTTAAAAATCATAGGTAGGTAGCCAATGTATTTTATGTAAATCATGTAAAGTTAATACAATATTGTCATCTAGTACATATTTTGTAGCTCAATTATCACTGATTAGAGAAATTGCTCCAAAGAGCAGTGCTAATTAGTTAAAAGTTAATATATTTTGGGCCCTCCCTAGTAGCACAGTGGGTTAAAGAGCAGCTCTGAGAAGCTTAAGCCACTTCCACATGAGTTCAATCCCCGCCTGCCCCAGAGGTGACCCATGGTGCGGCAGACTTCTCCTGACCCACCCACTGCTCCCCTCAGCAGTGGACCTCATCTTGGACTTCATCAATCTGCCTGTTCTACTCCCCGCTCTGTCTCTGGTGAATCCTCTCACCCTCCACATCTCTGGCCTGTATCCCAGTTCTGTATGAATAAATAAATCTTTTAAAAAAAAAAGTTAATACAGTTTTAAAATATTTATTTATTTATAACTGGAGTGAGATATGTCACTGCACAAGCTTGTCTTCAAAGTTCTCACCTCCATGGCATCAATAAAAACATGTTTATTATGCGTGATTTTTAAAAACGTAATAATTTTGAACAAAAGTTATAGAAGATAGTATAAGCACATTAAATATATACATGTTCCTACATGTATGTGTTTTTATATGCATACACATACACAAGTAAATGTATATAGTTGATTAATAATCTCAAAACATTTTGGCTTAATGCAACAAGAAGTATGTATAGTCTTACATAGTTCCTGTGGGTTGGAAATTTTATGTTGGTCAACTTAGTGATCACCAATGATTAGCTATGAGAAAAGGGACTTTTTCTTAAGGCATGTACATATCTGAGAATTAACTTTTATAGAAATCATATAAAAGTAATTACACCCACTTGGGAAGTCGGTGCTGGAAATGGTTAGGAAACATGTTAGTTCTCTATGTGTTTCTTTATAGATCCACATCAGTGTCTCAGCGTGGCAACTAGCAATTCTCAGAACAAGAAATTCAATGATATACATTTATGTGTGTGCATGCATATATGTATATATACATACATGCGTGTATGTATAATTAATGTGCTTATGCTATCTTTGTTTATATCTTTTGTCCAAAATCATTAAAATAAAATAATAATAATAATAATAATAACCATGTTTTTATTGATGCAATGGAAGTGAGAACTTTGAAGACAAGCTCGTCCAATGATATATCTCATATTCTGACATACAGTGAAATTCACAATGATTTGATAACTTAGTCTCTTGTTCATTTAGAAACAGATGCCTTCACGCAGCGTAGGAGAAGGCTGCATAATGGAATACAAACAGGGAGTGATTGTTATTTGGACAATCTTGGAGGCTGTTTTTTCAATATCTTAGTGCTCCTGTCACAGATTCTTTTGTCAAAATTATCAAAATTCAAATTTGAGTTCTGCTATGATTGTAGTTTTTGAAAACAACTTTATTTCTATCTCATGACATTTCCATATTTAAAATAGAAATTATGTTATTTTCTTCATAGTGTTTATGAGGTCTTAATGAACTAAGATTTGGTAATATTTTAAAAACATGTTAGAATATATTCTATTTTCTATACATTCATATTATGCCCAATTATTTCTATAGTACTATCAAGGCCAAACAGTACATATATTTTTTTGTTTGAACCTAAAAGATAACATTTACCTGGATATCTAACATTCACATACTCATCATTAATTTATTGATTGATGTGTGAAGGCACTACTAAACCTTATTTTTTTTTTTTAAATCATCAATACAAGAAGACAGTAATGAAATGCATTATCTAACGAATGGAAGCACTTTTATAGAGAAAGAATCAAAGCAGATGCAACAATTTAAAATAATTATTCCTTCTTTACAACCTTTCTTATTTGGCAAAAATTTAAAGACCATAGTTAGGAAAACAGTTGTATAAAACAATTTTATACAATGCAATTTTTTATCACCAGTGTAAACAAATACTATTTATCATGAAAAGGTTTATGAATCAACTAAAAAATCCAAACAAGCCTGAGATTGATTGAAAATAAGAAATCAGCAACTCAAGAAAGAAGCCATAACCAAAGTACAAATTCAAGACATAGATTTGAATTGGGGGCGGGAGGGCGGGCAGGGAAAGCTATGACAGAATTTGAAATAATTTCTTGTTTATGCCTGAGATTATCATTTCCTGACAAATGAAAATACTCTATAAGCTAAAAATAGTTTCTATAGTTTATGCGAAATGTAGATGCCTGCCAAGAATAACAATGCTAAAGGAAATGCTTCTTGAAATAGAACCCACTGTCATCACTCTCCCTGTAATTTATCTTAATCATTAGTGTATTGGCTTAGCAAAAATCAGAAATTCAGAAATATTTTAGCAATATAAAAATTTAGGAAAAGTACAAGTTCAATAAAGATATAACTTATCAAAATGTATGGAAGTGTTTAAAATAGACATACTGAACAAGAATAAAATTTGCATCTATTTGCAATTCAAAAGCTGGAAATACAAAGGATTCCAGTACAATTTAATTTCTTCTTAAATCATAGTAATCTATTATTTGTATCAACAAATTTTGTATCTATCTTTACATTTCCCATAGAATGAGGAAACATTTTTCTGAATTATACAATTATGCAATTTGCACATAAAACGGTTATAAATGATCCAATAAACTTTTTTTTATATGTTGACTGGAATCTATAGGAATAATAGTGACAAAAATAACAAACACACAAGCATGCACATACCTACATACACACACACAAACACCATCACTTATGTGTACCTCTACATGCTTAAGACTTAGTAAAGTTAGAGTTAAGTAAATATAATATTATTACAAAGACACATTATATCCATCTTCACATCAACTTGACATTTTTCTGGTTTTCTTCAGCTTGACTCCACTGTTCTTTAATAAATATCTCAGTTCCAAGTTATTGAAGTCTTTTGTTTTCTAATATACAATTGTTTTGAGAAGAAAGCTTGGGTCATAGAGGTTATTCTGCTGCTTCTCACACAAACAACTTATGTTAACAGAAAACAACTTTGTATTATCAGCTGTATATTACATTTTCCCCTGACCAATAGGTTTCTATTTAATTATTTCACAAAATAATATAACAGAACAGCATGGGATAAAATAAGCTAAAACTAGGACCCTCCCTGGTGGCGCAGGAGTTTAGTATGCAGCACTGCAAGCTAGTTGCAGCCACTTCAGTGCGAGTTCCATCCCTGGCCCTGGAGGAGATCCACATGGCGGGGCAGACTTCTCTTTGCCAGCCCGCTGCTCCCCTCAGCAGTGTACCTCATTGATCTGCCTGTTCCGCTCCCGATTCTGTTACTGGTGAATCCTCTCACCGCCCCTGCACCTCTGGCTTGTACCCCAGTTTTGTATGCGTTCATAAATAAATCTTTCTTAAAAATAAGCTAAAAATAAAAATCATTATTCAATGAAGAGTACTTCCTTGTTTCAAAAAGTATTTATAAAGCATATTACCTTTGCAGAATACAGGTATTAGTACTATGTATCATATGCTTAAAGATAACTGAAATAAAGTATTAGAACATAGAGTTGTATGTGTATTACTGTGAAACATCTCATAAAGCCTGAGTCACTATAATTTTTATTGCTAGAGTATTAGGAAACACCATTCTAAAAATCTAATCTTTTCATTTGAAAATTCTTATTTTGGCTCACAATAACATTTTATACATTCTTATGCAACAAATCAGTATACTAAATTACACAAAAGAGTATTATGGTATGATATATGGTTTCATTTGTGTTCGTGTGTATAAAATATATTCAAATAGCATAAATTGCTTTATAACTCTCATGTTCCTGATACTAATTAAATATGAATCAATCATGTATACAATGCACAGGAATAATTAATTGTTGTCAAGATGGGGAAGTTTAATAATCAAAGTTAATAAAACATTTAACAGGGGCATATCACAAATATAAGACAAAAGAAATCAGCCAACCATCTCAAACAAGGCAATTAGATAAATCTTCATACTAATAATAATGGTAAAAATGACTAATAACAAAGGTTGTATACTGTGTGCTAACCATTGTCCTCAGCCATTTAAATGCATTAAACCACTAGATATGCAACATAAATCACAAGAGATTCTGTTGGTTCAACTGCTGTCCCAATGCATCAACTGAGAGCCAATAAAAGTTTTATAGTCTGTCCATTTTGAAAGAAAACAAATCATCAGTTAACTTATTTCTTCAGTGAGCATTTCTAAAGTTTATATTAAAGAACTTTTTAATTGAGAACCAAAATATGCAGTAACTTACAATTTTCACTCACATTCAAATAAACATATTTAGGATATCATATAGGAAAAGATTTATCATATAAAACATTAAGAAAGCACTAACTTTAAAGATTATTGAAAATTGCACTAAACTAAAAAAAAAACATTCATTATTAAAAGATATAATTTCCTGCTTTGAAAAAAATAACATGAGAAATGGAAAGGTTGTACATTTTGCAGAAGGAATCTAAAGCTAAAAACACACATTCCAGGATAAGGCTGACTAAAGTGAAAATGAAATCAAAAAATGCCAAAGAAAGGAAACAGCATAGCAAGAAGGAATCTATTCTATATAGAAACATTTATAGCTTTATTCTGGTTTGTATTCCAGAAAGGCTCTTTGGAAGTGAGGTAATACATTGAAGCTAAATCCAGACTAGTCAAAAAAAAAAAAAAATACAAAACTAAAAAGCAACACACTTGGTTCACAGAACTTGAACAAAGTGGTAGCAAGAAAAATGGATTCCTTCTGAAAAATGGTTATTTTGCATCTCTTGCAAATGATAACACTGACTAAAATAGCCCACAGATGTGATGGCTTCAGTTTAGGAGACAGAAATCCACAGCATGGTCACTTAATTGGAACTTCTGTGTCCTGGAATGATGAAAAAGTATGAAACTAAATAGGCATGGTGTTTGCAAAACTAGAAAGTACTACATGCTGCTGAAATTTCCAATTTAAAATAGTTCATCATATGTTATGCGAATTTTAACTCAATTAAAATTTATGTGGAAAACAAAAAAAATTTATCATTTCATCTCACTTAAAATGTCAATGGTAAATTAACAGTATGAGAATGTATGGCTAATTTAAATGAATATTCTTTATAAAATGTATTATCTTTACCAGAGGAATGCACAATTACTTATTATCCTGGTACTAAAAGTCAATTGAGTAACTTTCCCATACCCGGTATATTTAATAAGATGTATTATTCTTTCAAAATCTAATCTGTGAGGTCAAAAGCAAAAAATAAATAAATAAGAGAAAATACTCTCTAATGAAAATTGCATTTCTATTTCTGTTTCTCAGGCACTTTAATCATACAGTGTGTATTATCGTTGGACTTAACAATCATCATTTGTGGACAAAATAGCTCTAATGAGCTCTATGTTAAGCACTGAGCAGACAGGCAAAAATTCTCAAAAGGGTTCTAAATTAGCATTACTTTCAATCACCTTACTATCAAAGGCTTTCTTTAGCAGATCAGAAAAGTTTATGCAAGACTTTCTACTAAACAATTTAAATGAAAATATTTCATCTAGATAGACTATGCTAGACAGGGCTCTCCCTGGTGGTGCAACAGGTTAAAGCACAGCACTATGAAGCTGTCATAGCCACTGAAGCATGCTTTCAATCCCCGGCCAGGGAGCTGACCCACATGGCATGGCATACCTCTCCTTACTAGCCTGCTCTCCTCAGCAGTGTACTTCATAGATCTGCCTGTTCTGCTCCTCACTCTGTCTCTGGTGAATCCACTAACCCCCTATACCTCTGGCCTGTACCCCCAGTTCTATATGAATAAATAAATAAATATTTTTTAAAAAAGAAAATGCCCTTTTAGATAGACTATGCTAAGAAAAACAAGAAGGGGCAAATTGCAAAATAAGAACTTCAAAAATTTATTTGTATGTGAATTAGCATAGATAAGTATCTTCCTATATATGTGTCCATATACACATATATACGCCTAACTATACATAGTATTTATTTCTAATTTGTATCGATGATTGAATTAACAATAATATAAAGCAATTGAATTAGCATTAGGGTTCCAAAGGTGATTAAAAAATTAAGCAAATCATTGTGTGCATGCCAATCAATATGTTCTCAAATGAACTAGGAATTTGTTTAGTAGTTCTTCTCACAACCCAAGAATTTGAAGATTATTTTATTATACAGTAAAGTTATGAACAGTATTTATCTAACTGCTGTAAACTGAAATTTTATGTTAATAACATTCATAGTATTAAATATGTACTTCCATTGAAAAAAAATGCAAGATAACACACTTAACATGGTATGTATATGGACACCTGACACTCATTTTGCAACAATAAGCTCACATAATTAATTTTCAAAAGTTTAGAATATTAAGATGTTTCACATTCTGAAAATGGTACAAAATTGATGTAAACAAATCTAACCAGTGCAGACCAATTCCAACAAGCTCAAACTGGCTGATACCTATTCAGAACATTTCAGAATAGCCAAAACCAATTCAGAACAGCTGAAACAGATTCAAACTGTTCTGATGGGCTGAAACCAGCTACAACTGGTTCTGACCAATTGAGACCAGTACAATCTAACCAAAACCTGTTCCTGCCAGCTGACACTGGTTTGCTCAAGCCACTTCCGCTTCTGTGCAGAAGTGAAATCATAACCAACTCAATCTGAGCCCTACTGAAAGAGAAACCAAATGATAATACCTCCTATTGTTTCAAAAACATTTCTGTTAAGTCTAAACCAAGAGACATGGAAATTGGCTTTGGCCAGCTCAAACTGGTTTTGACTGGCCAAAAACAGTCCAAACTGGTTCTAACTGGCTAAAGCCGGTTCTGACGGCACAAGCCAACTTCTGGCTACCTGAAACTGGCTTTGACTGACTGAAATGAGCCCAAGCCAGTATTGGCTGGCTGAACCTGCTTTTGGCCACTCAAACTGGTTCTCACAGGCCCAAAACTGTTCAGGCCATGATCATCTGAAACCAATTCTAAATGAAACTGGTTTTTGACTGGCTAAAACCAGTTTTGACTGGCTAAAACTGGTTCCAACCAGCTCACACTGGTTATGACCAGCTGAGACCCAACTCTGACTGGCTGAAACCAGTTCTGTCTATAACCGGTTTTGGCCACCTGAAGCCAGTTCAAAGTTGTGCTAACTTGTCCAGACCAGTTAAGGCTGGTCTGAATATCTGTGAGCTGGTCAGAAAAGGTCTGAGTTTGCCAGAATTGGTTCCAGCCAGTTGGAACTAGTTTGAACCATTCTGAACTGGTCTGATCACATTGGGACCAGTTTGAGCTGGTCTGAAATGGATAGACCTGGTTAGGACCAGTCTGAACCAGTCAGAACCTTTTGAGCCTTTTTGAACTGGCCTCAGCCACCTAAAACTGGTGAGAGCCAGTCAGAACAGGTTTTAACCAGCCAGAACAGCCTTTAGTCGATTGGAACCGGTTTCAGATGGTTGGATCCAGTTAGAGGCAGACATATCAGCTCTGAGCAGGTCAGAAGCTGATTGAGCTGATTGACCAGTTTCAGCGGTTATAAAATGTCTGAGCTGGTTTCAGCCTTTGAGTTGCACAGAGGGAGTGTTAGTTGTTTTCTCTTGCACTGGTCCGAACAACTCAAAACTGGTTCCAATAACTTTGAGCCATTGCTACCATATTCAGTTGGTTTCCGTTTCAATTGGGTTTAACGGTCAGGTGGTTTGCACAACTCTGAATCTTGCTTGAAGTTTGAAAGTCTGTCTGAACCAGTTTTAGTGGGTCAGTCCCCATTTCAGCAGAGTTAGGCTGGAATTCTTCAAATAAGTTAACACAAGTTTCAGACAGTTTGTGTTAGTTTAAACAAGTCAGAACAAGGTGTTCTCACTTTTTTTTTTTGATTCTTTGATGAGGGTATGCCTTTTTGACTGTAGGTAAAATGAGGACTTTATTGGCTATGGAAGCAAAACTGTGATTTCTTTTGCCAGTGGGTATGTCAATGTGCTGGCATAAAGATTAACTGATCACCATGAAAAGCCAGAATAATTACTAAATAATGGACAAGTTGAGAGTATATATGAAGCTGTAGGAATTCAATAGGGTGTACCTTGGTGCTTTTATGTTAAATTCTAATTATGAATAATAAATTACAGTAGTCATTGCCTGAGAACAGTATAGCTTCAGAGGCTCAGTGCCCACAGGCAAGGAAACAATACCACCTGAAGTTCTAGTTAAGTGCAAGGGAAATTTAAATGTCTGGTAGAGAAATGATGATTATCGACTATAGGTGTAAGATTACCTTCAACAGTGGTCAGGGCTTGGCTTATTAATGCACTATTTTTAAGAGAGTATAACTGTTTGCTTCCTTAAAGAATTGGAGTTTTCCTTGTTTTCATAGAACATGTGAGTGTGGGGCCTCCCTGGTGCCCTAGGGGTTGACTCAGTGCTATCACCACGACAGCCTGAGTTTGATCCTCAGCCAGAGAGCTGACCCACATGGCACAGTCAACCATCCTGTCTTGCCTGCTGCTCCCCTTAGCAGTATCCACCTGCTCTGATTCATCTCTGTCTCTAATGAATCCTCTTACCTCCTCACACCTCTGGCCTACACCCCAGTTCTTTACAGCAAAAATTAAATAAATAAATACTTTTTAAAAAAGAGTATGTGAGTGCACACTATTCTCATGTTACCAAGAGAGCCAAATCTACAAAAGGAAACAAAGTGTTGAATAAAGTGTTGCTAGGGGTTGACTGTATCTCAGTGGTAAATCTATCCTGAGCAACTTAGAAATCTATCCTCAGTTGCTCATGCAAGTCTTCTCATATTGTTCAATAAAAACTATTCTGAGGTGACATGGCTTATTTTCTGATTATTAGCTCTGTATCTAAGGTGAGGGAAGGCCTCTATTTTTACCTTATAGAAATTAACCAGTTCAGAGGTCTCTGTGTCCTTGTTCTGCTAAACCCAAGGATCAGAAAACATATGAACAATATGGTTAACCAAGTGGTTGTTCAACAAGTTCAGTGAAAATAACCCAGAAATTTAGACAACCGGCATACTTTTTTTT
>NW_004567111.1:13383680-13384770 GCF_000260355.1 Condylura cristata
GAGTAAATACTGCCATAGAAAAAGAGATCAAAACAACTCATATTTGAAATATATGTCTGTTTTGCTTCCTATGAACTACAATAAATACATTTTTTAGAAAAATATCTAATAACTTCCCATTATTTCTTGATATTCTCCCATCTATTTCTCAAATAATTTTGATTTTACAATATACTAAGTTCTTTATAAGTGATTGGGGATACAAAAAATAAAAAAAAAACACAATATTATGCTATTAAAGACTCCATTTATTGGGGTATATGCATTTTTTCTTTCTCTGTAGTTAATAATATTTAGAAATATAAAGAAAAACTATGCTCTTCTGTATGTGGAAGATAAGATTGTTTTACATCACCTAAAGTGACTGCAACACAATTCTTAAGGTTTCTCTTAAAATAAAATGATGCATAAATATATCAGAGACAAAGTCTCAAATTTGCATTCATTCAAAATAAAAGCACAACCTATTTGGCAAGAATATTAGACAGGATTTCCAAGGAGAAATGTTAATGTATTTAAATATATTCAGTCATTTCCTAATAGCAGCATATTTATCTATATCACTATGCAGATTATTTCAAATAATAGAATTTCTTATTTTAGTTAAATTTGTTTGATTTAATTTACTACTCTATAAAATAATTCTGTTTAAACTTACATTCTATTTTTGACATAACACAGTCCAAAATTTGTATCACACAGAACTTATAGAATCAGAATTTTATGTCCTAAACTTGGCATATTTAATAAATATGAGAAATAGTGAATATACCAAGGAAGAACAGGAAGTGAACATTGTTTTCAAAAGACAATATTTTTAACTTCTTCCTCTTTTACATGCAACTAGTATTACTTATGGGCTGCCATATCAGCTCAGACATACAATTTCACTTTCTGTTCTTTACCATCATCCTCATGTATAGTTTTACTTGCTGCAATATGAATCTTGCCAATTTAATATATTTGTGAGCATTCAAAGTACTTTTTATCTGTTTGAGCACCAATTTAACAGATAATTAATGGTAATTTTATAAGCAAAATGCTTTCAAGTTGTTACACTAAAATTCATAGGGAAGGCCCTCCCTGGTGG
>NW_004567111.1:13385230-13386573 GCF_000260355.1 Condylura cristata
ACATTTTACTAGTTCAAGATAAAATATAATTATATCATTTTATTGGTATAGTAAACAGGATTTTAAAAACAAATTTCAGATATTAAATTTAAAATTTGGAATATTAAAGCTATTTATAGTAGTTTCCAGGTGAAGTAACATTTTATGTATTCAAAATTTTTTGTCAGTTGGAACTCAGATTTATACTTTGTTGGCACTGTTATTTTCAGATTTTATTTATTTTGACATTGGTGTTTACTCTAGTTTTTATGAGATATTAACATGTACCAATACTAGCTTAGTATTCCCCAATAAATCAAATTATAAGGAAAGTTGCAGAAAAGTGAGAGAAAAATAGTGTAGTATCTTCCATAAAAGAACAAACATATAGTGATTCTTTTCACACTAGTGCAAATCTTATTAGGAAAAAATGTTTAATCCTCAATAACTAGCCTAGCATTCAAAACTAGGAATTTCTATAATGTGATAAGTACATGTGATGTTCAGATGCAGATGGGTAGATGAAATTAGCCATATATGTATGTGTGTGTGTGTGTATATATAAATATTTTCATAAAACTTAGATACATATATAGCATATATGTAATAAAAATATTCTAATATGTCCTAATACAATGTTAAAGTCTGGAATTCTATAGCGGTAATGGTGAATGAATACATCTTAAGAGGTTTTCTATTTGATTAGGTAGAATTGTATATTTTAATAAAACACACATATTTGTAAATAGTCATGAGATATCAAAGCTTTTACTGAACAGAATAAACTGATTTTTTCAGAGGGATCACATTTTGATTCATTAGCAGTATTTTTTCTTCCACTTCAGCTAACAAACACCTTGCCAGAAATCATCAATGTTTTTGCTTCTATAACCCCTAAGGGTATTTTGAATAATAAAATGATACTTTGCACATTTTTTAATGCTCATAGCTTTTGTGAAGTAAATCAATCAGAAATTTCATTGATTTTTTCTTTTCTAGTTATAACATCATTCATGAAATCACACAAATGTGTATATATATTTTTACAGAGTAAAGCAAATTATGATGTAGATTACAAATATTAAAAGTTTTGTTTTTATATTATTAACAAAGAGTATGATTTACTATAGTCACAAAATGCCTCATGTACTCTATCGATTTAAGTGGTATTAAGCATTCAAAAAAGTCAGCAATATACTATTGTTCTTGATTCTTGCACCTTTTCTATCTCTGTTTGCTCTTCTCCTTTTTGGTTAAACTAGACAGAAATAAATTGAGTATATTTGTGTTTTCTTTAAAGCATGACTTACATCTAAGGTGATTTGTGAATTTATTACTAAGTTATAAGTCAAAAGATATTTATT
>NW_004567111.1:13386918-13411085 GCF_000260355.1 Condylura cristata
CATCCTAATAAAATAATAGGACAAATACCATAACTCTTTATTATTTTATTTCTTACTCTGGCACATTGTGGTTGTGCAGAAAATATTTTTTAATAAATGATTAGATTGCAAAGTGCTTCATATTGCTTTCTAATAACAATATATCTTAAAGATTTTAGATATATTGAATATTAAAACAATACAAACACATATTACTTCACTTAAATAATTCAGTAATTCAGAGATATAGTAGGTACATATACAATAACTTAATTTTTTTTATCTTTACTAAACAGTAGATGAAAGAAACCTCTTTAATGGTAAAAAATTACATCCAATGTAAAAACAATCTAGTGACTCAAAAGGTCTAACGAATAAACTTGTTTCCTTGACATTGATTATATGTATAAACCATCTCAAGCTTTAATGATTGCTTACCATTATGTCTCTACTTCCTACGACTACTTTGTTTTAACATAGACACCCCTTCACACTTTACTGCCCAGGAACATAAGTCTGGTCTGCACTGATATTGACAACTTTATCATATTGATTCACATTATGCTTGAACACGTCCTTGAAGGATTTCTTATAACCATCTGTTGTACGACAAGTTTTCTTCAGTTTCTCATACACATGTTGCTCTGGCATCTTATTGCCATCAATTTTCCTCACATGAATAAGCTTGCAGAACAAGATAAAATGAAAATAACTCAGACGCTCAGAATGTGTGAGTACTCAATGACTATACTGTTTGAAACTTTATCAAGGAATATTACTTCAAGACAAACTTTTTTTCTCAGTGGAATGCTTTCTTAAGAATACAGATGGCCTATTCCAGATGACACAGATTCCACAGAATATAAAGTACTGTCTTTGCTGATCATCATCATCTTTGTTTACAGGTGTGGCACAATTTATGAAATTTATTTAATTGACAGTGAAAGCACTTTTTAGGTTACTTTTTTAGTGTCATTTAGCTGTGAAGAATCTAACCTAGAACCAGAAACCAGCATTTTTGGCTGAAGTTTCTACTCCATCATGTTACTAACTTATAGAGTTAAAGCCACCTGAAGTATGACCTATTACTACTAAACTATTATAATTTCTACTTGGTTTTTAAATATTAATTCAGTTTACATCAAATAATTGTGATAATATTTAAAATAAAGCATTTTTTCTCCCTCTGTTGTCCATCAATAATTTAGTAAATCTTTGTTAAATGAATAAAGAATGAATTACTAAATGATAGAATTGTAGAAAAGTTAAGAAAAATGTATTGCCAGTTAGGATTCTGCCTATTTAATCTCTTGTAGAAAGATTGGCAATGATGTATATGCATAATCATGCATATGGTACATATATATATATATAAATTATTTCCTGGTTATACACATTGTAAATAGACACATACACTCCTATGTGTATGTGCATAGGATGTCATCTAGAATCTACCTCTGTGTCCTGTTCCAGGTTCAGCTTATGTATTCTCTTCATATAAAAATTTTTACTTTTCCATATTATGAGTTGATGAGTTCTAAAACCAAATGAATCATATAACATGAAAATCTCCACATAGTCCAAAAAGAATACAATATAATTTGGTATTTTTAAAGAAGGCACCTTATCAAATATTGCTTACTTCAATAGTTAAGTAAAGGCAGCAATAAAGTTGCTATTAAAAAACAGGAAAATATTAATGATAATATGATGGGAAAATTGAAATAAAATATTTTTTCCTGAACTAGGTCAAGTTTTATATTTTAACGCTTTTCTTTCAACCATATATTTTGAGAAAAGTTTGTGTTATGTATTTTAAAAGCAAAATTTTTGAAATTTCAAGAATGATGCCATAGGAATAACAGACCCATGTTGCATATCCACAAATAACTTTAGATAAACGAGAAGATCATTTTCCTAGAAATAATCGTCCTGCGCTGGTATTTATGCACATCAATCATTTCATTAAAAACTTTATATTTATAAAATTTTTAGGAATTTAGGTAAGACAAGAGTGGAATTTGTCATTTTAAAAATTAATTGGATAAAATCTGAAGGTAATGTTTAATTTAAGTACTTTCCTGGAACTGCAAAACAGATTCGCAATACAAAAATCGGAAAATCGGAAAACCAGCAGCAACATCAGGTATTTCTAAATCATTGGAAACAGTGGGAAGCAAAACTTCCATGAGGGAAGCCACAACTTTGCTAAAAGCACTCTAGAGTGTATTGTCAAATACATCTGAAATATTGACTTTCATAAAATAGGCCAACGTGTGTTGCTGGCAGAATACATATTTCCTTTCTCAACTACACATAAGAATCTCTCCAAAGACAAAAGTTAATAGTGTCCCTCTTTGCCTTTGGTGCACTGTAAAACATGACAATCAGTTGGACAGATATGGGTACTTAAAAATACAAGAAGCATTTTTATCTGAAATCAGACTCTCAGAATATCAACTAGAACTTTAAATCTAATCTCAAACTTTAAATGCATTTTTATAGATAAATTACTTTTCCAATGACTGAATTCATATTTTTTCCTTGACTAATTCATAGACAAATCATAATGAGGAAAGGAAGAAGTATATACAATAACCACTCAAAATCATTTGTAAGAAAAGGTATTTCCACATAAAGATTTCATGTGAGAAGATTTTATATATAATGTTTTCATGAATAAAGATTTTATGTTAAAATATCTGAGTATTAAGAAGCAAATAAAATGCCTATATATTCTTCTTGTAAATGTTCCTTTTATGTACCCTAATTCTCACATATAGTATCAAAGCTTAATTAATTTAAAGTTTTTAAGAGCAACACTTCTAAAATTAGAATATGTAAATTATGTTGCAAAGTCTTAATAAAATAGAACTGGTTGGAACTATGTTAGCATGAGACTTGTGTTTCCAAATGCCCAATGAGTTCAGAACATTCCAAAATCTGTCATACCCCAGATAGCTCCCAATAGCAAGGTTGTGGCATAGAATTTCTCAGTAGATACAAGCATGCTCAAGTGCCCAAGTTGATGAGAGTGTATGTAGTCCATTTTCTTACAGTGTGTCTGAAGCAGTCAGAGCCTAAGTCATTGTCTTCTGGGCTATATAGAAGTTTATCCACAAGTACACAATGCACGTTTTACATGTGCTCTGGTGTGAAAAGGATTTATCAACAGACAATGATTGCTACTTAGCACAATATATGACAAGCAAGGTAAAAATGCATGAATCACTAAACATCATATTTAGGAAAGAGAACCACTATCAATTAGTATTTATACCCTATAAATATTCCTTAATTTGAAATGCCAAAACTGTCTTCAATACTCATTTATTTTACATTCTTAAAAAAAATGAAAATGAAATTATGACTGGTCCATTTAAAGAAATTTTGGGGGAACTTTAAGCGGGTATTAATCTAATTCATAGGAATACTTGGGCATCTTTTGAGAATATTTTAAAAATACACTTCTTGAAACTTGAATGAATAGTTCTCTAAAAACCCAGTTGTTGGAATAATGCAAGTCAGAAAACATATGTACATTTTATTTTGATTACATAATGCATTTTTAAAGATTATACATTTGAAATGCATGCTGTCGCAATACATTTAGTCCCAATTACATGTTCAAAATTGACTTGCATGTATAAAAGCACCTATCATTTGATTGCTTTAGAGTTTTATAATATTATAATAAAGAAACCTTTCTTACACTAAGTGTCTTCTGTATCGTACAAATATTTTCTGAAGCAGAGCGTAACATTGTCTGCATCAACAGAGACAAAAGATATTAACTCCCAAGCCACCAGTGTATAATTAAAACCTTAAAAATGTCAGTCATATGAGTACTTATTACAAATTTCATTTAAATAAAAGAGGAAAATTGTTCATGCTGTTGGAGGTCAGCAAATGGTTTTCCTTGAGAGACAGGAACTTCATGGTATTAATGAAATGCTTCTGTGATGCTGGTAATGTCCTTCTGTTGAGCCTGGGCTTTAGGATGTGTTCAAGTTCTTAAATATCAATATAATGAACTCATGCCATGAGTAGTTAAATGTAGCAAACAACATTTCAAATGTACAAAATCATGGCTTATTTTTCAAATTTTATTATGGAGATTTTTCAGCAGTAGCTTTTCCTATTTACAATATTTTAGTTAATGTATACATGTGTCTGTAACAGACCGAATTTTACTTTCATCAATTATTGTCCATGTTGTTTTCTGGAATTACTTTGTGTTAATTTTATGGAAAACATTTAAAGTAAAAATTTGCTTCAACACTTGGAGGAATAAATTTGTGTTTGAGTGGGTGTGTCATGTGCATGCTCAGTAAAGGAAAGAATGTAAACACTTTTAGGGAATTTTAATTGTAACCTTTAAATGTGCTGAGTTAGTAAGTTGTGATTATAAATTTAGTGTTATGTTTTAGAAAATTGGGAATCCTTTACTAAATCTTAGCACAAACAGGTTTGATTCAAGATAGAGAATCACAAACTAAGAACCCTCTCTCTGATGAAATGTTTGGTTCATCTTGCAGAATGTCTTGATAATCAGAATAATAAATCATTGAAACAGTTTGGCTTTGAGTCATTGAATCGCTACCACAAAATAAACCCTTCATTCAAAATATCCACTGACAGGCCCTCCCTGGTGGCACAGCAGGTTAAAGCACAGCACTAAGAAGCTAAAGCCACTTCAGCATGAGTTAGTTCCCTACCCCAGAGGTGACCCACATGACATAGCAGACCTCTCCTGACCCGCCCACTGCTCCCCTTAGCAATGTACTTCGACGACCTGCCTGTTCTGTTCCCCATTCTGTCTCTGGTGAATCCTCTTACCACCCCTGCACCTCTGGCCTGCACCCCAGTTCTGTATGCATAAATAAATAAATCTTTTTTAAAAAATCCACTGACATTTATTATGCTAATCAAAAATAGAATTAAACATATTTTTCTGGAACCCATGGTTGACTTACCTGATTAGTAAAAACATATTTTCTAAAATACCCACCTAGTGATTATTTGCCAGCAATCATTCCTCTGGTCCCTCTAAGGGAGTAGGGGAATTGAAATAAAATTGCTTCATTTGAGCAAACCTGAACTGTTTTAATCTAAGTGATGGAGAAATGTAAAAGTAGCACAATAATAACACAGAAGGAGTGATTTGACTTTTTGGGAGCTTTTTGAGGAATACTTGATTTAAAGCTGTCCTGCAGTTTGAAGTACAACATGTATATTTTCCCAAAGAGATTCATTCAGTGTTTCTGTGGTAGTTTTCCATGTTTTTTTTTTTATTCCTCATTTACATTTTTCAGGTGTGTATATTTCATGGAAAGTTTCCCTTGACTAAGAACATTGCAAAGTAGATAAACTATATGTGTATTTTATAAAACTTCAGTGTACCTTATAAGTAGCTCTATTTCATTTCTTCATTCCATTTTAATCCTTTAGCCACAGACTATTTAATGTATGGTTTTGATTCAGTATTTATCAGGTGTTGTTAACTGAATAACAATTTAGCAAAGATCGCTACATATGTTTCCTAAAAACTTGGGCAGGTATTCTCATAGGTAAAATGATAGTTTTCTGGTTGTAATTAATACCCTTAAAATAGAGTAGTCCAGAATGATATTCCTAAAGTTCTTATTCAAGGCAAACTTTCCATGTAATATACACATTCCTCAAAAAAGCTCCCACTGCAAAGGTCAACTGTCCAGGACATTTTATTAAGTTAAAATGTCCTTTTTAGAGTAAAGTTAGAATCACTACATCACAGAAGAAAAGTGACAAGACATCAATGGATCTTAAAGATAGAAGAGAGTAGGAGAAGTTTTGGGTATGTAAAAAGGAAATTAGACTGAATCTGGAATCTGGAAAGTCAAGAACACATTCTCAACTAAAGCTTCTAGTGAACACCTTCACTTTAATTAATAAAACTGATTTCTGGGCAATTGACCTTGGCAGTGGTAGAAAAATAAATATATTTGGTAATGTATTGTAAGATCTAAATGAAACTAATAACTCCTCAGAAGATAGCACCTCCAGTAGCAACCTCAAGGTACCCTGGAACAAATACTCAAATATCTCATTAGCCAATATTTCCAGTGCCTTCTTGGTTATTTCATTCTAGAATTTTTTGTTAGATTTGGGAGAAATTCCACAATCTCTAATAAACTTACATCCTGATTTTGGCTCTTAGTTCTCTTCAATATCCTTCTCACTGCACACACTCTCTTGCTTCCTGTACTGGTCCTTTCTCAACCCATTGGCTGCACAGGTTTTACTTCCAGAGGAACCTAGAGTAACGCACCAGGATAATGTCAACCATCTTGAACACAGCAGTCAATCAAATGTTTCTTAGATGATTTACATTTGAAAAACAACTGATTAATGAGGATTTCAAATACATTTTAGAATTGTCTTGATTTTGCTTAGTATTTTTAATTATCTTTCATGATGATGTGATTTTCCTCCTGCATTATATATTTAACTTTAATGAGAAGTATCATTTGCATATTATTTCCACTTCTTGAAAATGTGCACAATAAAAGATGTTTCTAAAAACTGGTTATTCAGTGACTACTGATTTTGTGAGGTTTGATATATACATATATATACATATATATATATATGCATTAGATTATTCGTCATAAAGCATATTTTATAAATCAGTACATTTTTGTTGACCCATGACATTTCCTTAAAGGTTAACTTAAGCATTGCATTAACTAAAAGGGTAAATGATACACAACATAAAAATAAATAAAGATGTAATTGTTATTTTTCATACTTGAAATATAATGTTCAACATGGACATTCTTATGGTGAAACTAAACATAAAATTTATTATTTTTTCTAAAAAAAGGAATACACTTAATGATTGCTTGCTTTCTTTTAGTCTTTTCTTAAAAAAAAGGAAAAAGCAACAGACTGTGAATATGCACATATATATGCATTTATTATGTGTGTGTATGTATAAAATATACTTACTCTTAATATTACTATATGTATGTGCATTAACGGCATGTTTGTGTGCATATATATATATATGTAGATAGATAGATATAGACATAGATATAGATATATATATATATGTTTGTATATATGACATATGTTTATGTTTGTACCTGTGCAATTCTCTGCTCATAAGTAGCTTGAAACTTTCTTTTGGGACAGTTCAAAATATAAATAGACATATTTGTAATTATAGAAGCATATTTTGTAAGTTATTAAATTCTAAGAATCCAGATTAGGTGAAAATGTGACATTAAATCTATGGTTCCACTTATAGTTCATAATAATACCTTTTTAAAACTAACTTGCTAAAGAATTTAATGGCAGTGTGACTCAGAACAAAGTATTTTGATCACATTTCCTGGTAGAAAATTATTGTCAATGTAATTTTTGAACTTTTTATATAGTTAAATAACGGGATTTTGTTCTAAATAAATAGATCTTTATCACTGAATTCTGATAATGGTATAGTTTAATAAGGGATTATTTTTAAGTGTGTTTAGTCATTTGTTTTTGTTTAATTTCATGCCACTTCTTATATCTCCTTATAATTTGTTTTTTAACTAATCATTTCTTTTCTTTTGTTTATATCTAGGTTGTTAAATACTGCTTGTTAAATAGTCAATGTCATCTTAGCATCAGTTTTTAGAACATGTACATGTTGAAAATTCAAATTCCAGTATATACATTTATAAATTTAATTTTTTTATAGTATATAGTTTGTTTCATTTTTCATATTCTTATTTGATTTGAAATTTTTCCTTAAAATTTAGTATTTATCCTGAGATAACCATTTGTAAGAGAATAGAGAAGACCAACTCATCCATGTGACCTAAGAGTGGAAAAGAAAGAATTTTTGTTATATTAACATAAAATAGCATCTTACTGATACTCTTCCTTGTAGCTTGTGGGTATATTTCCTTCCTAATCAAAAAGATATTTATGTTGGTTAACGTGATGACTACTATGTTAGAGTTCATTAATATGGCCTTCTAACATATTGCAGTTCCTCTTAGCAAGAAATTTAGCAGCAAGCTGATTAATACCTACTCTTCTCTCATTAGTATATTACAGATAATACTTTTAGAGTTTCTGTGGTTGTGTTTTTTTTTTTTTTGTTGAGTGTTTGATTGTTAGCAAGGTACACATACATTTCCTGGTTGATTGTTCAAAATCCTTTATTATTTTTTTAATCTGAAG
This sequence comes from Condylura cristata, assembly GCF_000260355.1. NCBI lineage: Eukaryota > Metazoa > Chordata > Mammalia > Eulipotyphla > Talpidae > Condylura > Condylura cristata. The sequence goes on from NW_004567111.1 coordinate 13,395,112, forward strand.
ATTCCTTTTGACCATTGAGCTTTGCCTTGAGAGATCTGCAAATATTCCTACTTCCTTATTGTTTTCTGGCTCACTGTTCATTCCACAGATAACATTTCTCAGAACTGAAGTTTAATTATGGATGACTTTGGTTTCATAACTGTCTTTTTGTTCTTATTTTCCCCCCACTATTGACTTTTTTTTCCTCCAGAGGTAAGATCTGTGAAGGCATCTTTAATTAATTCAATATTGTCACTGCCTTTAATGAATTATTACCTTGTCCTTCTTTATCTTTAAATTTAATCTAATTATGCATAAATCTTTTGTTTGTATGTAATACATTCCTTAGTATTAATTGAAAAAAAAAAGGTGCATAGAATATTAACAAGTGTTACAAACCTATTTTTTGTTCATAGATTGATACATTTCCTACTTTGTGCACTAATAGCAATACTGTTTATCATACAGTAACATCTATTAATTAATGATTGCAGTTTTGATGAATACTAAGTATCTAAATTTTATAGATATTACCATTTAAAAATTCTTCATGACACTTTCTCCAAGTTATAAAGTTCCAAAAGTAAATAAATTAATTTGTTTTGGTGAAAAAATTATATTATTGAGGTTTTACTGTTTTCTACTCAGTGTTTATGTTTACTGTTTTCTACCCAATATTATAAAGAACTTGGGCTTACATGGCCCAAAAAATAATATATTTGTGCTGATATAAGTCCAGAAATTTTCCTCTATACATGTATTGACTATTTTTTCCAGTATAGTCAATACCATTTTAGAGATGCTCATTTATTTTATCTATATCAAAATTGGTTCATAGCATAAACGATGCTCCATACTCTTCGGATAACTTCTGAAAGTACTATGCTTATTACCAATGGTGTTTCACGATGTAATTTATTATGGCCCCCAGATTACTAACTACTAAATTATTATAGTAAAAAGTTAACGATTTTACTTATAATGGGAAATTAAAACACAGGAAAAATCTTTTAACAAGCAGAATAAACCACAGATAATAAATATTTCAGATTTAATAATACACCAGTAAAATAGATAAAAAAGTAATTTTATGTCAATACAAAAAACAGCATTAACATTTCTCCCCTTTTAATAAAGAACTATAAAACTTCAAAGAAATGAGTATTTCAAAACTCAAAAAACAATCTATGAAATTATCTCAGAAAATTATATATAGTATTTGAATTGATGTTATCAGGTGACATTCCTCAAATTGGACTTTAATTTAGGAGATGCATGTTATGTGAAAGATGATAAATTTAATATCAGCATAGTTGTTAGCAAATAAGTAGTCAATATTTCTTACAGAATTTTTGTAAACGAATGTACCTATTCTCCAGTTGTTAATTAAGATGAATATGCTCTCCTATATATTGTGGTTAAAAAATACCAAAATACTATCATAAGGTCTATTCATTTCCTATTTTATTCTCCTGGTAAAAGTGCTTTTATCAGGAGATAGATATATAGGTAATAGAGAAAAATGTAGATAAAGAAAAACTTGGTAAATATAGATATAGATATTTGGATCTACTTTGATTTTGATTTCACTCAGTGGAATATTTTTTTTTTTAAAAGTTTATTGGCCCTCCCTGGTGGTGCAGCGGGTTAAAGCACTGCACTAAGAAGCTAAAGCTACTTCTGCATGAATTCGATTCCCGCCTGCCCCGGAGGTGACCACATGGCGAGGCAGACCTCTCCTGACCCGCCCGCTGCTCCCCTCAGCAGTGTACTTCGTCTATCTGCCTGTTCTGCTCCCCGCTCTGTCTCTGGTGAATTATCTCACCCTCCGCATCTCTGGCCTGTAACCCAGTTCTGTACAAATAAATAAATAAATCTTTAAAAAAAAAAAAAGATTTATTTATTTGTACATACAGAACTGGGGTACAGGCCAGAGGCTCAGGGGTGGCGAGAAGCTTCACCAGAGACAGAGTGGGGAACAGAGCAGGCAGATCGACGAAGCACACTGCTGAGGGGAGCAGCGGGCAGGTCAGGAGAGGTCTGCCTTGCCATGTGGTCACCTCCAGGGCAGGCGGGAATCGAACTCATGCGGAAGTGGCTTTAGTTTCTCAGTGCAGTGCTTTAACCCGCTGCGCCACCAGGGAGGGCCAGGAATAAATATGTTTTTAATAGTAACTACTGTTAAACAATGATATTTATATATGAATGAAGAGTTATCTTTATAAATTTTAATGAATACAATAATTCAGTTAATCATATCATAAGTTAGAATTACCCATGGGTCAAAATAATGACTATGATAAAGGAATGCTATTGTATGGAAACAGGTAAAGATGAATTTAATGAAAACTCAGGATTAACATCCATAGATCACATGAAATTGCAGAAGTGAATTAACAAACAATGGTTTCCAGTTTATACAATATAAATTGGAGTGCATAAATACAAAGCATTCTGAAAACAGAATAGGTGGTGTTTTTCTTAGATAGTGCCATATATTGTACCAAAGGCAACTATGTAGAATTTCACTAGGTTGCTTTATTTTAGAATTTCAATTCATCTTCCCTAGTCAGTACTTCTACTCACAGAATTATATACACACACATGCACAAAAAGCGACACATTAAAAATGGAATTCTACTGAAAACTCAGGAATTTACTAAGGTTTGAGTAAATGCAGGCTTAAATACAAGAATAATCACAAAATGGTATCAGTCAAATTAATAACCACTGCCACTATAATAACATTCTAAAATTTCAGCAGGTTAATAGGATATGAGGGACTTTATTTTTTCAGACCTAGAATTTCAGAGTGGAGCATCCAAAGCATGGTAGCAACTTCTGCTACTGAATGATGCCTTGTGGAATTATGCTGTTTGCTAGCAATTAAACTAAGCTGAATGTGATAATTTAATAGACTTTTTTGGTTGATACTCATGTCTCATTCTACGCCTATCACCTGGGTTTTAGGCATGATGGATAGGGATACAAAGTCTAGAACAATCCACCAACTCTACTGATAATTCCTTCTCCAAAAAGTTATTGATTTGAAACTGAATTAAAAGCTGATTGGCCAATCATCCAACAGGCATTAACCTTGAGCCCTTTAGTGATGTGAATATACTTGGGGGAAAAAAAGATGCTGAGAAGATAGTTCTGTCTTACAAATATTAAAATAAATTATTATGAACTTCAAGTCCTCCTAAGGTAGAAGGAAACTAGTAAACATACACAATGTTTACTTGACATAGTTTAATGTTCCTAGACATTAAACTGTCTTCAGAGAATCAGAATATCAGTTTTGAATTAGCTTAATTTCTTTTTGTATCGATGTGATAATGCCCTAATTTAAAAGACAGTGAAAAGTTAAAACTTGAAAATAATCCTCCAAGTTCTCATTAAGAGTTGGATGTGGGCCCTCCCTGGTGGCACAGTGGGTTAAAGCACAGCACAAAGAAGCTTAAGCCACTTCCACATGAGTTCAGTTCCCGCTTGCCCCGGAGGAGATCCACATGGCGAGGCAGACCTCTCCTGACCCGACTGCTGCTCCCCTCAGCAGTGGACTTCATCAATCTGCCTGTTCTGCTCCCCACTCTGTCTCTGGTAAATCCTCTCACCACCCTGCACCTCTGGCCTGTACCCCAGTTCTGTATATATAAATAAATGAATCTTTAAAAAAAAAAAAGAGTTGAATGTAAAAATTGGAATTAGATCTTTCCCTGGTGACCCAGTGGGTTAAAGCACAGTACTAAGAAGCTAAAGCCACTTCCATCCCTGCCAGGAAGTGATCCACATGGCGCAACAGACCTCTCCTGACCCACCCACTGCTGCCCTCAGCAGTGTACTTCAGCAGTTGGCCTGTTCTGCTCCCCACTCTGTGTCTGGTGAGTCCTCTCACTACCCCTACACTTCTGGCCTGTATCCTAGTTCTGTATGCATAAATAAATAAATGTTAAAAAATGGAATTAAAGAATGGGCAAGCTAGAGGAAATGTGGGACATTCCTTTCCTGTTAGGGGGTTCAAACCAATGTCCAGGGATGTTGAGGGGTACCATAGGACACTGAACTATGAAGACTAATAAGGGGGAAAAAATCCTTCTACTGACTATCATAAGGATGACCTCTGTGTATAAAAAGGCAAATATTATTTTTTTTTAAGATCTTTTTTTATTTACGCATACAGAACTGGGGTACAGGTCAGAGGCACAGGGGTGGTGAGAGGATTGAGCACAGACATAGTGGGGAGCAGAACAGGCAGATTGACAAAGTACACTGCTGAGGAGAGTAGTGGGCAAGTCAGGAGAGGTCTGTTGTGCCATGTGGGTCACCTCTGGGGTGGGGATGGAACTTACACTGAAGCGGTAGTGGCTAGCTTGCAGTATTGTGCTTTAACCCCTTGCTCAACCAGGGAGGGTCCATTAAAATATTCTTATTGTGTTCAAAGAACTTTAATAGGTGAGAGGCTTAAAAGGGGTGATTAAAAGATCAAAGGATGTCACATGAAAGACATAATCAAACTCTACAAATCCACTATTTCTTCATCAGCTGGGGTACCTAAGAGATGCTTCAATTGCATCTCTGAATTAACAGAACAAAAGAATGATAATAAATAACTGCCTGGCAAGAGAGATCTGGTCATCATCAGAGAAAGTAAACTGAGGCATGGGGAAGGTGTGATCCCAGCTTTCTCACACCTTTTTCCTATAATACGTAGTAATTTAATTAATGTTTTATATTAACATAATTGGTTCACTTGAAGTTCATAAACAATCCCATTTTGCATTCTGCTTTGGCATGGCCACTCAATACTAATTTAAGCTCTAGTTGAAAAAAATATAAAAAAGTAAAGAAACATTTTTGCCAAAATGTTTCCACTTTAATTTCCAATACAGCAGCAGTTCACAAATCACATAAATACTCACAAGGAAGTATTCAAAATTGAAATTAAACTTAGCAGCCCCATCCAACATTTCAAATCCTTTATTAGCAGACACTTTTATTTCCTAATACGTTAAAGAGAAATCATGAAACAAATGCATAATGAGTTCTAGAAATTGAAATCAGTGAAACAGATAAAACCCCATTAATGATTTATTACATGATTGTCCATGGTTTGTTACCTGTAATACATGATTAAATTATAACATTAAGATAGCTTAAGCATCAATATTTTGAGAATATCTAACTGTAAGAAATATCTTTCCATTTATAGCAACCATATTTAATGCTATGAGCTTTTTGCCAGCCTACTAAATATTTCATAAATAACATTTAGTAGACACTTTTAATTAAATACCCAGTTTGAAACTAAGAAATTTTTAATAATTTTTCCTCCCCAAACCACATCAAAATGAAAGCCTATAACATACAGCTTTAATATCATATGAGGAAATGCAACTGCATGGGATTTAACTAATAGACAAGGTTGTGAAAAATTCTGGAACGATGAAAGGTGAATGAAGAATTAGCCAACAAGAGACACAGATATAAAGTTTATGCCAAAACAAACAGGAGTTTGATGATTTTTACCCTCAAGCTCAAGAAAAGTCCATAGTTTGGATTCATTACATGACATAAGGAATAGGTATGGAGAGAAAATATTAAATTTTATAAGTAAGAGCTAGAGTCAGACATTTCTTCCCCAGACACAAAATACCCCTCAAGATAATTTATGGAGAAAAGAAAAGAGACTTTTCTATGGAATCTCAAACTGGCAAAGAACAACCTAGGAATGATTTTTTTTTTTTTTTACTTTCTTGTGTCCTATTGCCAATACACATTCCTGTTACCTCACTACCACCTCCTCTCCATGCTATAAGACACTAGCTACCTCTAGTCTCCCCCGAGATCTGGCTAGATCATTACCTAAGTAAGCCCATGGATATCTTAGAAGAGAAGTGGGTAAGGGTACTGGGTTTCTGGCCTTCTAGAGGAAATAGAAGTATTGTTTGGGGTACATATGATGCTTCAATCACCTCACTGCATTCTTAATGCACTAATGATAAATTAGATTATCAAAGAATGAAAATAGGCTACAAAAATCACTTGTGATCATTTTGATTTCCAAAGTAACTAATGTAAGCTATAAGCAAATTATTTAGAGTTCTTATTTCTGTCTTGATAATATTTCTGTTACATTGTAAAAGTTTTGGTATTTAGATGTTTTACTTCACACACATACTTTGAGAGAAAAATAAATATACGAAAATATTCAATTATAGATATTTGTGAGCTGAAGGAAGTATTTATACTAAATAAAATAATATGTGTAGATTTTCCTGAATGTCCTTACCAAGTCATCACTAAGATAATTCCAACGAAACAAATTGTTTTACTGTAATTTTCTTTGGTAAAAATTTTCAGAAATCTGTGTTTTCCTAACAATTCTTACTTCCACTTTCAAATTAACAGTAAAAAGTGAAAATATCCAAAAATGAACCATGAAATCCCCCAAAATATGCTACTTCTATATTTTCACTATTTCTGAGTTACCATGATTCACTTATCTACTTTGTTGTTACTCAAACTAAGTAAACTGCCATTATGTTTACTTCTTTTAAATGTATTTTGTGCAATATAATCTATATGCATATATTTTATTGCATCCCTAATTCTAATTTTGGGCTACTACAATGCCCCAAAGTTATCCTTTGCCTTTATCCACAGCTGTCCACTCAAGGGCCATGTTCTACAGAACAGTCAATGGTACTTTTAACTGAAACAAACTCAGTTAAACCCTGTTCAGAAACCTCAAATAGCTACTTTATTGCACTCACCTCCAGCTGTTCTTCAAAAATTCCATGTAGCAACTCACCTCAAATTGTTCATTTGCCATCTCTACTCTCCACAATATCTGTATGGCTCAAAAGCAGATCTTACTTTGTAATCCTACAGAGATACACATGCACATGAATATATATTACATATAATATGCATATATAGTACATCTTTATGTATATATTATTTATTAATTGATGCTATATTGAATAAATATTTGATTTTCTGCTAAATGTTTTTGCCTTTTGTAGGCTACAGAAGAAAAAAAAATCTTTTTATATCTTGCCATACACCCCATGACTAAGAAAGTGGCTGGAATACAATAAGTATTATCTTAAGAAAATTTCTTAATGCTTACAAAAAAGATAGCATATTGATTCTAAATTGGTAAAAATGTATCTTTCAACTATAGTTGAGTGGTTTTGATTTTAACAACTCATCTATATATGTTGTCTGCAGCCCCAGAATTTATTCCTATATAAATACTTTTAGAAAATTAGCTAGATTAGATTTTAAGATGTATAAGCCAGTCATGCAGATTATTTGTCAACAACTTGATATTTCTTATGTACAAAAGCAGTTTACTTAGATATTTCCATGTAGATACAAACTGTGATACCTCAACTTTGCTACAATAATCAGTTTTTAAATTATCTTATTTCTATCTAGTGATCTAGATATTCAGTGCTAACATTTATACTGTCTTTAACTTAATCCTATATACATTGAATCAGTAGCATAATATTCTTGAAAAACTAAACAGTTTTCATTCATAACTGTGAATATTGACACCCTAGATTGTTTCAGTAGTGCTACTTTCAAGTAGAATGCAAATTGCACTAAATAATAAAGTCATTCATTTGCCAAGATCTTTAAAGTTAAAAAAAAAATTGCTTGTCATTACAGCTTTTTGAACTTGCAATAGTTACATTATTAACCAATGTCCTGTACCAGGACATCGAGGAAATAAAAAAGCAATTAGGCATTCAGTGTAGACACTTCTTTTTATCATTTTGAAATATAGTGCCAATTTAACAAAAAATAATGTCACTTAAACATAGTTCTGACATTAAAAATTGAGTGAAAATAAATAAATATATCTGTTGTCTGTTTACCATATTTTAATACATTTAATGCATTCCAACTTTCCTAATGGTAATCTACTAACATAATTTTGGAAAATATCTACCAGCTTACTGAGGTTACCCACACAAACACACATGCATATAAATGTAAATATACACATATATGCATACATATACAAACATAAATGCATCTAGGTGATTTTCATATAACATTTTCTCTGTAAATTTTATGCTAGTGATTTTTAGTGATGTTTTAGAGTAGTGATTGGTACTAAACTGTGAAGTCATACTTTTGATCAATTACCTTAAAGTATATGTCCTTTAAAAATGGCATCTTGTGAGAAAGATGTCTAGGAAAATCTTGAAAAATTTCTAAGTAACTTCTTCATAATTCTCAATAAATAATTTACTTAATAACTATTGAGCTAATTGTTCATATCAATATATTTGCCAGTGACATAACCTGAAATTTGCAATACATTATTTTCTCAAAAAATATGAACCACTAAATATATTACAATTCTATCTCCTCCAAGAAAATATCTGTATTTTTCAAATTAGTATTTATGATAATATGATAATATCCACATAGTTCTGATTAAAAAAAAAAACAAATCACTAATGCTATATTTTTATAAATCTTTGAGGTGAGTTTCACCCTATTATAATTCCTTCATTGTAAAAAAAAAAAACTGAGAAATATTTTTATCATTTTTGTTTGCTATTAATTTTGAAAGTGTTTATAAGGTAATTTTATAAGAGGCTAATTACTTTTAGTAGCTAGTGAACTCTCTGTTTACTTACAGTATCCCTTTATTTAATGCTCTCATTTTTTTTTCTGTATCTGTGTTGTATCATGCATTAGTGTTCAATAACATAATTAACAGTTTCTTTCTAATTTTCAGAACATACTTCCAATACTTTGTACATGTGACACAATTGAGTGGGTAAAACAAACAATACAAAACATTGAGTGTTTTCTTTGGTAGAAAGCCACATAGATATTCTGAATCTAAGCCATAACTAAAATTTTGATATTGTAGATTAACACAATGCTGAGTTCAGAAGAGTCATAGAGGAAAAGTGAATAATTTAAGACTTGTGAATGTAATTTTAAAATTATAATGATTAATTTTTATCACTACATTTATCATTTTTATACAATAATGATGATTATTTTCAAACAATGTAAATGGAAGATCAGAAAGCTAGAAAACATTTTAATTATCTCACACGCATATATCATTTCCTCTGTATTCTTACATTAACCACTGTATAATTTTACTCATAATTTAAAACCCAGACTTCAAAATTAATAGTAATTCTTCTTTCTTTATACTGTCAAAGTTGGTATCATTACAATATAAATTCTTTAAATTGCACTGTCTTACACCTGAGAAATCATATTTGCTTTTAATATTACACTATTAATACTATTTTTCCTTTAAGGTCTACTGCATTGACACAACTATGTCAAATATATTACCTTCAAAATGATTGTTTTATCATAAATTGTCAGAAAATATTTGTACTTTTTTTCCATATTATGAATGGTAGAAGTAAAGATCTTACAAATTTATGACTCGCTCAGGAATCACATAGGTAAGGATCAGAATTACTACACATTAGGTATGAAATTTTAGTACTTTTGTAATACCTCTAATTATTACAAAAGCAGAAGTTAAATAAGCCTGTATTATTTAATCGGTAAATAATCTGTAAGTATTATTTGATCTGTGGTTTGACTTAAGCCTTTTTAACATCCCACTATTTTTTCCCAATGAACTTGTCCCATTAAAAATTGAATTTAGTGCCATAATTTTGTTTTTTTTTTTAAAGCTTTATTTATTTGTGCATACAGAGGTGGGGTACAGGCCAGAGGCTCAGGGGTGGTGAGAGGCTTCACCAGAGACAGAGTGGGGAGCAGAACAGGCAGATCAACGAAGTACACTGCTGAGGGGAGCAGCGGGTGGGTCAGGAGAGGTCTGCCACGCCATGTGGTCACCTCAGGGGCAGGCAGGGATGAAACTCATGGGGAAGTGGCTTTAGTTTCTCAGTGCTGTGCTTTAACCCACTGCACCACCAGGGAGAGCCTTGTTTTTTTTGTTTTTTTTTACTCATGTTAAATATGCCAGTGCAATGATTTCACAGCTTTATTTTCACTAAACTCATCTAACTCCATTAAAAAAAAAAAAAGATCTTTTGTTTCATTTATTTTTTTCACTAATATAATTAAATAAAATTAAATCATTGTAAGGTCTTTTCAGGGCAAAAATATGGATCACCTATATTTTAAGGGAAAAAATCATTCTGAAAAATTTAACAAAATTTACTTACTGAGCAGAGGAGAACTCAGAGACACTCTTATGAACTACTTTCAGGGTTGAAATATTGAACTATGAATACTATAAACAAACGATTTCCAGTGTAAACCTGAAAATCATTTGTCAGTGTCAAGCATACACAAAGAAGGTCTCCCTGGTGGCACAATAGGCTAAAGCATAGCACTAGGAAGATATCTAAGCCACTGCAGCATGAGTTTGATCCCTGACCAGGGAGCTGACCTACATGGCAGACCTCTCCTGACCTTGCTGCTGCTCCCCTCATCAGTGTACTTCAGTGGATCTGTCTGTTCTGCTTACCACTCTGTCTCCAGTGAATCCTCTCACTCCTCACAACTCTGGCCTGTACCCCAGTTCTGTATGCATAAATAAATAAATCTCGATATATAAAAAAATAGAGGTAAATTTGGTGGCATCTTAAACTAATTTCCCTAGATATTTCTGGTTGCAGCAATGTTCTTCTGCTCAGAGGCATTTTGAGTAACTCACAATTAAATCAGAATTAGATATTGTATTAAAAAAGAACTCTCAGAGAGCAATGTATTAACATTTGAGTGGACAATATAATACAACTGAAATAGCAAAATGAGTATATAATTTAATAACACCTAGAAATAACCTGATCGGTGACCGTTGTGTGACAGGTACAAAGATTATGAATTCTGATACTCTTCATGTTGTCATATGGTTTACAACTTGAATATTTAACTTTATCAATAGGACCAATTGTCAATTACCATTCTTAACTTTGTTACCATCTGATATATAAAATTTTAGTGGAGTTAAATTCTGGGATTGCTTTGCTCAAAGTTTTGCTGTCTAATTTTCCGTTTGAAACAGATGTCCAATAATTTGTAAGTTGTTTCAAGTTATAAGTATCCTGGGGGAAATGCACATTTTTCTTGAAAGATTACTTAAGGCTTGAAAAGCTTAATAGTCTATATTCTGAACATAGACTTAACAAGAGAAAGTTTCATATATAACCTTTTGACCTATTGAGTATAACTTCAAATTAGGAACAACTGATTTTTGCATCTTTTAAAAAGTGTAAGTTACCCAAATGGTGATACAATAAAACAACCTGGGGAAGTCTTTTATTATCAGACTCCAAGACTAATAATAGTGATTAGCAATGACAGTGCAGGAATTTGAAGATCAAAACATTTTACTGTTAGGAATTTGATTCTGAAAAGCATTATTAATATTTGATTTCACTGAGAGTGTTAAATGCCACATTAGTCACAACAACATAAAAGGTCAATACACAGGAATAAATCAAAATAAGTGAAATGAAACAAAAAAGAATTAAAATTGGAAAATAAAGGTAAGATTTACTAATCTGTTATAGGAGGTAAAGCAAGCTGAATTTACATGTCAGCTCAAAAAAGTGGTTTGGTTAGAGATTTAAATCAATCACCATTAGTGGAGCAGATAGCCACTGCAACATGGGTGGGCTTCACCTAGACAATAAAGGAAGGCCTGGATAGAACAAATAAGTCCGATTCTGCAAGCTATAGGGAACTCTCCAACAGATTGTCTAAAGACTGAAACTGCACCATCTGTGATCCTGGATCTCAGCTCTCTGGGCACACTCTGCTGATTTTTAATTTACCAGCTTTCATGATGTGTTTCAATTCCTTATAATAAACCTCTCTCGTTCTCTCCATGTGGATGTATGTGTGCATAATCCCATTTAAAATTGCACAAAAGGATAATGGGGCACCTAGGATTAAACTTAAAAAGGAGATAAAAGGCTGTACAATGCAAACCATGACAATGTCAAAGAAAAAAGACAAAGAAATGGAAAGGTTGTCTGTGTTCATGTTGGAAAAACAAACATTGTTAAATGGTCAGGTTACATGAAACTATTTACAGATTCTACACAATGCCTACAATATTTCAGTGGTACTCATCAAGGAAATAGAATAATTATAAATGGCTTGACTAAAGCAATCCTGAAAGAAAAGGGGAAAAACACTAGGTGTAAATCTCCCTGTCTTCAAACTATACTACAAAGTAATAATAACCACAGAGCTATGGTATTAATACTAACACAGAAAAAAGATGAATGGAATAGAACAGCGTTTATATAGAAATTCACACAAATATGGACAACTAAATGTTGACAAATGAGTCAAAAAGGAAAAGTCTCTTCAATAAATGTACTGAGAAAATTGAAGAAAAAATATGCAAAAGAAAAATAAGAAACTAGATCAGTTTTTAATGTCCACAAGCAAAAATTAATTCAAAATGGATTTAAAACTTGGATATAAAATTTTATACCATGATGTACAGAAAAGAAAATACAGCTATTTGGAGTCTCAACTCAGTGGCAAAAGAAACAAAAGTATACAGGTAAGCCTTAAACAAGGGCGACTAGACAGCATGTCTAAGTGTCAAAAATGATGAACCATTTGACAAGCAACCCTGTACTTCCATGTGGGTTTCTCCACTTTCACAGATGTCTATCTAGGTTTGTTAGGGACTTTAATTCCGACATGACTTAGGTAAGGAAAAGGCTTCATTGAACAAAGAAAATTTACAAAGTAAGGGTCAGGTAAAAAACAAAAAAGAAACAGGGGCATGTGCCTCTATTCTCCCATCTTTCCTCACGTTGGTGTTAGGGTGGTGGTACACTGTCAGCATGGATCTATATTCTAATGCTGGGGCAACCATTACTGTTATATTGATTATGTCTCAGATGTAAAGGGGACTTTGTTTAGTGAAGTAAACATTAAACTTCCTTGATACCATAGATGTTAACTATATTGCATTAATTGTTTTGTTTACTTGGAACAACAGTTCCTCTGTCCCTCTGGAGTTTGGGCAACCATGAAATGTTAGATTTCCTCTATGGTATTAATAATATAACCATTGGAAATATGAACTGAAGAGCAGTCTTCTCTGGAACAAGGAGTGGACTCCTTTATACTAGATAGCTCCTTTTCCAGGTATCCTGGAGTGAACTCATGGGGTCGAGTTAGACAATTGCATTTATTGAACTTCTCTGAATCTAAGTCTTCTGCCATTTAAACTCAACATTTCAATTGACACAAACAATTGAACAATTTTTGTTTTCACTTTATTTTCTTTAGAAACTGACCTAGTTAAATGGTGACTGCCACTAATGTCAGTCTAAGATATCAGATTTTTGATAGGGCTAGTAGGTCATGCCATTTAATTTAGAGTTTACTCTCTGTGGTGTATGCAATTGTTCTGAATGACATGTTAAAAATGTTTTCCAGCCCTAAGAAATTAGAGATCAAATAAAAAATATAGTTGGCAGTATAAATTTTATACTGGAAAATGTCATTACTTATAAAATAACTTAGATGAGGTAAGTATCTATTTAAAATTACAAGGTTACAGAATATCTAATTTAGATTGAAAAAAAAAAATAAATGGCTCATCCATATCAATTATACAAGGATATTTGTAAGGGGTCTCAGAAATGTTTCACTTAGTACCTGAAATATATTTGTCCTTCATCTTTGTTGATTAAAAAAAAAAATGTATTTTTTTAAAAATAACATTTAATAGATACTTAGCCCCATCTAAGTTATTTTATAAGTAATGACATTTTCCAAGATAAAATTTATACTGACAAGTTTATACTTGTAACTTTGAGCAATATTAGAGATATTTTTAAGTTTATTCAGACTCAATAAAAAAACAAGAATTTTGTGTTCAGATTTTGTTTCATTTTCAATATTAACTATCTGCACTCTAAATCCTAATATTATCCATCTGCAATAATTTTTCTCTTGCTGTTTGATTACTTGGTATTATCATTGCTCTTCTAATTCAAAAAGTATTACTTCTCTGATTTTTTCTTATATTTAGTTGTATTGATGGTTATCGGTTAACATATTTGTGTGTTTTTGATATTGATGAGTAACATCTGTCATTTCTATGGTTGCCTACATATTTTATTTAAGCCTCGCTGGGGAAACGGGCCTCTACCTACATTTTCCTTTCTTTAATTCTCTTAATAAATGTCCCATCCTTACTTTCTTTGTGATTGACAGTTAACAGAAGCCAATCAAAGATAATGCCCATGTAGTTACAAAGACTTTTCTAGGATAATGGTTTTTATACATGGAAGGCATATACAGAGTTCTCTAATGGGAATTGGCATGAATAAGGGGAAAATAAAAATTTATGCATTATTAGTGTTTTTGGTTGGTTTTTAAAAAAAAAACACCTCTAAATTGAACTACAGCTATCCATCTAGCATCTATCTCCCTAGTCATCCATTTATCCCTCTATCTATCTACCTACTTACCTGCCTATCTATCTATTTCTGGATTCATTGCAATACTTTCTACTAAGTTATTAGTAATGACAATGAAAAAAAGGGATAATTTTATTGTTTTTGCAACTAGAGTTTCATGCTCTGGTTTTCATACTCTGTGGGAAAAATATTAAGTTCAAAGGTAGGAATCTAATAGAGCTTTGCTCTTAAGACAACTGACAATGACTTATTCAAAGGGGTGGGAAAACAAAACTATTTCCAAACCACAATGAACATTCTTTCAATTTCATTCAATATTGTTACCACCTTTAGGCCATGCTATTAAAAATTTATTGTATAAATTTAATGCCAGTTGGTGAGCAAGTGCATTGTTCTTCCTTAATAAATATGATAGAAAGTTCAGAGAAGGAATTGGAGAAAACTGTAAGATTTCTGAAAAAGAGACAGGCAACTTTGCAAAAATAAATTGTACCAAATTTTGAGATTTCTCAGTCACAGAATAAAATAATCGTAACAGAAAACATAACGAAAGAATGGCAAAATATCGAGATGTTGCATAAGTAGCATAATTCTTCACCATGACATCCACAAGGACCTTAAAGACCCAGCTTTCATAACTATAGCAGATATGGTTGGCAGAGGCCAGTCCTTAAAATAATTATTTAGGCCCTCCCTGGTGGCGCAGCGGGTTAGGACGCAGCACTGCAAAGTTAAGTGGAGCTGTGGTGGCTTCAGTGTGAATTTCATCCCCACACTGGAAGTGACCCACATGGCGAGGCAGACCACTCCTATCTGCCTGCTGCTCCCCTCAGCAGTGTACTTTGTCAGTCGACCTGTTCTGATCCGTACTCTGTTTCTGTGAATCTTCTCATCCCCTGCACCTCTGGCTGTATCCCATTTCTGTATATATAAATAAATCTTTAAAAAATATTTAAAGTAGGCCTACAGATCATCCAGGCCATACATAGTTATCATCCTCAAGATAATGACAGATTAATTGATTTATTTGAGTTTATTTCAAGTATATAAATTTGCTAAAATAGTAATGAAACCCCTGGCAGAACTGGAGCTCAGATGTAAATTAAACATAACCCAGTAAATGACTCTGAACTATAGCACAGTGATGTATGAAAAAAAAAAAAAAATGATCAAAGAATGAAGCTCAAACAGGAATGAAAAAAATCTAGAAATATTCATTAAGGTTTAAATTTACAGCTCTGTGAAATGTCATAGTTCTGTTTGTTTAATATTATTTACAATGTCACCTAGTTTTATTTACATAAAAGTCAGACTGTAAAAATTCTTTGGCTATTTAAATCTCATATTAAAGGGCCCTCCCTGGTGGCACAGCTGGTTAAAGCACAGCATTAAGAAGCTAAAGCCACTTCAGCCTGAGTTCGATCCCTGCCCTGGAGGTGACCCACATGGCATGGCAGACCTCTCCCAACCCACCCGCTGCTCCCCTCAGCAGTGTACTTCCATGATCTGCCTGTTCTGCTCCCCACTTTGTCTTGGGTGAAGCCTCTTACCGCTCCC
>NW_004567111.1:13412165-13412936 GCF_000260355.1 Condylura cristata
TTAAAATAAACCCCAGGCCTTATCCTCCACCCACTGATTGCAGGATGTAAGAATCAAAGAAGCTCTCTGAGTCTTCATACTTTACTTTCAACAGTTGATGAAAAGGAGATCATCACTTTTCTCTAGGTCGTGAATATTCCCAAGCAGCAATTGTAAAATTTAATATTCCTTACAACTATACTTTTTAAAAAAACTCTCAAATGCTTAGAACACTGTTGTGTATCTATCATTCCTCTGGTGTCTTAATAAAACACAGTTTTATAACACCCTGGAGACTTGGTATACTTCAACTACTGCTGCTGACTATTATGGCTACTATTAAGCAGCTTTACATCATCATTCAGGAAAGGCTAATTGTCTAATTCAGTAAAAACTGTTAACTTGTATTTTGATGGCTCAATATGACACTTTTTGAATGTTGTTGTTGGGGTGGGACAGCTTTAATTGATTTGTGGCTTTTATATAAATCAAATAATTAGACATCAATAACAACGTGGAAGCAACTGGTCAGACCTGCTTCTGAGCTTCTTGATGGCTGCCCTATTTCCTATCTTCCTAATATTTATCATCTCAGTGATGCTTATCCAGATCTTCATTACTAATCAGTTCCCAATTTTTTTTAAAGATTTATTTATTTATGCATACAGGACTGGGGTACAGACAAGAGGTGCAGGGGCTATGAGAGGATTCACCAGAGACAGAGTGGGGAGCAGAAAAGGCAGATGGATGAAATGCACTGCTGAGGAGAGCAGCGGGCAGGTCAGGAGAGGT
>NW_004567111.1:13413486-13417566 GCF_000260355.1 Condylura cristata
TACAGCAGACCTCTTCTGTCTTGCCTGCTGCTCCCCTTCCAAGACATTCTGCTATTGGCAAATCATCTCACAACTCAGATTTCTGGTCTTCATCCTAATTTTTCTACACAAACATAAATAATTAAATAAATTAACAACATAAAACAAAACAAAAACACTGATTTTCTTCACTATAATGAAGGGGAAAAATCAGCTGTTTATCATCTGAAGATGTTATATTAGAAGCTCTATGGGACATGTGTATTAACAGGGCAAATATAAATATTGATTTTACTACAAGCATCCTGTCTTTTGAATATTATGACAAGAAATTTTTCCTATTCTAATTCTTTAATTTTTTTTAGAGTTTAGTAACCCAAAATATTTTAATATTTTAGTAACCCAAAATATTTTCCAATGAGTAACTTTATACCAATAATTATATCCACCTTTGCAAAGCAAATGAATAAATTTGTGGGGTTTCTTATAAAGTGCTAAATTTCTATACTATCTATAAGTAAAATCCTCTTTGCCACTCTTATTTGTTTAACTCCAAATCCCTGTATCCTGGCTTTCAGCTAAGTTTTATGAAATTATTACTAGAAAGGAATTTTGAGCACCCTTAGCCCTCCTTTTCAAGGTAACATAGCTTTTTCAGGCAAGGTTTCCACAACAGGAGCAATTCCCCAAAATGTTCATATCCATCACAATAGCATTTTTCTAATATTTTTTATATAAGGATAAGTAAGGAATAGTCCTTATCCGTCAGTGCCTTAAAGTTTATACAGAAAGGCATGGTATGTTGTAAATTCAACTAACACAATGCAGAAGTCTACAGAATCAGCCATTTGGTTTGGCAATAGATTTTTGTATTTTTTTAGAGCTAGTCAAAAGTAGAAAAAAATAGTGTGACTAGAGTTTCATTCTGTCTCATAGTATACATTTGATATCTGGAATTTGGCTGACTGGTAGGGACAGAACGGAGCTCCAGGTACCTGTGGTTCTATTTAGAGCAGCCATGTACAAAAGAAAGGCTTGAGACCACAATGACTACTGCCTTGGTATCACTGAGTCTACAACTGAAGAAATCTGAGGCTGCCACTGTTCTATTTTTTCCTTATGGAATGGTGGAATGCTTGTGAGTCCAGTGGATCAAGGGGGATATAGACACGGAGGTTGTATCACTACTGTGAGCTCCCTGACTAAGGGCTCTGGAGTTTAATGGGGCCTAGAGTAGCTGAAAGATGAGGGAGGGGCTGAGAGTGGAATAGCACTGGGTACTGAGTCAGAGTGGAGAGAACACAGCTAGGTCTCTTCCTCCCTTTGCACTATAAGAGACCTCAGAAAAGACTTAAACTCACTTATAAGGCATCGTATGACTCTTTGATGTCTCACTACATCTCCTTCAGTTAATTCCCAATCTTACCTCACCAAAGCCATACTTCGAACAAGTATTTCTCAGTTTCCTAAAGCAGTCTGTTCTTTCATCGCTCTGAAACCTGAATTAGGTTTGCCATTCAGCGTGATGCACCCTGTTACTTATTTTCAAACATATATATCCCACACAAAATAAAGCATGTAGTTTGCTCTAGGTACAAATTTCAATAATCCACTGAGTCTTTTTTTTTTTTTTTGCCAGCTACAGAAACCTACAATGACTAACAAAAAGAACCCCATACTAGCATTAAAGGAAGAGCTTACCATAGGAAATCTTTAAGTTTTATGGCGATGACAGTCCTTGGATTTAGCAACAGACATTTCAATTTATCTTCCTAAGAAGCTAAGGGAGTGACTTGCTATGCTTAGTGCCCCAGTTTCTACAAGAGGTAATTAAGTCTGTCTGGAATGTATCCTATGCATGTGGATAGTGAAGGTGTGGGTCTGTGCATTCAGATAACAAATTTGCTCACTATACAGATCAATTATCAAAGATGTAGAACCAAATATGTCTGGGCAAATAAATGGTGACAAACGTTCACAAATCTGAATCACTAGCTATACTCTGCTGAGATTAAGGCATGAAGGTCACACTAATCCCGGATATGCACATATTTTGCTCCACAGCATTCCCAAGACAGAATTCTAATTTCCCCATACTGTACTTCTTCATTTTTGCTACATTCTTCTGGAAGCCCTAATCTGTTTAGTCACATCACATAATGCAAAGAAGAAACACGAGTTATTTATAATCCTCTTTTCATTGCACTGACAACCACTATATTGATGATTACTTCTTAAGTTATCTCAGTATGTAATATTTGCTTCCAACACCATGAATACTTGCTCATCATCTTATTCTTGGATCTCTGCAGTATCCTTATTGCAATGTCCATATTTTCCGTGAAGACATAAAAATAGTTATGGGATGAAAAACTGAATATTTCATTTATCCATGTTTATCTATAAAATACAAATGCATACTGCAAGCCATTACTAACAATGAGTCATGCATCTGTCGAAAAGTGTTATTAGTCACATTAGCTTTTGTTAAATATATCATATAATTTTGATGAATTTGGATGTGTAGTATGTTCTTTCTTTTATAGCAGATTAAACTGATTCATATATTCACTCACCTAATGTTAGCATCTATAGAGCATTTCAGTTTTGTTATTTCTTATTTACCTTACATAGTCAATAGTTATTCTCCTTTACTTAATTTATTTTTACACTTACTTTTATTGGGAACATGCTAGTTTATTAATTTAATTGGGGGTTAATATTATAAATAATTTTGAACTATTGATTATCTCCTTAATATCCACAGATAACTTCACGTAGTCTGAAAAACTGAACTTTTTTGTAACATACACAAACTATTTTTTTGTATAAGGCAGTATTATAAATACTTCCTATAGGTACATGGGCAGTATTTATAATACTACAGATAAATTCTCAAGTGCCATGTAATTAGCTATAAATTTTATAGCAATATATTCAAATAATTCAGTCTCAAAACTATAAGCAACTCTATTATTTTCAGCATGTAGAACAGTGTGAATTTATACTTCTCATTCATATACTGCATTGTAAACCAACAGTGTTTCAAAAAAAAAAATTAGAGTATTTTAAATTTAATTTTATTGAGGGAATATTAAGCTGAATGGAAATAAGTGCTTTTCTTGGTTTAATTTTCTCCTGTGATAAAGACATCATAAATAACATGAAACAGAAACATGATTTGCAATAGATTGTGTTGAATAAATTGCATATTTTATCAATGTCAATGAAAGAAACATTCTGCAAATTCGACATTTCTCTCCCCCATTTTTTATGGCAGTAAGATTATATAATAATCTAAATGAGTTTCTCCTTCAGTTTTACTGTGGGGGAAAAAAATTGTGAGGAAAAAATTTTTTTTTCCAAATAAATTGATCTGTTTCAGTTAAGACAACCAGTCATTTCATAGGGCCAGGAATGAGACTTACCTCAGCTATAGTCTGTTGACCTCCAAGCCTGCTGCAGGAGGACCCGTGGCTGAGGCCACCTGGCTCTTGGGCTTCACCTCGGGCTGTCAGCCCCTTGACTGGGACAGAGCAAAGCCATGCTACAGTCATGATTCCCAGCTGGCCTCAGGCTGCCTGAAGCATATCTGTGAGATGGATCTCTTTGAATGGATGGACTGGAAGCTGCAACACCCAGCTTTAGAGCCACTCCAGCTTGCAGGGAGCAGCTAGAGTGATTTGCACCACAGGCGCTGGTGACCCTTGATGGTTTGGACAGACTGGCAGCTGATTGATGGTGATGGGACTCATCACTGAATCGATTAGAACACTGGTTTGAGCAAACACTAGTATTTATTAGATGCTAATTATTTTAAAATCTAATAGGAGCAAAATTACCCTCCTTAATATTGATCATACAGATAAGCAACATTATTGCTTTCATTATTTAGAGGGAGAAACTTAGCCCCTTAGACTTGAAAGCAAGACGTGAGTGCAAGAAATTAGCAGGTAATTGTTTCGATTGCCTAATAAGTAATATTTGAAATCAAGATTAGAACATTGTTTGTTGAAAATATAATATAGTACCTACAACACTTTTGTTAAGATTAGATCAGTTATACTTTATATATTTAATATATAGTTATACTTCATAGAT
>NW_004567111.1:13418305-13435824 GCF_000260355.1 Condylura cristata
AAAAATCCAATTTATGTCATAAGTCTCCCCCTTCTGTGAATTTCACAAGAATGTAATTTTTATATCTTTGTGCTACTGTCTTATTAGTTCATGGTTTTGTTTTCCTGAGTGAATGCCATTAGTGAAATAATATTACAGATTATTGAGCTATTTTGGGGTACCATAACTAATTCTCACTGATATCAATAAATATGATTGGATTATTTTCTTCAGGGATTTTGACCTATTTTTCCTTCAATGAATTGGCTCTTATGTTATATATTCTATCCAATTATTCTAAATAAAAATTATTTTAATGATTCAGATATTGGCTTTTATGTATGTGATTTTTCTCTATGTTGTGAAGAGTAAAATAAAGATCATTAAAAGCCAATTTTTTTCTGAATTCATTATTACAATTAACTACATGTTAGTATTTCCAAAAATCACTAATTTTCACATAACCATATTTATTAGTTTTAATTAAAAATTCACATTGTTTAATATATTTAATTAATATATATTTTCTTAATTATTTTATATTCTATATTATCAAATAAGAAATACAAAAAACACACATATAGTGTAAAGCAGGAGTCATCTTAAAATAATTTCATACTTCATGCTTATATGAGAATCCAGAAATAAGCCCACACTTACATGTGCAGTTAATTTACAAAAACGGAACCAAGAACATTCGATGGCAATAGGAGTGTGTCTTCAACAAATGGTTCTGGAAATGTACAATCTCATGCTAAGCAATGAAACCAGACTGTCATCTCATTCCATAATGAAAAATTTAATTCAAAATGAATTAAAGTATTAGTAAGGCCTGAAACCAGAAAATGTATAGTAGAAAAGATAGGAAATAGATGGCATGGCATAGAGCTCAGAGAATTCTTTGAGGAAAAAAAGGAAAAAATGTGACTCCATCAGAGTCATGATTTGACTATGAACTATTAACCCCAGATCACACATTTTACTATAAGTGATCTGTCAATGTAACTTATATTCCACACACCTTTATTTAATTGTTTGTTGCAATGAACTGCATTCTCTTTTGCACAATATTTGAATACTAAAAGAATGTGTGACTAGGGCTTCTGAACCTGAATTGGAAATATTTTAAAACAAACCTTGAAAGTAGACAATGTGTCTGAGATAGTAATTTAGTTTAAATCTAATGTCATGACTAATGAGGTAGCTTCCATTTGGCTAAGTAGCTTTGTGGTTAACAAGCTAAAGCCTCCCTGTTTTTATGGTAAATGTGCAAATTGTCTCTGTCTATATTTAGGAAACAGTTAAATGATGTTTAGGAGAAAAGAACAAGCAATTCACTAGCTAATAAATATTGCTCAATATAGTTAAAGTGTCTGTGCATGAGTGCCTTCAAACTCCTACTCTAATGAAATATATAGAAGACAATTTTCAGTGTGTGTTTTCTAACTTCATGCAAGCCAACATTTTGTACCCAAACTTCAACTTTATATATCTGTTTGTAGAAAAGAGTTCTAATTTCTTAAAATATATCAAGGAATTTGATTTATAGAAGTTCAGTAAGTACAATGGAAATCAAATTGTGCTTGTATATTTACTTGTAAGCTTCAAAAATTAATTGTGTTTGCAATTTTTGCATAGGCATTTGTCCAGAGAAAGAAGGGATTCTGATCATACTGAATTTTTGTAATACTTCTGTAGCTTTCAAGTTTGAGTCATTATTATTAGCATATATCTTCATGCATTGGTATGCAAACGACATATGATATCTTCATTAAGACCTTTTATTTACTTTGAAGAGTAGGGGGGGATAATACTATGGGCCAACAGGGTCTTTTGAGCCATACACATTATATTCTGAAAAACCAGAGACTTTTATGAAAAGTAAATGATGCAACATAAACTCACATGGATTTTTTCTCTTTTTGGTAGGTAAGTATCACATTTGGAAAAATAATCACTCATCTCTAGGATATGTGAGATGCCTTTTCAAGCACTCTATGTCTCTATCTATCTATATCTATTGATCTATCTACTGATCAGCCTGTCTATAGCTTAAAAAGAATGTAATTCAATTTTCTACATAGCAAAAACATGAGTGGGAAGGTGGTAAGAATTTTGAATAAACAAGATTTTTGTGCACCATCATCTCAGTGTAACCTGACCAAAAGCAATTCCAGTAAACATTAAAGGGATGGATGTATTCAGGAGTTGTTTAAAGTCTCAGTTTCAAAGAATATATGAGTGACAGTTTTCAAGAATTTATCAGCAATATTAAGTGAGGCTTACTGTGTGTGGGGGGAAACAGCATTAGATCACGCTGTAGGACAGTCTATTGTGGCTCAGGGGCCAAAAAGAGCAACTCTGATCACTTTCCTTCTGTCAAAGAAAACAATCCTTCCAATTCTCTCTGACTATAGTTCTCTGGAGTCAAAGTACATTCTTTTTTCAATATGAGGGTTATATATATTTACAAAGTCAATGGCTATCTCATTACATTTTGGGAAAATTGTTCTGAAGGTTACTTGCCTATTTTTCAAATAATCTTTCTGCTACTATTTAGCATGTGCTATATATTGGATATATATGGATCCAATTCATATTGGATTTTCTCTGTGATAGTATGCCTCGTGGTTTTTGCATACAGGTGGTCTACTATTAAAGAGACTTCTTACTATCTTGATTTTAAATTGAGATAACTAATACTCCAGATATTAAGTAATTGGCTCACCTTGTATCCATCCATGAATTCCCAGTTTAAACACAAGTACTGGTAGTTACAAAAGATCCCTCCTTTTTCTTCTTATATCTTTGACTAGTGACCTTGAGGATATCAAGATGTGTAATATTCTGTAAGAAACTTTGATATTCAAAAACAAATGTATTTTTAATAAGGTGCCAAAATCATTCAGGGAAGGAAACAAGTGTGAAATTGAAACCCAATGCTTCTTCTGTAGACAAAATCATTTGAATCATCCTCTATATCACAGAAGATTAAGAATAGGGCTGTATTGTGGTGCCAAAGTCATGTTGGTCTGTATCGACTTTTCACATACATCTGACAATTTCCATTTACTCAATCTTTCTTTTTCCAAAGAAAAAGTACAGCTGATTTTTGTTTGTTTTTAATTTTTACTCAGGCAAAATCTTTACTGTTTTGCTATAAATCATTTTTCCATGATCTGGTTAGTAATTAAACTACTGCCTTAATTTATAATATCCTGCTTTCAAAATGAAACATTTTGAATATTTTTGTTTCTTAGAGACATTCTGGCATGTCATGTACTAAGTCCTAAATTAGTTGCTCTTAATAGAATGTGTGCCTAGGATCATCTGGCTGTATAATTTTTCAGTTCCAACCACATTGGACCTTTGATTCCTCCTAATAAATTAAGTTTGATCCAAACCTGAAATAATCATACATTTCCTCCTCTTTCAGACACTTTTCTAATTCACCAATACACTTCACTTGAAATTTTACTACTATACTGACCCCTTCACTGAATGTTCTATTTCAAACTTGTAATCTAGACAATCATTATATTTTACACTACTCATCTGATTCTAAGCAGATTAGAACATGTGTGATTGATTCCCTGTTAAACCAGTGATTGTTTAGTGATTTTTTTGTCTGCTCTGTTCTTTGATGTCAAAAAGCTAATGTTGCACTTAATATACAGTAGCTATTAATAAGATTTTATAGCAAATATGTGTGACCACTATGGGCTCTTAATGACAACTAAAGTCAGAGATGGCATAAAAGTAGTATTTAAAAGCAAGGTTATGTGGGCCCTCCCTGGTGGCGCAGTGGGTTAAAGCACAGCACTAAGAGGTTTAAGCCACTTCAGCATGAGTTCGATTCCCTCCTGCCCCGGAGGAGATCCACATGCCATGACAGACCTCCCCTGACCCGCCCGCTGCTCCTCTCAGCAGTGTATGTCGTCTGCCTGTTCTGCTCCCCGCTCTGTCTCTGGTGAGTCCTCTCACCTTCTGCATCTCTGACCTGTACCCCAGTTCTGTATGAATAAATAAATAAATCTTAAAAAAAAAACAAGGTTATGTAATTTGGATTATAGATATTTGATTAGTTTTTTAAATAGTACTGAGTTCTATCTAAGGACAGCATTATATATATTTTTTCTGATGTGCCTGTTGAATTAGGTTTTCTGACCTCCAAATTCTTATAGATATTGTACCCATAGATAGATCTACCCATTCAATATATTTTTTAAGAGATTTATTTATTTGTGCATACAGAACTGGGATACAGGCCAGAGGCTCAGGGGCGGTGAGAGGCTTCATCAGAGACAGAGCGGGGAACAGAACAGGCAGATCGACGAAGTACACTGCTATGGGGAGCAGCGGGCGGGTCAGGAGAGGTCTGCCACACCATGTGGTCACCTCTGGGGCAGGCGGGAATCGAACTCATGCGGAAGCGGCTTTAGATTCTCAGTGCTGTGCTTTAACCTGCTGCGCCACCAGAGAGGACCCCCATTCAATATTTTTAAAGTTTTAATTGTATAATGCTTACAAATTATATTTCCTAACAATAAAGGTAAATGTTCATTAAATATTAGTTGTTTTCACCATATTCTAAAAAAGCTAGATTTATTTCACAATAAGCAGAAAAGCAAATTGCTCATATATTATGAAAATAAGTGCCTAGATAATTATTTGTCAATAATAATAATAAATGTAGAGGCTTAGGTTATAATTAAGTATAGTGAGGGTGCCAGAATCTGGTTTTATTCTGTATTTTAATTTTTGTTCTTTGTTTTTATTTCACTGTGTTTATTTCACTTTTTTCTTTCTCCACTCTCTCACTATATTTTAAATCAGGGAAAAAAAAAAAAAAGTTGATCCATCAGGATATACAAGAAATAAACTATTTGAACTACATTCATAGAGTAGACCGATCTCCAACTGACACATGCAATTATGCCAAATGAAAGTTTGATTTCTCATGAAAATGCAATATTGATGAAATCACTTTCATGGAGAGCAGATGGCTGATGGGTTTGCATACACAGCACAGGAGGGATAGGTAAAAAATTGCAAGGGGCTATTTCAGACTGAGGGTTAACATCAAAAAAAGCCAAGATGTGTGGGAAAGACAAAATACCGGAATTCCTCAACAACTTGACCCAATCACATTTTTGTTTCTCAGTCCTATGTAGACTGGATTATGATTATATTCTGTGTATACTTTACCCAAGTTGTCTCTCTTACTCACTGTTCTTTTGTTAAATTAATAAGGTTCAAGGTATTTCAAAATAGATACAATTATCAAGTTGTTTAAATACATGTCATCTGACCATTTCTGCAAATGAACATGATTAAAATACTATTTTAATTTCAATTCATAAGGAAACCCTAAAGAGTTGAACTGGTTCATAGGAGAAATAAAAGAGCAAACACACATATAGACAATCAAAAATATAGAAATGCACGTGTTAATCGATGCAAGACCCGCTTCCTCCACCAAAAATTCATTTTCATTGACAAAATAATTTACATTATCATGAGATTTTCTTTTCAATTGTTTTTAATGTTGAGGTTATGAAATATCCCAGAAGAGAGGGACAGATTGACATAAGTCTGAAGAATCTGGTCACTGCTGTTTGCGAGTTATAAAGCACCTCATCTTGGGACCCCGGATCCTACTGCACCACTAGGTGGTTAGAACAAAACCATTAAGAATTTTCATATCAGGATGTTATTACAGAAACATGGCTGTTGTTTCAACAGTTATGAGCAGGGTCCTCCCTGGTGGCACAGTGCATTAAAGAACAGTATTGTGAAGCTATCCACAGACACTGCAGCAGGAGTTCAATCCCCGTCCAGGGAGGCAGCCTACAGCAGACCTCTGCAGATCTGCCTGCTGCTCCTCTCAGCAGTGTTCTTCATCAGTCGGCCTGTTCTGCTCCAGACTCTGTCTCTGGTGAATACTCTCACCCTCCGCATCTCTGGCCTGTACCCCAGCTCTGTATGCATAAATAAATCTTTTAAAAATTAATCCTTCGCACGATGTAGCCTAATATTAGAGTGAAATTATCTAAACCCCAATTATATATTATACACTAAAGTTTATTAGTCAAATGAAGTTTACAGTATTAAGAACATTAATTACTCTAGGATCAATTTATTGTTCAGTCATCTATTCCCCACTGTCCTGCACACATATGTTATTGTGATAGTTATTGTGATGTGTCCTGACTATTTAGGCGGATTTACCTATGAAAGTATGTTGAGCCTCCATATTGGCGTTATGAGTCCCTTTTATATCCTCGATGTCTACTTTGTAAATACTTAATAGTGTTGTTCCAATAACTTATATAGATTAGTTATTAATATATTGATTCAGTATATTCAAGACAATAAGCTTGAAGAGTAAAAAAAGATAGCCCTTTGTATCCCATTACCCCATTGTTTATAAGTGAATGTTCCATGAACATTTCCTTTCAGTTCTTTTCACAGTATTCCTACTGAGAAACTCAGAAATTAATGAAGAACTCTGCTACACACCAACCGTACTAATTTGATTCTGATGATAAAGAATGATGTACTGTGTAAAACATCTTTGTCAGCATGAGACTGTCTTTTACAATTTGGCTGTATTAAGAGTTGTTTCTTTTTGAAATGGAAATGAACTCATTATTTATCAACTCTTGCAGAGTCCTACTTAATCCCAAAAATTACATCAATGATAATTTCAAGTATATTTAAATCATGCTTACAAAACCATTTTTTTTGTTTTCTTTAATATCTTAACTTGTATGATGCTTATGCTTATTCATTTTTAACCTTATGCATAATTTTGTTTACAGTCTGAAGGCAAAGATGCTCAGATTGAGATTGTTTCCAGGCATTTTGTCTGAATAAAATGCTGATTTGAATATATAGACATCTAGTTTAGTTTAAAGATTAGTGAAGAAGATAGCAAATTTAAAACAGCTGTAACTATTCAGGTGCCTCTCTTTTCCTTTCCCCTTTCCCTAATAAACCAAAATCAATATTGTAAAACAAGGCAGTACTAGAACATGTTAAAAAATTATCAGAGTTCTTTTTACTGCCGGGATGAGAACCCAAATCTTATCACTCTATTCTCTTACTTAAGCTTTCTACTGCTTAGTCTTTAAATGAGGAATCTTACTATCTCCCTTCATGATTTATCTACAAGAAAACTCCTCCATCCTAGCCCTGGACTTACTTTATCCTCTTTCAAATCTCCACTGCAGCCTCCACCCTAACCCTCCACTTTACTTTACCCTTTAAGATGTCTCAATGAGAATGAAGGTCATTAAGTAGTAGTTAGGGTTTAAGGGACTTTATTTTAGCTAATCATTGCTGTGGTATATATAACGATGTTAGTCTTAAATTTTATGAATTCATGTACCTGTCTTAACTTTAATAGGTTGATTTTAAGAATAATAAATGTTATAATCTCAGCTGAAGGTTAATATGACCCCAAACTGTTCTTAGGAAAAAAAAAAAAAAGATGATTGTGATCTCTCAGCCCAATTCATATGCTAATGTTATCTCACTGCTTGCTTGAAATGTATAAAATAAACTTCTGCTAAGACCTGACTCTGCTCCACCTTAAAACCCTGCCTGTTCTGCCCCACAGCAACCCCTGATCAGGGCTGTCCCCAACAACTTAGCACACAGTTCACTGCAGAGTCACTACGACCAGCAGAAGGATACCTAACATGATCATAAACTCTTGACTGTGGTTAGCTACTACTCCTAATAGCCAAAGTAGAATGCCACATAGTTCAAGGCACATTGAATAGAATAATGAGAAATTCCTCTCTGGTACTGTGTAGCAAAGGAGAGTTAATAAAATGGCTGTCATGTAACTTAGTGTGCTCCAGAACAAAAATGAAGATTATTTATAGTAATAAGAAAATATCCAACATCCACTGAGGGATAGTTCAGCATCTGGAATCTAATAAAAACTAGTAGTTATGCAAGAAAAAAAAATCAGGGAAACATCTATATATATTTGAAGTGAAAAATCTCCCAAAGGAAAGGTGACTGGGAGAAAGATTAAAACTTGTTGGGGGGGGGGGGTAAAATTATACCTGCCTAAGAAACTTAGAGAACTTTAAGCACAAAAAGAAGAAAAATTACCTAAGTCAAATGATTATCAAGCCAGGAAATAAATTAGAATCAGGGGGAGATTATAGTCAATGGGAAAATGTACATCAATAATTATCAAATTAAGGGAGGTCAAATTAAGGCAGGACTGTAAACATGATATATCCGCTGAGCCGACTGGGAATAATACTAGTAGTAGTAGTAATAATGACAATTATAATAATATTCCTCTCAGTTGTCTCTTTCATCTCTGATCCTCACCAAAAGTATAAAATAAAAAGAATTGTTTCCTTGGTAAAATATCAACTTCCTGTGCCCTCCCTGGGGGCAAAAGGGGTTAAAGCACAGCACGATGAAGATAGCTGGCCACTCCAGTACTAGTTTGATCCCAGCCAGGGAGGTGACCCACATACTGCAGCAGCCTTCTCCTGACCCACCTGCTTCTCCCCTTAGTAGTGTACTTCATCAGTCTGCCTGCCCTTCTTCCCACTGTCTATGGGGAATCCTCTTATAGATCCTGCACCTCTGGCCTGTACCCCAGTTCTGTATGTATAAATAAATCATTAAAAATTTATATCAACTTCCTGCTAAATATTCCACTTGAATAATCTGAAAAAAGTGATAACACAGCATCTTCTAATAACTCAATTTATGGGTTGTTGACTACATTTGTTATTGCTTTGCAATGTGTCAACTGTTTGACTTATATATATTTTAAACCCCAAGAGGATTATCAATGATGAATTTAGTGTGGTGCTGGATACTGAACAATTGAATTACTGAATTCTATATTTCCAACAATCAATATTGTGTTTGTCTTAACAAACTTCTGGGTATAAAGAAAGAAGAATTTACTATATTTTTCCAAGTATTAAAAAAAATAGTCAAAAATTCTCAGGCAAATCTTTTCAGGTCTTCTTGATATGTCAAACTTGAATGTGTATTGAATTCATTTAAATAATGTGACAAGACATTTTAGACAGGAGGACTACAATGAGTATTTATTATATCTTCAAACAGATACATATTTGGGTAATATGAACAATGACATACATAATATTTGTTGGTTTATACTATATTTTTGAAATGTAGAAGTGTTTAAGGGCCCCAATCCCTTCCCTAAGAGTGGGTCCTCTGGCCTCCAAGTACAGAATTGACCAGACAATGCTAGTTGTAGTATAACTAACTGGGCTGATTAGAGAAACTCATGCATAAAGGAACCAGTTTGAGAAAAGAGATTATCATCTGGTTATGCAAATGGCAACAGAAATATCAATTCTGGCCCATTCTATGAGGATGTCACAAATTGTTAGAAAGGAGTGAATGTGAAAGGACAGGGTAGATGGTACTTGTATAAAAGCTGAGGTAAATCTGTTTAAATTTGCACGATGGTATTTATTGAGGTCATATTGTTTACAGGTGGTCCTCCAAGTGTAATTTGGAATGTTTTCCTCTGTGTGTGAGAGTTAAAAAGATTTAGTACAAAGCATAATCTGCATAATAGTGTCTGATAAATGTTGAAAACAATTCGCTTGACACAAAGCATCTTCAGAAGGTGCTTTTAACAGAGTTATTTTAGGAGTTACCTAAGTCTAGGTTGAACTTCTTTCCACTTAGATTTTGGACACCTGCTTTAACCGGGAAAAGCAAAGCAGTCCCCTCCACACTTCCGGCAGATCCCATAGCTCCCCCCATTCCTTTTTCCTTGTATATTCATAGCATCACAGCACTCCCACCACTTAGGATAACCGTTTTGTTTTTTTTTTTCTTTTTTTTAAACCTTGGGTGGTGTCTACTTAACCATCTCCCTTGTTAAATACCTCATATAATAACTTTGTCAAATATATTCTCAGGGTCAGAGTTTGTCTCTCTGGCCATAAGCAAAGAGTCTGGTTTGATGACTTATATTATCAGACCACCTATTAGTTTTAATGTAGGTTTGGCCTCCAGACATGGCTAGTTATTTTTTTTTTAAATCTTTGTATAATATATATTTATCAAGGACAAGTGATTGCTTTTTAATTCATAAAGCACTCCATCAACAATTGTCCTATCTGTGGATCAGTTAAGATCATTACAATATCAATACATAGCATGAATATAATCAAATCCATTCTTGGCTGTGTTTACATTATTGTTTGTAAAAGAATCAAAGAACCATTAGTAGTCTTGCGTCTAGGAAGAGAGGATATCAATACAATATTATTTAATTATTTAATGTTATGAAATTTTGCAGTGCTTTTCTGTTACTAATGCATATTGTCTCTCATCATGGTTTATTCTTTCAAAGACACTATATAAGTATTAATTTAAATATCATTTCACTTCATAACTTTATATTAGCATATGAAGGTAATAGATGTTAATGTTAAATGCCTCAATACATTGCTTTTTTTTCTATATTTTATTCCAACCATAATCAACTTGATTTATTCCTCTCACAATTTAAGGATTACTCATTGTGAACTCACTTGCAATTCTCATATAAAGCAAATCAAGAGTTGATAAAAAAACTTTCTAGATGAAATTCCTATGTGAGCTGCCAGAACTCAGTGTGAAAGAGCATTAGTGTCATTTATATGAAAAGTCTTTCAAGTCAATGACAGAACTGGGCCAGGAGCAATGAGAATAAATTAAGTGATAGGGGATGTTCAATGGCCATCTGAAAGCCTGGTAAAGAAGCTGCTAGCAGTACTTTCTCTTTTACATGAACTTAGAGAGACAAAAACATACTCTTCTTCTTTTGAGAAAGCAAAACTATCACAATTGTTCTTTGGAACTGTCAACTTGTGAAGACAAAATGTTTTTCATTTATTTTAGTTGCTACGGATCACTTCAGATTAAAATTGTTGAACTATCATTCTGATTCCTGCACAGGACTTTTCTGATACATATCTTGACTTTAAGTATTTTATTTGTTACTATCTTTGCCTTGTTTGTGAGCACACTATGATGGATAGAGGATCATAAATTAAAAACTAAAATATTACTGACTACTAATTTTCTCTCTACCGCATTATTCTGATAGCTTCTAACCCCAAACCCTCAAGGTTTATTATTCTTGTAATATAGCATTACTTATATTTAACATGATTTGATAAATGTATGTATTACAGTCAAGTGATTGCAATAATAGCATTAGTTTCTTATTCCATACTCTCAGCAAATGCATATGTTATTACTAACTATGGTCATTTTTTTATACATTATATGCCCCAAAGTTATGCATTTTCTAACTGAATTTGTACTCTGACCAAAATCTTTCCACATCTTCCACACCAACTATTAACTACCTGTCTACTTTTGATGAGCTTGCTCTTTTGGTTTATTATGTGAGATCATATAGTGTTAGTTTTTCTCACACGTTTCTCACCTTTCAGGAAGACTTCTAAGACCATCTATGTTGTCATAAATGGCAGAATTTCCTGTTTTTTATTTTTTGATGAGCCTTTAGACTGATCTCTATCATGACTGTATTAATATGTATTCTCATCAATAGTGCATAAGACTTTCTTTCTCCACATAGTCACCTATATCGTTTAGCTATTTTTTTGATGATAGCTATTCTATCAGGTGAGAAGTGATATGTCATTGTGGTTTTGATTTTCATTTCCTTAAGTATTAGTGATGTTGAGCAGCTTTCAATGTACTTGTTTACCACTGTATCTCTTCTTTGGAAAAATATATACACAGGTCCTCTGCTGTATAAGCGATGCCCCTTCTACGTCCAAGTACCTACACAGAGGATGGAAAGTCACTTTTTTTACTAATCATCACATGAAAATGCAGTGATGCTTATTATATTAATTTTAAAAAAAGTTTTGTTTACTAAAGTATATATTAAATTCAACAAAAAGTATCTTTAAACATTGTACTAGCATATTTAATAATAATAATAAACATTGTACTAGCATATTTAATAATAGCATTTTGAGGTTACTTTATATATTTCAGTGAGCTATTTTTCAAAATCTATAACACTTGATCTCTGACTCTTAAAATGGGATTTCCCCCCCCCTCAATATATATCATTATAAAATAACTATTTGGTCCTCTAGTTTCATAGTTTGTATATCTGAACACCTAGGATAGTTTTTTATTATTATTATTTTTTTTGTTCCAGAAATCATCACAGTTTACACTGTATTCCCAAGATGACTTTAAACAGAAAATCCCAAAACTGACTGCTCTTTGAAACTAACTTGGAATCATACAGGAAAGGAAAAGTTATTTCCATATATAGCACTGTATTATATTCAATCAGAAACAAGTTATATTCAGTTGAAAAAATTTAATAATTACATATTGAATACTTCTGAACACGTCAACAGAAGTAGTAGGGAGGCAAATATCATTGTGTATGATCTGTATTTTTAAGTAGCTCAAGTTCTACCAAGGGACATATACATGGAAGTAATTAATTACAAAGCAACATGACAGTAGCTTTGCTAATTGTGCCAACAAAATTTAAAAGCCTAGGGGAGGCCCTCCCTGATGGCGCAGCCGGTTAAAGCACAGCACTGAGAAGCTAAAGCCACTTCCGCATGAGTTCAAGTCCCGCCTGCCCCGGAGGTGACCACATGGCGTGGCAGACCTCTCCTGGCCCGCCCGCTGCTCCCCTCAGCAGTGGACTTCGTAGATCTGCCTGTTTTGCTCCCCACTCTGTCTCAGGTGAAGCCTCTTGCCGTCCCTGAGCCTCTGGCCTGTACCCCAGTTCTGTATGAACAAATAAATAAATCTTAAAAAAAAAAAAAAAAAGCCTAGGGGTGTCTACTATTGGTCACATTCAAGCTATTGAGTTAATTTACCAGTCTATTTGATAATATTTTCAACAAATAACTTGTATTGTATTTAATATTTGAACTAAAGTATTCACAATTAAAATCCCATATTTCAGAAATGTATAAATATATAACTTAACTCCATGCATGTTTCCAGAAGGAAGCTTATTACAAATATAGGAAATATTCGCACATGCAGTATGAATTTTTTCTTCCTTCTCTCATATGGACTAGTTTCTCTGTACCCATGTTAATTAACTAATCACTGCATTTTCAAATCTTTATTATGCTTTCTGCTGTATCCTATCACTGACTTATTCTGGGTTAAGATTTATCTTGGGAATTGAGAGCCAAGGCTGGAACACAGTGAACAGAGTGTTCTATTTCTGTATGAAATGATAGATGTTGTTCTTGCCCAGAATGACAACACTTTGCTCCACTCCCAATCTGTAAATTGTTCCATTTGCTTGGCATAATAAGTACACTGATGTATTTAATCCTTTCTACCAAGTCCATGCTGTTCAATTCCTCTCTGCTAGCCAAGTATACCAGAAGTCATAAATTTCTCATCAATAGGGGGACCAAATGGGATCTCTTTCACATGTAAAAGCAGTGTTATTGCCCTGCTGTTATTGTTTTGAATTACCAGATTTTTCAAATTCAAAATTACAAAAGGATGTGTTATGATCTTCTCACTTCTATCAACTAACTTAGTTCAGCAAACAAACTGACAAAATAATTGTGTGCAATCAGAGGTGCAATCTGTGAAAATGATTTACTGTTTACATAACTACCACTTCCTTTCTACATGAACTTTCATTTTATTAAAAAAAATTCCTTTTCATTTACTTCCAATCCCCCCCAAAAAGTTTGTTTTAACTTGCAAAATGAAGTGATTCAAATATTATATTCAGCTGATGAGCAAAGATACTAAAAGTAAATTTTATTATATAAAGGGCCCTAAGACAGAGTCAGAAGATATGAAGAAATAGAAATTTATGCATGTCCACTATGGAGGCAATAGACATTTGCTACCCAACTTCTCCTTTTCATTCCCTTTCTTGAAACAGCAACTCCATGTCAGAAAACACTGAAATTTGGGGGGCTTTCCCACTTATTATTAGTTTGGCAGCATCTCATATATAGACAAAAATAGATTTTCTTGCCAGCATCAATCATATAATTTCATGAAAACTTACATAACCTCTGTTGTTTTTTTTTAATACTTCAAAAAACTCATACTTACTTGGACATTTTGAAACATAACTAAAGGGCACCTTGAAACTGTCTTCCAAACTACAATTCCTAGTATTCACCAAAAAATCTTATTTTTTACAGTCTCTCTCTCTATTTTTTAGCAAAGAGATGGGGAGAAAGCTGAGCTCCCTCTATAGCCTGGAAAATAATTAAATTGACGGAAGAGTTACTACTAGCAAGAGAAAGGTAAGCTTTACCTATGTATTCACAGAGGCCCATACATAGAAAAATGGAACCGATCAGCTGATAATTTCAGAGAGAGAGTCTACAGGGAGGTGAAAATAAATTTAGGAGTGAAACAGAAAAGAATTTTTCAGTATAAGGAAAATGAAAAATTTTCAGCATTTATCAACATATGCATCAGACAGACTAAGGTTGCAAGACTTTAACCCAGGTTCCAGAATACTTCAGAGATTTCCTGTTTTTAGGAAGATGGTTAATGAGGCAAGCCATCTTTATCGGATCTTCTGAATCCTGGCTTCTCTTAATTCAATATAAAGAGGAAGTCACTTAAGCACATCCCTGGGCAACCTGTCAAGGTCTCAGCAGCAGCTATGGTATCATATGTGATTTTCTTTCTCTTTGATCACATTTACCATTTGCTTTTTAATGAGCATTGATTGCTTTTATAGTTCCTACCAAGCGATTATGCCTCAAGGAAACAACTTTGGGGGTGTTTAGTACCAAGTGTTATTGGTTTCCCTTACATTTTCACATAAGAAGACTCATATCCAAAATTTACTAATTAAGGGGTTCAAAGCTATAACCCAGCAGCTCACCTCACTTGCCACAATTTGTAAAACAAGTTTTACTGGCCCCATGCCTATTTATTTATACATTGGGTATGGCTATGTAAGCACAATGGCACTTTGTGACTTATAAAGCCCACCCTGATTATTTGTATAGAATTTACTAGAAATGTTTGTTGACTCAAATCTAAATTAGAACCCAAGATTGGAGTTTTCTTGTATATTTTTATCTTGTTTAATTTGGAGTTCTACTCATGACTTTTAGAGTTGTTATGAATGCCAAATAAATTAGGTCACCTAATTT
Organism: Condylura cristata; assembly: GCF_000260355.1. Classification (NCBI taxonomy): domain Eukaryota; kingdom Metazoa; phylum Chordata; class Mammalia; order Eulipotyphla; family Talpidae; genus Condylura; species Condylura cristata. Next base: position 13,433,473 of record NW_004567111.1, read on the forward strand.
GGAAGCAGTCCAAAAAATACCTGTGTTATGGAAATGAACTATTGTGCTATTAATAAAAAATTACAAACAGACGATATACACACTAACTCAAAGAACACCAGATGTCTTGTTATCTATTTAACCAAAGGGAAATTGCAGTAGTTTGGATATTCATTACGAAAATATAGCATAGCCTTCACTATATCAAGAAATTTGTGAGAATGAAAAAAAATTCTTTTCCTCCCGAAATATAATTAATACTATATTTAAATAAAGGAAATAAGACTTTTTAGAGATTTATAGTAGCAAACACATCCTAGGGGAAATAATAAATGTTTTTGCTAACTAAACTACAAAAGAGTGATAGGTCACTTTGGCTTTTTCTTTCATAATTAGTCAAATATATTTTATTAATAATTGATGATTTTGAAGTATATCTTTTACTTTCTATGTTGTAAAATTTTATTATAAGTATTATATATTTGCTTATTTTTCCTTCTATTGTATCATCTTGAGACCATTACTCTGCTCTGTGTGTAGCAAAGTAATATGCACATAGTAGGAAACCAAATATTTTAATATTTAGAACTTTGTTAAACAAAGTATTAAGCCTCTGTGAACCTAAATATCTTTCTCTACAGCGTTAGATATGCCAATGTTACCTCAATGTAATGATACAATTAATAAGAACCGTTTTACCAACATTTCTATGGTTGTGAGAAATAAAATACACTATATTTAAAAATCTTGGCCAAATCATTAAAAACACTTTTAGTGAGTTATTTGCTTTACCTTTCATTAGAAATGGGTTGGAGTGCTGCACTTTGAAGATAAGCTGATCTGTGGTGGATTCAGTGCAAATTCGATCCCTGCCCTGAAGGTGATCCACACGGAGTAGCAGATCTCTCCTGTCTCCCGCCCGCTGCTCCCCTCAGCAGTGTGCTTCATTGATCAGCCTGTCCTGCTCTCTTCTTTGTCTCTGTGAAGCCTCTCATTACCCATGCACCTCTGGCTGTACCCCATTTCTGTATGCAGAAACAAATAAATCTTGAACAAATAATTAAGATAAGTCATTTACAACAGCATCTATTATTCAGTGATGTGTTACCACATAGAGCTAGAACACTTGTTTATATCATGTTCAACAAAAATTTGTTAGATGCCACCTAATGCTAAAGTTCATTAAAAGAAATAAATATTTCAGGATTAAGAAATAACAGAAGAGTATGTGAATAGCTTATCCTCCATTGTTCTAGATACTAAAACTTACAGCATAGACTCTATGATTTTCCTTCCATATAAATTTAACTATGTTTGGATTGAGGAGCATATTTTTGTTAATGATGTTTTGATCAATGAATATGATAATTTTGCATCATTTAGCTTATGCACATTATCTCTAAATTATTTCCTAAGATGGTAATTAGATAAAACTTACCTCTTTACCCATAAAATCATTGTGGTTTTTGTGTGTATTAGTGAGATTTCATATTTATATGGACAGACTGTTAAAACATCTATGTAGTATTTTGATTGGCTGAGCATATGTACATGTATGAATGCATACATATATGTATGTCTCCTACAGCCTTTAGAGCGTATCAATCAATATGTTAAAAAAAATTAATGACATACCAATATACTTAGGGATGCCCTGATATAAAATAATGGATATATATTGCTTTAAGGATTAGTATCTTATTTTGAGGAATTATTTTTGAGAATCTAATATATTTAAATTTTAAAGCTGCTAGAAGCTTGTAACTTCTCTGTAAAATCATCTATCTTAAAACTCAACCTCTTTTTGAAGTAATAGTTTACAGGCATTTTTGTTTTATTGAGGTAGCACTGGTTTACAGCACTATATGGGATACAAAGACACATTATTACAACTCCTTGCATGTACATCATCCCACCACACCCCTCACTCCTCCTCCATAATCCACTGTATTTAATCCTCCCATTCTTTTCCTCTCATTCCTCCCCATTTTGTAACCTCATTTTTACAGTCATATTTAAAAGGTTTATTATTGGTTTGGTTTTACCTGAACTTCTGTTTTGTTTCTCAATATTCTACATATGAATAAAATTGTATTTATTTGTCCCTTTTGCTTTAATTCACATCGTGTAGTGTTCTCTCTTCCTGTTCTATTCAAATGGCAAGATCTCATCTTCTTTTATAGCTAAGTAGTATCTCATCATATGTACCAATTTTTTTTCGAATCCACATCTCTGTCCTGAGACACTCAAGTGTTTACTGTAACATGACAACTGTAAAAGCTCTACATTTAACATGGGACTTAGAGACTCTCTAGAAGTAGCACGTTGGGCGCTTTAGAGGAAGACCACAAAAGCATGTTGGGGGGCAGGAGC
>NW_004567111.1:13436546-13437502 GCF_000260355.1 Condylura cristata
TGTGTGTGTGTGTGTGTGTGTATATATATATATATCATCTCTTCTGTCAAAATAGATTACTATTTCTCCCAGGCATCACCTTCTTCAACAGATGCATATAGTATGTTTTCTGAGGTGAGGCAAGTTGATTTCCAGTTATGCTATAACATTCTTATTTTTATACAATATATTACTCCTCTGCTTTCTTACATTATAAAAATGGAATCTGAGTCATGAAAAAATGCTTAAAAACTATGAAAAAAATCTTAGGTCAATTTTATTAGAGGCCTTCCTTTCTCTGTAGGGCTTCTTAGTAATTCAGAAAATTATATATTTTTCAGGAGAAATAATTTATTCTACCATTAGACAAATACAACAAATCTGAAATCTGAATCTCAATGTTTACCTTAGATTTAATTTAAAAATTTCATCTACATGGATAATTTATTCATTATTTGAATTGAGTGGAAACTCAATTTTATAATTATCAACATTTAAATATAATTTGCATTGTTTTATATTAAATATGTCTGAATATAAGTTTTTCATGAATTATTTATGAACTACAAAATTCATGGTAGAATAGAAGGATTTAGTCATTTCAATGAAAACACTATCATGAGGTAGCAAACTTAAAAAAAAAGAGTAATACTTATTGGGTCTACAGCATATCTGTCCTTAAGTGATGAGGTATACTGCACTAGAATAGAAATCTCTTTAATTTGCTATGATATTCCTTTGGCTATATGTTACTACATGCATTTAAAAATTGCAGAGTTTTTTTTTTTTTTATTAATAAAACAATTGTTATTAGACTCTCTCACTGGTTGACAGGAAAAGTGACCTGAGCGTTGTTAAATAGAAAAAAAAAAAAGCTATCTTTCTTTGTTGAAGTATCTTCTTAGGAAATATGTGCTATTGTAAAAATAATCAATTTATTTAGTCACGAAACTGGGACATTTCTGACTAACACTCCA
>NW_004567111.1:13438507-13440998 GCF_000260355.1 Condylura cristata
GACAGATACATAACAAGGTTTGAATGAATTTTGTATACTCTGACTGAATGAGAAATCAATTTTTATACAAACTAAATAAGAATAGAATTCCATAGTCAAATATTAATAAGCATGCAACATTGAGTGGTGCTATAAAATCATGTTCATTTCCTTTTTACAACCATGTTTTTCAACCTATCTGTTGCTTTTAATTTGAAAATATTTTTTCGTATTGGATTTTTATTCTTCTCTTTAAGGTAGTAGATATTAAGTATTTATCTAAGGCAAAATAAAATTGTCCTTACAATAATTTTTGAAATATAGTTGTCACACTCAGTATATACAAAACATAACATTAATTAAGATGACAATTATTCACTATATCATCTTATCTCAAAATATTTTTTTCTGAAGTATAAACTGCGAAAAAAAGTAAATGCAAAGGAAAAAATGTGAGTAGGTATAAAAATAATGATTTTGGAGGTTGATGAACAGATGAGTCAATGGTCATTGAATCTATAGTTCTGAGAAATTTCTGATAAAATGGCAGCTGAAAAGTCAAAAGGTAACTGAAGTTATGTGCACAGGAGTTTTCTGTTGGAGATGTTCAAGGAGAACCACATGATATGTGTTCTGGAGACACTATATTACTGTTGTCAATCATTATCTACTAGTAGTATGAATGGGAATAATTTTGTGATTCCATAGTTGTCATTCTAAGAAAAACTATAAAATGATACGTATTCTAGGAACAACAAACTCAACAACAAATTAACCAAAAACACAATAATAATAATACTAAAAACCTGAAAAACTCCTATTGAGAGACGAAGTACAAGATCCAGAGTCTTTGTGTGTTTGTGTTGTTTTCTGTAGATCAGGTAAGTCAGGTGTTAAGATGATATAAAGATGTTAAGTTGAAGAGAAAAATATGAAATTCACAATATACACAAAGTGATTGGAGAGAAATTTACATCCACACATAACCTGCCCAAGTCAAAAAGCTGTTTTGAATTTTGATATAACTTGAGTTAACTAAACTGCAACTTCATATTGTCTTTTAGGCTGTTATATCGACTCCTTGTATCACTATGCAAATAAAGATATATTTTAGTAAAAAGAGACAAAGTATAAATATATTAAAAATAACATGATAACAGAATATTCATAGTTATAGGAGGTAGGCTTACATGCTTTTTTTTCTCTTACAAGTTCATTTTTAATTTTGTTTCTATTCATCCACTTTATATTCTTATATTGCACATATACATTCAATTGTTCAGCACAAATACATTTCTAAAACAATCTGTCAGGAATATAGTATTAGTTTTCATTGACCTACTATCATCAGGCATGAAAAAGGAAAATTCAGATATTTAAAAGTTTGCAAAAGGTTAATTGAAATAATAAAATGTATAATAATTGTCCATTTAATTGGCCTTAAGCAATTTAAGATTGGAAGCAATTACACAAGTTATAGAGCTGAAATACAGCATGAGCTTTGAAGTATATGTTGGCATAATTATATGGAGCATCATAATTTTTTCTTATGTGATGAATATAAAGAATGGGCTAGAATTTCCTCAAGGTAATACTTCCCCCCCCCCCACCAGCAATATAAAGCCTTAAGGGTACAAGAATCAGGAGAAAAATCATCTAATAGCCTACAAGTAAAGGTCTTAAGGTTTTAGTAATATTTAATTGTTCTAAATGTGAAATAACTCTCCTTCATAGCTAGTAAGCATAATTAAAGAGCACAGCTGATGAAGTAAAAGTATGGATAATTCAGTTTCTGTGCATCACTGCTCATTTTCTTTCTGGAGCTACAAACATAGGGACGATAGACAGAAATAGGGACAGATGACAGGCAGGCAGGTGAGGGAAAGAGACATTAGCTCATGCATGGACATGTTTTTAGTTTTCACTCAATTTCATCTTCATCATTTCTATGAGCACACAATTGCCAACAAATGAACAAGTAATATTATATTAATGCATTATGGGAAAAAAGTCATCTAGTCGTTCAATTAACATAAAATCTTGCAAAGCAAAGGTGTGATGGCTTTGAATTGGGTGATAAAGATCAGGAGAGACAGTAAAACACTTAATTTGAAGTGGGGAAATTGAAGTGGGGAAATTTGACTAGATGGAACATAAGCTATAGTACAACTTATTAGAAACTTTACATCTTTGAAAGAAAAACAAAACATAAAAACAGATCTGTGCCCCCATCTTTTATAACATCTAATGGAATACTCTGTTTCTAAATGGAGGAAGAACTTCTCAAGTTCTCCTATTTTGCTTCTCTTAAATTGACAATTCTTAAGCCTCAAATGTTTACTTAGGATCACGCGGAATGATACATTAAAGTGCTTGTACTCACCCATTAAAACATTGAGTTCAGGGCTCTCCCTGGTGGCGCAGTGTATTTCATCGATCTGCCTGTTCTGCTCCCCACTCTGTCTCTGGTGAATCCTCACCCTCCGCATCTCTGGCCTGTACCCCAGATCTG
>NW_004567111.1:13442713-13496420 GCF_000260355.1 Condylura cristata
GTTAAGAAAAGTTTGTCAATCAGTTCATTAGATTGGTATGAAAATGCTAGCGAGTTCCTTTAGCCATGGTATACTTATTTTGGAGGCTTTATGACATTAACTTAACCTAGAAATAACTTTTCCTCTGTCTGAATATGTCCTGTTTAGTAACACTTTTCTTACCAAGTAGAAGAGCTTACTATTGGTAGGAAAGACAAAACTTTCACCATTCACCACATCATATAGATGATAAGGGTTTAGTATAAAGACAGATGATAAGTGATTTATGAGTGGTAAGTGCTTCAGACTGATGCATGCTTTGGGATTAAAAAAGAAAAGTGGATGCTGAAGTTTCCTGATGCTGTATAAATATTTGGGATTCACAAAGAACACATTTATTTCACTGTTCCAATAACAAGTTGAAAATCATCACCATGTGTGCTAATATAAAGATATATTTGTTTTATTTGATCCGATTAGTTAAAATATGTTATTCTACTTACCTACTTTTGATGTATAAAAACCTTTTCTGTATTTCCTTTTTTATTATAGAGATAAATAGATTTTTCTCTCAAGTAGTTATGGAAAAAATCTTATTTAACAATATGACTTAAGTAATATGAAAAAACAAAACTTTAAAAAGAATTGACTTGTTTTGACAGAAACCAATGTAGCAAAGACTTTTCCTTAACAACCACCCAACTCGAGATCATTTTTGTATTGAGATAAATTGAGTAATCAAGAAAACAAATTTAAAATGACTCATACAACAGAGAAAACATATTTATCATGAATGAGCAACCTTGATATATTTAATCAAAGAAACTGAGGAAAGGACATATAGGATATTTAAACAAAACTATTATTTAGAGGAATGTTCAAGTCAAGCAACAACCTTTGTATTTTGAGAGAACAAAGTTCATAAAGAGAAATAGAAATTGGGCAGCTACAGAAAAAAAAAAAAGAAAAAAAACAACTTATTTTTATCCACTGTTCTACAAGTGTTAGCCATATCTAAAATGTTGTGTCAAATATTTTGAAAGCCTGAAACCTCAGAGGAATTTCTTTGACAGAAAGACAAAAGTCGACAAGAAAATGTCCACTTGTTCTCTGGGTTATGATTACCTGTCTTTTTCTTGCCACTGCTACATATCCTTCCATCATATTTTCTTATGGAAAAAAAGATATAAAACCTATATATTGGTTATCACTTGTTAAAATGCATATACAATTCAATATTTTATTTATGTGAGTGAAAATATTACAAAAGATGGCTTTGCTCTTTACTCGCACAGACAAAGCTTCTCTTGTAGTTATAATAATCATATAACACTTTCTCATGATTCATAGAGGTGTTACAACAGGATTAATTAAAGAATGTTTATAATTTTAACACAAGTAATTTTCATTGGTTTCTTTCAGGTTATACTGTTTAACAGAAAAGTGTTTCAATTAAATATTTCAATGTCACTTCAATATCAATTAAATATCTTTATTAATAAACATTTAAAATATTAAACAAACTGAGTAACATAGACTTCAAACAGTTATGATGGCTGAGTCATTTATTAAATATCTTTGTCAAAAAAAGATGATTTGAGTTCATCTAAAATTGGGATAACTACAAGGCATTTTATATATTGAAGACTGCAAAAAATAAAAGTTGAAATGATCAGATCAATTATTTTCATAAATAAACATTTTCCCACAACAACACCCTCACTTTGGACAAACAATACTTACTAAATAGTAAATGCTTGACCTTTTTGTGTAGAAGAGACTTCTGGGATCACTGTGACAACAGCATATGTTCTCAGAAGGATTTTGAAAACTGCTTAATAAATAGATATCTTACAAAGTAGAAAGTCATTTTTGTGCTGTATATTTTCACTATTCAGTGAATCCTAACCATGAACATATCATGCATGCATAATTTAGCAAAAAAAAAAATTATGTTACCATAAAACTTTTAACAGTGATTTCACCCATAATATATTTTTCCTTATACAGTCATAGGTTTTACTCAATATACAACAAATTTATTTAATGAAACAATTCTATTTATCCACAGTGTGTGGTAGATAAAAAATAAACTGTGTGTGATATAATGCCAAATATCAACTAAAATAATAGATGCCAAATTACAGTGTAACATATAATTCACATGTTTTCACTTAAGAAAATTATGACTTTTTAATGTTTTCACCTACAAATGACTAATTTTAGAATGGTTTTTGTTATATAAACTTATGATAATATATATAAATGTGAGTTTATATAAATGCATGTTTATCATACATAGTAATAATTAAAGAAATAAAATGAAATGTATTTTTGCTTACCATAGTTGTTTAGTTTTCCTATTTTTTTAAACTACATTGCAAATTTCTCTTTACAAAAATAATTATCTATAATGTTAACTTCTTTAGTCTTTAAGGCAATATTTCATAACCAAGAATGACACCATAGATATTTCTTTTCTAAATCTGTATCAGTCAATATATAGCCCATACTTTTTGTCAGAAAAGTCAATTTAACATAGCAGTTTGAATTGGTCATTGAAAGATCTATATTACTGAAATAACTAGCAATTTGATAAGTATACCTGAAGTATTTTAGAGATCCTCTTGAAGGCAAATAATGAGTCTAACACTAAGAACAAGTGAAAGCTTCTTACTGTGATATTTTACCAAAAAATAAATGCCTTGCTAATTGTAAAAGACAAATGAAAAACACTATCCAGAAACATAATGGATATTAACATCTTAATACCTAAGACCCTTGAAAGTAAAATAGAGATGATGCAGCTAAGAAATTATAGGGATATTGAAAGACATTTGCTAGAGAAATCACATTCAAATTTTAATTTGCTAGAGAAATCACATTTAAATTTTAAAACATTGGAAAATTAAAATCAAAATTAGAGAAAGTCATCTTGAAATCTGTAGCACTGGCATGAACATATGTGTCTATGTGCAGGTATTCAGTCACTAAATAGATCAATACAATTATTTTTTAAAGAATAGTGCATACTTCCAAAAATAATTATTTCACTGAAATGTAAAGATTTCAAAGAAATTATTCAAGGAATGCTGTCCTGTTCCAAAGATACAAAGATAGATCCAGTCAAGGTCTTACACTGATAGAGATGACTATTACAACTGAGATCTGGTCATGTCATATGTAAATGTTATTATGATCCAGTATAAAAATCATTCCACTCATATATGAATAAAGGTATTAGAAATAATCTGATAGTGCAGAAACTGGGAAAGATTTCATGAGTAAGTGGTATTTATGTTTTATATTTCCCCAGGTAAGTAAGATTGTTCATTTGTCAGCTAATGAAAAACAAGTGTTGAAAAATGGGAATACATTTTATAGAGACCTCAAAGAAAAGTTATTTTAGTGTGACATAGTGTACATGAAGCATTAGTGTTAAAGTTGAATATTCAGAGAAAAGGCCATGAAGTGTTTCATATTTCATAGTCTACACCAAATATTATTATCATGCAGGCAATGAGATGTCTTAGAAGATTTTTAAATAGAAGATTCATACAAAAATATTTGCATATTGGATATTTTAGTACTGTGGAAAATTCATTTGTCAGAGGCTGTTAGAATAATTTGGCAAAATCACAAGGCCCTTAATTAAAATGTGGCACAGAGCATGGAAGGAAAGAATTGACGCAAAAAAATATTCAGGACGAAGGATGCCAACTTGGCAAATGAGAGAGACGGGAAATTTAAGGATAGCTGTGATCACACATTTGATATTTCAATGAAACCTGAAACAATAAGCACATTATAAAATTTGTTTTTAAGCTTTAACTAATGACTGGATACCCTTAGAAGGGAATATGAGTATGTTTATTTTATTTTTTCATAACATTCACTTATTTGAAATATCTCAAAGCAATGAAATAACTTGTTCATGATAAGTTGTATATCACTTGAATACATAAATCATCACAAAGCATTCCTGTTTGAAGCAATATATGGGTAAACTCACTCTTGTTTTAATGCAAATCTCTTCAGATTCTTCTACAGAAATCTGTGTCAGTGTTAAATTATGCCCTGCATCACACATATATGCATGTACACATCACATATAACTAGAGTTTTCACATGCACATGAAGTTTACATACACAACATGTATCTGTGAATCTTCACAGTTTTAAAATAAATGTATTGAGTTAAATAACTTTCAAGTTCACAAAAAGCAGAAATTGAATCATGTTTTTAGTAAAATTAAAATCATTTCTCAAATATGATCTTATAGTGAGAGTCAATTAGTTTGGTGTAGTCTCCACAGATTCATCCCATTTCATCATTAAAAGTTTGAAGTTAAACATGTTTGCTGACTTGTTAAGAAATGATAATAATATCTGCAGTTAGTATTTATATCCCATCATATTGTCAGTGTTTGATATTTACTCCACAAAATTTCTTAGAAAACCAAATACTATCATGTAGTTGCCTATATTATTTACTGTTATGTGTTTTGCTGTACCACACTAGTTCAAAATTATTTTTACACTAAAATGCACAGATTTCAAAGAAACTATTCAAGAAATGTTGTCCTGAATCAAGTTTGGCTTTATTTTATAGGACCACTCCGAAAAATAAAAATAGAATTTTTCTGTCAGATCAATCAAGCACTAGGTGATCCAGAGTCCACACAGAATTAATAATAAGAATTTTTTACCAGACTTTATGCCTATATGTCTGCCAGTTCGATTTATCATTTTTCTTATCTATGCAACATGCCAATACAATTTCAAGATATAATAATGAAATGTGCTTAAAATTAATTAGAAAACCTCACTAACCAAAAAAAAGGTATTAACAAACAAAATCTTAACCATTATTTCCAGCTATTAAATGAGAAAAGTAGTTTTCACTGTTTTAATTTTCAAGAATCTGACTTTTGAAGTGATTGTTCAAAGTAAATACAGAAGAAATACTATACTTTTGTATACCAAACATACATCTGGTAACTCTTGGTAAACTGACTGAGAGTGAAACATGTTGTCTTGCTTCCAAAGAAGGAAGAAGAAAGAACTTGATTACAATTGATGTTCATAAACTTTATACCTGTTGTATACTTTAGTTGCTGTGATTTTTGCTCAAAATGTATGTAATTTTTCAGTTCACAGCAGTCATCGATACTGCATTAGTCATAATATTTCCAATTTTGCTATTTAATTAAGCTTGTGAGACATTTATTTGTATCTGGTTTAGACATATATATATCTTAATAAATTAATATATATGGATGAGATATCAGCTATTCCAATTTCCCCACTCAAAAGCACCCTCCTCACTCTCAGAATTGAAAATTGACTTGGATTGGGTAATGCATTAGATGGCCAACCTACTTTGAGGCATTAAATTGTAGAATAACTTTTTTTTTAAAGATTTACTTATGCATAACAAAACTGGGGTGCAGGCCAGAGGTACAGGGGCAGTAAGAGGATTCACCAGAGACAGAGTGGGGAGCAGAACAGGCCGACTAAGTACACTGCTGAGGGGAGCAGCTGGCAGATCGAGAGGTCTACTGTGCCATGTGGATCACCTCTGGGGCGGGGATCGAACTCATGCTGACGTAGCTTTAGCTTCTTAGTGCTGTGCATTAATCCGCTGCACCACCAGGGAGGGCCCAAAAGCAGTTTTAATGGCTGTGTTGGAGCCATCAGAGCGTATTGGTGTTTCATCATTGATCTTAAACAAAGGAAAAGGATATTTTATATTTGTATCTTCATAAAAAGGAGTAGTTTTATAGCCTAGAATAAGGTTTCCATGAAAGTGAGGCTCTTACCATCTCACAGAGACTGGGGAAAAGGTCAGTCTTCATTAGTAACTAAATTTCAAAGGGCTGGCTCTAGCCCGTGTCCTTGAAAGAAAGTACTATGTTGTAAAAGTAGTAAGATGATTTTATAAAGATGTATGAAATTGTGAGATGTTATGTATATATTTATATTGATGTCTCTCTATCTATCTATTTAGTACTGTATCTATCCTGGTCCTAGGAAGTAATGGAAAACCAGAAAATAGTTATAGGTAAAGTCATACTGCCAAGAACAACTTTTTAATTCCATGTGTGCATTATTATGCCCCTACACTATTATTGGGGCAATCTATGATGCAAAGAGATTTTTTTAAAGGAAATTTATAATTTTATGTAAAACATAGAAGTTATCTTTCTTGATAATTTTGGTAAAAACATTTTAATAATATATTAGCTGAAACTTATTTCATATAAAAACTTACTCTGGACAGAAAGCTGTAATTACACATTGAATGATTTAAAATCTCTTCTAGATAATCAAATGCAAAGTTTTAGGCTAGATTTTATTTTAACTTCAAAAATTTAAAAGATGTGAACACTGAAACAGAGTGTAAAGTGACATATTCAATTCCCCTCAGACTACAATCTTACAGATCTTAGCTGTACGGCACTTTTATTAACTTTGCTTGAATACATCTTTTCTGTTGATTTTAGTCTTTGTGACAGTTTCTAGTTTTATAAGAAAGTAAACCTTTTAGTATTAAAGTGAGTAGCCTATATGATCTCTATCAATCCCTAAAGTAATATATTTCTCAAGTTTTTGAATAATTATGACCTCGAAGATGATAAGAAAACTGACAAATTCTATGGAGAGTTAAAGCTTTAGTTTTGTACTCTTGGTGTGGACAGAAGTCCCCATAGAAAATCAGCTTGTGGTGTGAATGAAGATTAAACATGTCCTATATTAGAGAATGATGCCTCTGCTGTTCTCATTCAAGTAACAATGAAAGAACAGCAAGACAATTACCAATTCTTAAGATCATTTTATCACATCAAATTTAATATAATAAATTTGTATTTAATATAAACATTAAGTCCACAAAAAGTTGCAAATGCATTTACTGTATGGTTATTATATCATTTAGAATTTCTGATGTACAGATCCTAATATCCACAGCAAATATTTGAGGTTGACATTGTTAGAAAAAGAATTAACTAATACACATTTCTATATATGTATTACATATATATATATGCATACACACACTATATATATATGAATACATATGTATCAATATATGTAAGATAAAATATATACATTGCAAAATCTTAACTTGTTCAGGTATAGATATGACTTGGTCTTACTATTACAGTAATAAAACTATTTTTCCTGATTCATAGCAATTCAGTCTTAATTATCTGCTTCTGATAGATGCTTATGTAATTTTAATTAATAAGATATTTTGTTGAAGTTAATTATACTTAGTGTCTATTGGAAATGTCAACATAATCTTTCACATTCTTCCCATCAAGGCTGCACATATGGTCTCAATAGCTCTGAGTGGCATAGAAGAGACATAGACTTTATCAGCCCTTCTGTCTTTTTGCTTCAATTGTTTTGAAAAAAAAAAAAAAAGTGTTAGTGTCATTTTTCCCCCTACCATTTCTATGTATAATTACCTATTGAACTGCTTCCTCCCTGTATAGTGTTAGTCTGCAGATTTTTTTTTTTTTTTGTATGACTGACTTACAATAGCTGGTCTTTTGATGAAAAAGAATTGTTGCAATGATGGGTCTGAAGAAGTGCCCATGCAGATGTGCTAATAATGGATGCCCACACTTTACCTACTTACTGGTATGAGTGGTCACTGACCAGAGGAACGACTCTGGAAGCCAAGGGCAAGAACAATGAAAACCAATACATACACACTAATGTCCCCATAATTCAGAAATAAACTGTGTAATTCTCATTCAGCAAATATTTATAATGCCAACAACTTTACTAGCACATTTTCTTAGCTTAGTTGCTCAGTTGCTTTTCCATAATAAGACATTTCAGACCAATGTCCATGACCAGCACCTTGTTTACCATCAATAACTCTGAAAAACATTCCACTTCAGTTCACTGACAATGAAGGAAAGTTGACAATCAATCCCTTACTAATGGAGTGAATAAAAATAAGGAATCAGTCCTCCCTGGTGGCACAGTGGGTTAAAGCACTGCATTAAGAAGTGAAAGCCACTTCAGCATGAGTTTGATCCCCAGCCTAGAGGTGACCCACATGGCACAGCACACCACTTGTGACCTGCCCGCTGCTTCCCTTAGCAGTGTACCTCCTCCATCTGCCTGCGCTGGCCCCCTCTCTGTCTCAAGTAAAGCCTCTCTCTGCCTCCACATCTGGCCTGTGCCCCATAAATAAATAAATATTTTTTAAAAATAAGGAATAATTTATACTGTGTAGTTTCTACAAATTTCATAACACGCCAATAAAGAATTATTTCTTATTAACTCAATACAGTATTGTGAAAATTATCTTAGAGAATACAATATTTAAAATGTTAAATCAAACTTACCTCACTAATACAAGTTAAACATATTTATCTAAATAATAACCAAATGTCTATAGACTTGAGGATATTCTTTAAAGTCAACTGGATCTCTTTCTCTCTCTCTTTATATATTTATAAATATATGTGCATGTGTAAAGGGCATACAATATTAAAAAAAAACACAAAAATTAATTGATGTTAGATGCTAGTAACATACACAAAACACCATTTCAGAATAACAGTATTAGTGTTTGATTGAATGACTGGAAAGTCTAACTTAGAATAGAGAACACATAGAACTCAGCATCAAGTTTTGGTATATTTTACATATTTTTTTTTCAATATTTAGTAAAATGCCAGGAACTGTTACAGGCAAATGAGAACAAAAAGTAAGGATAATTAGACAAGAAAGTAGTAATTACATAGCTTCTTTCTGAAAGAAAGGTATTCAATAAATGTTAAGGTTATTTTAGGTAATAATAAGTATTGTAAAGAAAATGAACCAGGAAAACTTGATAGAAAAGCAGAAAGAGATATTTTCAATTTCTTATGTCAGAAAAAGATTTCTCTTAGGAAATCACAATTGTTGACATATTTATTAAAAAAGAGAGAGGAAGAAGATCCCCTCAAATCAAGAGTTATGTAAAGTTCTTAAGATTAGATATAAGTTTGAAATTTAAAGATAACAGAAAGAAAACTGTGAGAATTGGTAGAAGAAGTCACCCTGGTACAAATATCAGATAGAACTCAGAGCAAGCCATGGCTAATATATTAATTTAATTTAAAGATGATTTCAATCACTGAAATTTTATAATCAGATTTACAGAGTAACATATTCAAAAGGGAGCACATTATTCAGAGAGTTTAAGAAATGACACTATTAAAGGATAATGTTTGGAATAATTAGACAGAAGTTTAGATAGAAAAATAATAAGCAAGATATAAGACAAAAACTCTTAATTATAATCATAAATTTGGAGGACAATTCAATAGCCCTTCATATTTGTTTATATCATATCAGAAAAAAACAATATTCAGATTCCTGTTCATTATCTTACCTTTATTATTTATATTTATGGAGTTAATGTATTTATATGTTATCTCTGATTATAAAATGAGGGGTGGTATTTTTAATGTTATTAAAAAAGTAAAAAAAGGGGTTAATTAAACAAAAAGAAAAAAGTAATTTCAAAACAAAAGAAAAACAAAAATGAAAAACCCAACCTTTAAACAAATATGGTACTAACAAGTAAAACTAATCAAATAAAGTAAAAGTAACTGTATAATGTCTCTTTTAATTATGGTCCAAAGGTTTACATAAACACAGTACATTAATAAAAAACTGTTGACAATTTAATAATATCTAATGAGATAGCTTTTACATAGACACAAGAATGCAGTAAAATAAATATCACTTTGTCTTCTAAATATTTATGACATAGCTTAATAATTTTTTATAAATATAATTAGAACGCTTTATTTTGACTCTTATTTTAAATTAAAATAATTACTTTCCTGTATATAGAATTTACAAATTGACTTACCTACTTTTAATCACACATCCACACTAACTAGATAACACCTTGCTTTGAATTTATGTGGTAAGAACAGCTTATTTGGCAAACTTTAGTGGACTGAACTAATTATTTATAATGTCGACATTTATGTTTTGAAAGATGTAACCCTCATTTAACCCATTTAACCCTCACTGAGGTCAAGATATAATATGATTCTACCCTCCCAAATTCTCACTCTGCCGCTGCACATAACCACTTCTCCCATCTATACTTTCTCCTGGTGGCTTTAGGCTTTTATTTTGCAGGGAAGGAACATGTTGGGATGAGGACAAGGAGGGGGAGGTAGAACTCAGTCTTGCTGTGGTAGCCACCCTTGTCCTCTCCTGAGAGCCTGATGCAACTAGGGACATTTTCTTGGCTACTCTCAGTTTTTCTTTTTAAAAAGATTTATTTATTTATGCACACAGAACTGGGATACAGGCCAGAGATGCAGAGGGCGAGAGGATTCACCAGAGGCAGAGCGTGGAGCAGAACAGGCAGATCGACGAAGTTTACTGCTGAGGGGAGCAGGCGGGAGACAGGAGAGATCTGCCACCCTATGTGGGTCACCTCCTGGCTGGGATCCAACTCAAGCTGAAGCTCCTGTGGCTTTTGCAGTGTTGTGCTTTACCCTGTTGAGCCACCAGGGAGGAACCTCTCAATTTTTCTTATGATTGTTTAGTTCTGTCTTGGGTGGGAGATGGCAGGAGTTTCCAACTGTCCGTATGTCTAGCCCCAGAGTTTATAAATTAGCTCACACACTGTCTTTAGCTGCTACTTGCTTCTTGGTACACTGCATTCTTTCTCTTGTGACACAGGAGATCCACTCTGGTCTATCTCTTCTAGGTGACACTCAGTTTTCCACAGAATTTAGACAGTATCAGTGTCATGTGTTCCCAATTCACTTGTGAGTTCAAAATGGTTTTATTTTCAATGGAAGTAATACGTCACTATAGCTTTAAATATGTTTCAGATTGCTTCATTGAAAATCAGCATGTGTATAAATTTGTTATTATAAGACCAATTATCTGGCCTTTCTTGCAAAATTATGGTCCAAATGTTCTCAAGATTGGTGGATGCATTCTATGTAAAAACAAAATATTTTTTGTTTTGACTTTGATATGCCATTTCAGATTTCTAGGATTTCAAAAATCATGTATTTTTTATTACTAACTTTTGAGGTAGCATTAGTTTACACATTGCATATGAGTTAGAGGTATAGAATCACACCTTTTCACATGTATGTCGCTAACCCATGCCTCCCACCAAATCTCCCTGTATCCTCCAAGGACATTTGTTCACTACCCATTCTCTGATAGCCTCATTTTTGCAGCCAGTTTTAAGGGTTAGTTTAGGTTCATTTTATCTGCTGATTTGTCTTGTTTATTTTTATTCCACATTGAGTGAAATCATCCAGCACTTGTCATTTTCCTTCTGATTTATTGATTAGCAAAATTCCCTCTAGTTCCATTCATGTTGTCACAAATGGGAAGATCTCATCATTTTTAAAAATAGCTATAGTATGCCACTGTGTATATATAACACATCTTCCTAATCCACTGATACAGATTTCTAAAATATCTAAAATTTACACAAATGATTTTTCTGTAAATCTTTAGAGCAACATTACATGTAAGAATCAAAACTGTATGTATTTCAAATGCCTAGCCACTAGTAAAGAAATTAAAATAATAGTACATCTGTGCAATAGCTATTCTTAAGCTGAACTAAATAAAATGATTTTGAGTTAATGAATACGTGTGTGTGTATGTGTGTGTGTTGAGGTATTTGATTCAGTACTTAAAATGAACTTAATACTCTTTAAAGATATTTAAAATCAAATGCTTAAAAATTTTTGCTTATTAAAAAGAAAACCAATTTTGCAAATGATTTGGAAAGAAAGCTTTAGATTTTCTCTGTGCTGTGGTATATTTAGCTTAAAGAAAGAAGGAAAAATGTGTTCCAAAGCCTGAGATGATTTCTTTTCTCCTTATGATAGCACTGAAAGTCATGAGATTACTCTTGTCTGCTCACCCACCACAAAATAGTCTATAGAGATTGATGACCAAGGCAGTCTCAGGAAGTACCAGAATTATTATCCAAGTTCCATAATTTCAATTGTTTTGTTTCTCTCCACCTTTGGAATAGTTGATAAGTTTTTCCTTAGATAAGAAGTAGAAATCTTAGTCAAGCTTGAAAATAATTAAATTCTGTAGAAAATGTCATTTCAAAGTAGAAGAGAGAACCAAATTTAAAGATTTTTCAAATTCAGAATTCCATCTCAAGTAATTATGAGAACATGGTACACCTCAGGACAGGGAGACTGAGGCAATAAAAAGCAAAACAGAACAAAGAGATTAAAGAATAACCAAATTGTGGATCCTTCTAAAATATGTCATTCCTTCCACAGACTAGACTTTGGAAAATTGGGCTTTTCAAAATAATAAAAGATCTTTTTTGTAAATCCAACAATTAGCATATGAGAAACATTCTAGGGAAAGTTACGAAATCAAATATATACTTAAGTTATATGGTATCTCTAAATCCAAATTGTTCCTTGTTGGAAAGTGAAGATCACTGTGTAGGTGTTTTAGAGTTACTGGTTCTAGTGAATATATGCTAATGTGATGTTAAATAGATTTACTCTTCTTTTTTTATAATATAATAGTTTATTTTTACATCATTTTGTACATTTTCTTTTCCATCTCAATTGTAATCCCCGTGGGTTTCCTATCACCGAGTTAGATTTACTCTTCTTTATATTTCCTTTCCCTTTTGAATATGCCAATGATCTTGGTATTCTAACCAAGGACAAAGCATTTAACTTTAAAAAACACTCTGCTTCTACATTCTATATATGATCAAAAGTTTTTACATGTGTACTAATAATAGTTTGATTTTGGACAATGTCTCCTTTGACCTCCAAGTTAGGTAAATCTATACCTAATATCTGCCTTTCCTTTGAAAGAATGCTCATGATTTTCAAAATGTGATTATAACCCTTACATCAAATTAAATTCTGACATATTTCACTAAGAAATGTGGAAAGACATTATTAGTCTCCAGATAGAAATCACTTGCACCATTTCCATTTTTACCTGACTACTGGATTAACAGGAAAAAAAAAAAGTAGGTTCTACAAATCTTTTTACCAAAATGTGTCAAGATAAACTATAATTGACTTGCAAAATTCCTTTTACACTACTGATCCCACCACAGAAGTGGACAATGCAATAAACAATCCTAAAATGCATACAAATTTGTGATGAAATATAGCAGATTACTCACACCCACGGAATATGTTGCATTTCTCTGGTTGCAAATTTTCAGGTATAGCAAAGTCTGTGACAGTTGTTCCCCTATGATTTTAACCTGTTAGCATTTGTCTTTTAATCATTGTAAATCACTCCAGCCCCACTCCAAAACCATGAGATATTCAAAGCAACATGAGTCAGGTTATAAGACAAACTAGAGACCAGGGATGCTTCTCCAGAACAAGGTAATTTTCTTGATTGTTATTGTAAACACCAGTAGGCTCTTCTGGCAATGCATATGATAGCAAAATGCCAAAATTCTACAGTTTGAAAAAATTCATCATACTGCACAATGCAACTTGAATCGAGCAAAAATTTGTGGACTAGTCTCTGTTATTTTATTTAATTTTTGGTCATTATGCATCCCTGTGGATATAAACAAGACCAACGCAACAGTGTGAGCTTATATATATTTCAGAGGAGATGATGGTTAGAAGTCATTCTAAAAATGACTCGATTAGGAGAATATGCAGCTACTCTTGGGTTAACTTAAAAATTATGTGTAGGGGCCTTCCTTAGTGGTTCAACAGATTAAAGCAGATAAAATTACAGGAGTGCGATTTTTAAACAGTGACACTTTAAGAGTATGATAAACTCAGAAGCCACAAAATTGCCAAATTATTCCCTAAACTGTTAAGTAGATAAATATATGACCCAATAGTTGCATTTGTGTTTTATTAAAAAATGAGATTAAATTAAATCGGTTCATTCATATAAAGTTTAGTTGTCTTCTCCCCATATACATAATTAAAATGCAATATTACAATTTAAAAAATTGTCCCAATTAATTAAAAATAATTTCAATGGATACTCAAGCTTCCTAACTGATCCACATTTAGAGAAATTGAAAATATTTATAAACAGCATTCATGATAGAGCCTAGACTGGGACTAACCTCAGTCTTATATTTTTAAATCTCACAGTCTGGGGGATGAATTCCAAGCTTTTAAACCTGGAACTGCAAATATAGCTTCTATTTCAATGTATTTGAAGTTAGAGAACATATAATCTTTATATGCAAATTAAAGCACTTTTTTCTATTTGTCTTTCATGGACAAGTTTTCAAAAATGTTTGATTCTAGTAATCCCATTCTTATCACATCATAAAAGTAACTGGGCTATGTGAAATTTGACATGAATTTGCAGTGTGTAGACACTGGCTTTTTATTTGCTTACTATATGAATAGATAAACATTGGTAACAGTTCATATGATCAAAAATGGGAAAAGCAAAAGACTGGTTTTCTCACAGAAGTGAAATTTCAGACTTGTTAATAAAGCAACAAATATAATACAAAAAAATATATATACTCATAAAGAATATCAACAAAATAGCTGCAACTTTTTTTTTTTTTTTTGTAATTCCCAGGTGGTATTCAGCTAACAGAATGAGGAGTATTTCATATAAACCTCATCAAAGATAACTGAAGATGAAAATACACCAGCCCCATATATCACTAATTTTTGTTGTGTACCAAAAACAACCTTCTTTAAATTTCCATGCCAATTTGCAATCCACTTATTGGACCAGGCAAGGCTAGTGGCTACTGAAAATACCACTGCAACAGTCTCATCTGAAGACATATCTGGCAGGGCGTAAATGCCAAAATAAGACATTTATAGTTAAAAACAAATCTTATGCAACTTTCAATTTTATTTTTTTTCTTTCAAATAAGTGGACTGTATACAGGGAAGTTAAAAAGAAGGCTGATATGCTGAAGGAAAAATATGTGAATGATGCTTGCTGCTGCAAATCGAGCTAAAAGAAAGCCTGATGCAGATAAAAAAAAAAAAAAGAAGTCTGTCTTCAAGTATTGAAACGGGCAAGAAAAAGAAAGGAGAGAGAGAAAGTAGAGAAGAAAAAGAAAATGAGTAAGAGGAAGATGTAGAAGATGAAGAGATTTCTTACTATCATTTTAGTTGTAAACACATTTACAGTATTTTCCACATACTCTGGCCTTCAAGCTCCATAACAAATGGTCATATCATGTCTGTTTCTCATTACATACAGGTAGGTGGAGTGGTGATTAATGACTTTCTGGGGATGACCAAATCCTAATCTCCAGTATTTTTCAATATGTTCCCTTAATACTGTAATATATTATCTTTCATATGTTACCTTAATAATTTGTAAATGTTTACAAGAGTTGATTAAGTTCAGGCTCTTGAGATGAAGCAATTTTTATGGAATGTGTGGATGTATCAGTTGTAATCACAAGTAAACTTTAAAAGGGAGGCAGATCATCAGTGTCAAAGATGCTATGAAAGGGGAAACAGGAAACATTTACTATTTCTTTAAGAGAACCATCCTCTGGAAGTACAAGCAAGGGATGCATTTTCTCTAAGGGACTTTAGAAGGAAACACACCCTTACCTACTCTTTGATTTAAGACCAGTGAAATCCATTCTTCAGGAACTTGCCTTTGCAAAATTTTAGGTAATAAATCTCTGCTGCTTTAAGTCATGAAGTTTCTGGTAATATGTTACAACAATAAAGAATCAATACAGTAGGTGCCAAATGAATAGCTATTAGATGAAATATTAATTTTATGGCTATATTTCAGCATGTCTGAGGACATACAACTTTGAACTAAAAGGCTAAGGAATTGCAAGAGAGAAATCCATGGTTTACTCTACAAGATACTTTTACTTATATTTCAGTTTGCTTTAAGGACAGTGTCTTTTACTTTAAGAAATTATTTTTTTTTGATTACACAAAAATAATATTTCTTAATCATTTTTCTTAATGATTTGTTAGAAACTTGGATTATACTACAATACTGTAATAGTGTTTGACTGTCTTCAGATTAGAAATGTATATGTACCTAAATACCTAAAACTGTAGTTATAGATTTATGATAAATTTTATTGACATAAATGTTAAACATTTGAATCATAAATGTCCCTATATGGGTTCATGTGTTAACTGCATTGAAAAGTTCATATCAACATACTTTTACTTACTCCAAACAGGTAATTTCTAAAATATAGTATTATAACTTTATGTGCACACTTGTAACATCAAAGAAAATTTATTTTAACTTTGTCTATATTTCTAGCTAATTTAATCAGGGTTGCAAGTAAGAAAATATTTCAATTGTTAGAAACATTATCATTTTTTTATTTCAAATCCATAAATTTGTGTAGATAATTTGAATTTCTGATACTAGATGTATAGTATCTTTAAGAAATTTGAGCTTTCTCTTTAATACTATGCAGTTCTTTTCTAATTAATGTAAGTTTAAATCAAGAGCATGATATAATATTTTTTAGTATTTATTATTTATTTAATTATTCATTCATTCATTCATAGAAGAACTGAGAGACAGAGCAAGGAGCAAGAACAGGCAGATCTACTATAATACGCTGCTGAGGGGAGCAGCAGGGAGACAGGAGAGGTTTGCTGCACCATGTGGGTCAGCTCCCTGGTTGGGTATGGAAGTCAGGCCACATCATTGATAGGTTTGAGACTTAATCCTTCCTCCACTAGAGAGGCCCCATGATGTATTTTTATTAAATTAGTACATGTTTATCTTAAAAATAAAAAAAGTTGTGTTCAATTTGTGTATGAATCTCCAAAGGATGAATTTCTGTAAAGACTTTCTAGTAAATGTCTCTGCAATTTTGACTACATGCTCCTCAGTTCCCATTGCAGTTTGCAGGGTATATGTTGGGAAGGAGACCAAAAGCAGTAAAACTACATAGTTTCTGTAGTTTATTTGTAGGCAGCGTATTAGCAATGACCCACGTTGCCTATGTCTGTTAATACTATTGGCTAAAATGAATGAGTGTGATGTTTGTTCGACCATCATTCAGAGAGAATAACCAACTCGACTAAGGAGATGAATCAAGTAAAACTGATTTTACTGCTTTCTTATGAAACCAATTACTTATAGGAATTATAACAATGAGATTAGAAATAAGCAACTATGTTCATTTTATTTATACATACCAATCTTCAATTCTATGCTCTCATAGGACTCTTTAAAATTGTCTGGTGATAAACACAAATAATAAGTACTCCAAAATTGTGAGTTTTTCCTAGTTTAAATGTGAAATATGTATATAATATTTATGAGAGTGCTTGAGTGAACTGACAGCTTTAAAGTATGCTGTTTACCATACTTTAAGATCCTTGTTTATTCCTTGATATAAATGAAAATGGCTAATTATCTGGGAAAAAGCCAACTAAAATGCTCAGGCATTACACTGCAATTTAAACTTACAGTGTGCTTAATCCTGCAATCTTAAAAAAGAGAAATGAAATCAAAACACTGCTTTCAAATGTTGATTGTTATTTCAAAGATGTGTTTTTTAGCCTCAACAGTTTCTCACTTTAAAATTAGTCTAAAATCCCCTTTGCAAAAAGCTCTCTGAAACACATGCCCTCAGAATTTCTAAAAAAAAAAAAAAAATATCAAAGAAGATATGGTTTATTGTTAATTTGGTTCTTGTCTTTTAGCAAATATCATATTTAAGTATAAATAAGTTATCATGGAGAAAATCATTTTAATGTTTTTTTAAGATGAAAATTGTTACTTGTTAAGAATAGATGGGAGAGCATGTAATTGCTGATCTACTGATTATTATGGTAATAAATATAGAAGGAAAATGGAAACGGCTATCTTAGGCTCCAATTTAAATCCAAGAAGGTTAAAAGTGGAGTAATGAATCATTCTAAGATGCCTGAGAATTTTCTGAATCATTCAATTACATGGGAGGCACAGAAAATTTGGCAGATGATTCAAAATGAAAATTTGTGAGATGCAGTTATTGTGATTTTGAAAAGGCTACGACATTGTATAAAAGTAAATTCTCCCACCCCAGCCACATCATCTTTGTGCTTTAAGAATAGTGCTATAAATTAGTAAAAGGTTTACTCATTTGCATTATTCACCTGAATAATTAGCAGCTTTAAAAATAAAACTTTTATGTTTGCCACAAAAATAATGTTGCATAAATTATTGGTTATGTTTAATTTATATTCTCTTCAGGTTGAAAAGAAAAGCAAGTCTTAAAACAGCACGTAGCATGAAAAAAAACTAATGGAAAAGTACACCTAGTACTGTTATAATCTCTGTCTTTCCATATAAATATATATGTGTATATATATATACACACACAGACATATGTATATTTAGTAACAAAACATATCAACCTTCATAGCATAAATAAACAGATTCCATTGCATTTATTTTACAAAAAGTATGTCTCAGTTTTCCATGTTCACAGTCTCCTCACTTCTCCTAATTGAATTTCTACTAATCACATCTCTATTTTTTATAAATTTTCAGTTAATCTGTGACCTTATAGACAGTTTGCATTTTATAAGATTTTTATTTAATATTTAATTCAAAATTAATTTTCACTAGGCTAAGTGAGAACTAGAGTTGATTGACTAAGAGACTGAGCAATAGCTAGGACTGTGATCTGTCTCTCAGGAAATGTGACACTTCTTAGTGTGGTAGAGCTAAGAAAGGAGATGGGGACAGGGAGGATATTTGATCTCTGTGTGTCTAGAAGATGTTGCTAGGAATCTAACCAATAGTTTGTTTTTTATTGGTTGCGACTTTCTCTGACTCATCACTACAAAGACCCAAGTCACAGAAAACACTAATGCTGCCTCTCTATAGGGTGCAAAGTACGTAATTCTTACCAGTCTGTGGGACCATCATTTTGCTCACTTCTAGAACATTTTCCTGCTCTCTCTTTTCCAGGTCCAGTCACCTCTTTCTACAAATCCTTCTTTGTTCTTCCTGAACAGGAGGACTTCCTGGGAGGGGAGTTAATAACACAGTTTTAATCCTTACTACATTCTGAGACGTTCGTTACTTATACACAATGTCCTTAGAAAGAGGGCGAAGACAAGATTCCAACCCCTGGCTGTCTTTTTCTCCATATCCTAGCAATGGATATGGAGAGCCCAGCCTCTCCAGATTTCCCTAATGAGAAGCCACCAGCATCAAACTGAAATGCAGGAGGTGGATGTCCTGAAATGGCCTTTCCCACCTTAGCATAAATTCACACCAATTGTTTGGTGTTGCTACTGGATGACTTTGTCTATGGCAGTCAGATGGCGGCCTCCTCAGCTCTCTCCCAGTCTAGTGGGGATAAACAGGGCTACAAAACTATAACTTTTTATTTGAATTTGAAAGTACAGAATGGTCACATCTTAATAAACCCAGCAGAAATGAGCCTGATTAAAACCTGAACCTTCCTGAACTTAGAAGATGGCATATTTATTTAGAGATTTGGGTTATCTAATTTGATTTTTTATGGCAGTTTCAATTCTCAGGAAAAGTCTCACTTAAAAAAAATGTAACTTTAAATGAGTGGTTATCAGATGGAATAAAACAGATTGGGTGAATTATTCCTTTAATTTTGTTAGGGGGGATTTCTTTACCTTACCTCAGGAAAGTTAGTATGTTTTATAGATCTGTATTTTTAGATATTTGAATGAGGACCCTGATAGAATGAGAGCTCTTCTTGCTATACTGACTTCCCACATTTTCTTTACTCTTGGATAATTAAATATGTAGTGTTTTGCATAGTTCAATTATTTGTTCTAGATTATGTCTCTGGTTTATGAATTTTGAAATGATTTAATAATTATTGCAACTTTAACATTTTTCAGTAATTTTAGTTTGTAGATGTCTACAACAGAATGTTAGACTAGGATTTTTTTTTTTTTTTGGAAAATATGTATGACAGTTGGTATTTTCCTGAAATTTTTAATACGAAAGGGTATTTAGTAGAAATGTGGGTTTCCTCTTGACACAATTTATTCTTAGTGATTATAAAGTAGCCACAGTCCACAAAACTTGCTAGGTCAGAAAATAATTAAAGGGCATCATCACTATAGTTTCAGTTCTGCTTCATTTGTTTAATACTTTGGCTTTAGGTGCTAAAAAAAATAACTACTCGTGTACTAATTTATCATTATTAACTTATATCATGGATACATCAGTGTAAAACTCCTCTTTTTGCTGTAGGCTATTTATTAATTTCACAGTAAAGGGATAAATTTGTCTTCAAAGGAAAGGAAATAAAAAGTTGTAGTTGGTCTCAGATTAATAATCTGTTAAACCATACTTCAAGTTCATTTGGGTATGGGAGCAATTAAATTCATTAATTTCTATATGATAAGATTTGAGGGTGATAAATTAAAAAGTGGCATACATAGACTATCTTTCATTATTGCTCAATGCATGCTTTCATTTTTGACTTAACAAAATAAATAATTTTATGAAAGAATTCAAATTTTTTTGAAAGTACAGATTATTTTCCAAATTCCCACAAATATATGAAGGTGTTTGATTTCATAACAACATTTTCAATATTAAATTGATGATATTTTCTCTTTAGTGATATAGTTTCATAATATAACTTTTTTCACATTCAGAAATTCAAACGATCTCAATTTCATCACTCAAATTTAGTGTTGATTTTTTCCCCTTTCTGTTTCATTTAGTTTATTTCTCTTCAGTGTTGTTGGATAGTTTTCCTTTTTAAGCCTTTCAATCTCACCATTTAGTTCACTTTATCCCTATATTTGTTCACTATAATTCATATTTATAAATGAACAAATGAAAGAGGATCTGTATATGGATCACTGTTGGAAATGTCCATTGTGTATGTGTGAGTGTTAGTTTGTGTATATATGTATTCAATTGATAGACTTAATTATGTCCTTATATTTGGAATGCATATGGGAACCAACCACTATACTTCAACCAGTGGAAGTTCAAGGAAATACACTTTGAAAAAGTTATACTTACATGGGAACAATTATTGTAAAACTTTTAGCTAATTTTATATATATTCTAAAATTTGCCTATATTAAGGTAATTCAGAAAAAAAAGAAAACAAGAGAACAAGAAGATTTTGGAGAGAATAAGAGAGCTTGAAAGAGAAGAGAAAAAAAAGAAAGAGAAAGACATTAAGGACTTGACTCATATAATTATAGGGTTATTTGGCAAGATATGAATCTATGAATAAACCAGGAAACAAAACATTAAATTAAAATTGATGTAGATACCTGGACCCCTATTTTATAGTGCAGAATAGACAAGGGGGAAAATCAAACAGGTTTTTTATGTTTTATTCTTAAGGCAAGTCTTTCTTTAGGATTTCAGCTGATTGGATAAGAATGTGAATATCATTGATTTTTACTTAATTTGAAATGTTCAGACTTCAATGTTAATTCCATAAAACCAACTTCATAACATCTAGATTGCATATGACTACATAACTAGGTGCTATAGATATGCAGTAAAAAAATTGGCTATCATGCACCACCATGTAGTTGCACAGCAATTTAATACTAAATTATGTCACATATTTACTATATTTCTCCATGAAATTCAATTTAATTAAAATATGTAGTGCTCATATTATGCCTTTTTAAAAGGGGCTAGATATTTAGTACTCCAAAAGAAAATTTTAATAATCTTCAACATATCAATATAAAGACAAAAAAATAAAAATTTAATACAACTTTCAGATATAATTTTTATATAACTTTCAGATTATTGTTCATTTTACTACAATGTTTGATAATCAGAGTTTATCCCTGAAAAATTACTAAAACCAATTAAGATATACAGTGTCATCAATGCCATTTAAAATAAAATTGATGTAAATTACATATAAAGCAGTAGATTTTAGGAA
Organism: Condylura cristata; assembly: GCF_000260355.1. NCBI lineage: Eukaryota > Metazoa > Chordata > Mammalia > Eulipotyphla > Talpidae > Condylura > Condylura cristata. Next base: position 13,464,573 of record NW_004567111.1, read on the forward strand.
AAAGGGGGCATTTTCCTCAGATTTTTCCCCTTGTAGGCCTGTCTTCTCCTCAGACAGTGGTCCAGAAAAAGGCAGATTTTTCCTTAGATTTTTCTCTTCCACGGCCTGTCTTTTCCTGAGACAACAGTCTGGAAAGGGTACATTTTTCCTCAGATTTTTCTCCTCAGAGTCCTCTTTTACCCACTATATGATATCTCTTCCAATCCCTTTTGAAATATGTCATTTCTACAATGGGTGATTACTTTTTGTTTTTAGTATGTGGCCTAAGGAATCTAGACCATCATTTGCAGTAGATTGATACTAGACTAATAGCTGAGCAGAAAAATCCACTTAAAGGATATCAGAATGAACACAAAGCTGGATATCCTAAGATAGATGACAATAAATATAAAACTCAGTCATTCATCTAGTAACAACTTTTAAGACTCATCCCCCTAAGTCAACAAGGTAAAGAAAATTCAAACTGTGATTACAACAAAATAAAAAAAAAAAAACTTTTGTATAGCAATGGAGACATTAACAAAATGATGAGACACCCTCCTAATTGGGAGACAAATTTTGTATTCTATGCAACTGAATATGTACTAATCATAATTTCTACAAATACTTCACACAACTCAACAAAAACAAAGTAACCAATCTAGTCCAAAACTCAGCAGAAGAGCTAAAAAGACACTATCCAAAGATGAAATGCAAGTAATGAACAGGTACATGAAAAATAGTTCAACATCATTTTTAATCAGTGAATGTAAATCTCAACCACAATGAGATACCACCTCATATAATGTGGAACTGCACATTATAAAAAAAAAATCTAGAACAACAAATATTAGTGTGGATGTGGACAGAAAATAAACTCTCCACTGCTGTTGGAAATGCAAACGTGTGCAGTATGGGAAGCTCTGTGAAAGTTACTCAAATCACTATTAATGAAACTACAAGGTCATCCAGCAATTCCACTCTAAGGAACCAACTCAATAAACACAAAAAGATTAACTAAAAAAGATACCTGCAGTCCTATGTTTTTTGCAGTACTATTTACAATTAGGTAAGGTATGGAAAAAAATGCAAGTGCCCCCAAATAGATGACTATATACAGAAGATGTAGTACATTCACACAGTGGAATATTATTCAGCATTCAAAAAAGATAAACTAATTTCATTTGCTGCTATATGGATGGAGCTGGAAGGGATTATGCTCAGTGAAATAAACCAAAAGGCAAGAGAAAAATGTCAGATGGTTTCAATTATAGGAGGACTATAGTGGAACCAAACATGGATCAGCAAAACAAATAATATTAACATATTAAAAACAAAAATTAGGTGACTATACATCAGTTAAAATCTGCAAGGGATTATAACAGGGGAGGGAAGAGAATAAGGTTTAAAATTAAGCAATGACTGGGTCCATGTATATGCTGTTACAATCCCATTCTTTCTATCACCAGATATTTATAATTATTTATACCTGAGACCTTGAAGCTTTCATTCTAGATTCTGTAAGTTAGGAATTTCAGCTCCACCTTCTGGAGATGTTATATGTCCCTGTCCTAGAAGGTAGTAGATGACATACCCGTGACTAAGAGTGATACATTCTATAAACTGAAGATTTTGACATTAAAACTTTAGTTTGTGAAATAAACTTTTATATTAGTCATAATTTTGAGTCATTCAAACTACACCTTAAAATACATTGTAATTTAAAACTACTATTTGAGATTGATCATACATCTACCTAACTTTTGGCTCAAGGGAAGAAAATCAAACCCAGGATATTATGCAGTGTGTCTTTGTTATTGTTTGCTATTTTACAAAAAAATAATGTATTCAATAAATAACTGGCTTGGAAAAAAAGAGCAAGACATCAGAGAAGTTCAAGACTTTCAGGGTGCTATTGCAATTGCTATAATGGGGACACTGACATTCCTTAAAGTTATTTTAAAAGTCTTTGCTCCAGGTTCAATTTAAACTCAATCCTCAGAGTGATCACATTAAGTACATTTCTTTCACAACTCTTATTCATATTTCTAAACTACCCAAAGGACCACATCATCAACAACATATGAAGGTTGAGGTTCTCTCATGATAGACTTTCAATTTCAAAATAGTTTTTCTTTTATTTGAAAAAATACCCAAGAAACAATACCGCAAAGATGAGAACTGTCTGAAGACAAAGCACCAGTGTGATTACTTGCATGTGGAATTAACAACAATCAGTTCAAATACCAGAAGCCTGCTCAGATTTTGAGGGCAGTGATATCTGAAAGTAACAATAAGCCTTCATGGAAAGATCCTGGGGCTTCACAGAAAGTCATATTCTGCATTTTCTCTGAAGAATCAAAATGGTAAAATTCTCCTACCAGCATTATATGGATTTAGAAGCATGTCCAATTACACCTGTGAGTTGTACTTCTATAAATTTGCTCAATCCCCTTAGTTTTTATCCTTTCAATCCATCAGAATAATTTCTACTTTTATTTTTAATCTAACTTACATGAATCCTTTGCTGAGAAATTGTCTATGATCTCCCCATAACAGATCTATTTCCCCTCTCAAGAGCATTCTTCCAGGTTTCTTTCTAAAGTCCTGTTTGAATTGTCAGCACATTGCTCACCATTGTTTATTTAATAATTTTTGCCTGAGTAGAATGTAGGTATTTTGGTCCTCAGAGCCTGGCGTCTAATAAGAATTTTCTTTAATAAATTAATGAAAGAAAGAAATATTCTTCCAAAATTGCCTAGAGGAACTTGATTTTTTGATTTCCAAATCCAAAAATGGTCTTTCTGTATTAATAGTATAAAGATTTTAGAAGCACTGTGAGGGAAGATGTAATTAAACATATGTCTTATTTTTCTTGCTGGTGTAAATTGTATAATTAATTATTAATTCTACTTTAAGAAAAAAAATCTGTTCCCTAGAAATATATTGCCATAAAGTAAGAAAACAGAATGTCTAATAAAAGAGCATAAGCACTGGCAAATGAAATGCCAATGTTATTATAAAACTCTTTGATAAGTATTAGTACCTGTTAACAATTAGAGCTAAGTTAAATATGACATTCCTCTCCAAACATCACCAACGTTTGAAATGATAGCAAGTGTTGAAATAGAAAACCTACTAAAATTATCATCAAGCACACAAGTCTTGAAAATATTTTTTTTTTAAATTCAATGAAATCTCATGTAACTGAGTTGTTATATTTTGTATGGCAATATTTTTCAAGGAAAATGCATGCAAATAAACTTGTAGCTGCTTCAACCTGTAACTTCATGTCTAATGAGCCAATTCTAAAGAAAGAAGGCTTTCAATGAATTCTTTAACTTGTTTTTGCCAAGACAGTATAATCCAAAAAAAAATATCAGCTGATACATCTACCTAAAATGCTACTAATTTTCCAATGAAAAGCCATCTCCTAAATCTGTAGTTCTAATGCACAGTCACAAATTTTATCAGCATTATTCTGACAATCCTAACATTTAAGAAACAAATTAACAAATGATTTAACTATCTGTATTTGAAGATATGCTTTTTATTTGAATGCAAGATGATCATGGTTGTGGTATAAATTCTGGATTAGAATGATCCACATAAATTAAACTAGAAAATAGATGCCTTGCATTGTCTACATATACATCATATAATCAGTGGCATTTATGTACATTTTTGATGAATGAGAAATTTCCAGATTGTATAGAAATAAAGAAAAGCTTTATCAAATAAAGATTGGTTTCATCATAACAACACATTGACAGTCATTATACGAGAATTATATATACCCAAATTGCTTATATGGCATTGAAAATGATATAATTGAATAATAATTTATTTGTGAGAAATATGATCCTAAAAATGTTTGAATATAAAAGTGTCTTCTCTAGTTTACACTGAAAATATCAACATTGTCAAGTATTATATACCAACTATGCAATTAAGTATAAAATAAAATAAAATAGCAGTGTTTGAAGTTATTTATTAATAATTTTCAATTCATAAAATATGCCAAAGTATGTACAGTGAAAACAAATGTTTCATTTTCCAAAATAAATCTATTGGAATTTTTCATATTTTAAAATATCTTAAAATATATAATTTTCTTTATTAATTGCTAGCTAAGATTTTATTAAATAAAATCTTGATTTATAGTTTATAATATTGATAGAATTGTGGTAGGTTGAATTCTAAAATTTCTGCATATGATTCTTAGGCTCTGACACACACACACACAAACACATTTTCATTAAAATCTCAGATAAGCAGACTTTAAAATAAGAGAAATTACCTTATTGGCTCCCAAATCATAACTTTTGATGTCTTTAAATTTTGTCTAGAGATCAGAATTTCATAGTATGAGAGGAGTTCAATAAGAGGAAAGTTCCTGCTGTTAGTTTTGAAAGTAGAATGAGTGACATGAACAAGAATGCTGGTGAAATATAGGCGCTGATAGTAAGTACCCTATGCTTATTAGTCAGCAAGGAAACTGGATGGAGTCGTACAAAAACAAGTAATGAATGGAGTTTGCTCTACAACCTAAATAAGCCTGGAATTGGATTATTCAGGTGATTCAGAGAGGAACTTAGTTATTCTGTTACAGGACACCCCAAAGTGAACTGGGTCGCCTATCTGTGGACCTCACCTGCACGCTTAAAATTCAGTTGTACTGCAAGCACACACAAAAGGGTAAATAGTGGGTTTATTTACAAGAGGGGAAAGGAAATGGAAACAACCCAGGGAAAGAGAGAGGGATACAAAGCAACTGGAATATCTTACCACTTGGCTGACTTGGAGCTCTGGTAACAAACTAACTGAAAGTCCCCAGTCACTTGGTCCTGACAGCCTTTCCCCAGTGAGAGAGCTCTGGAGCAAATGGCTCTCTATTTATCCCCCAAAGTCCCAGAATGCCTGCTTAGTTCTGCCCTTGGATCTTCACAGTTCTCTCCCTGGTACTTCTGGGAGTTGTAGTTTCCAATCATTGGAGTAGTGGGTAGAGTCCAGAAAACTAGAGTAGGGGGTGGAGTTCACAGAACTCTGCAGAGTTCCTTTAGGACATCCTTTCCCCCTAACAAAAACCTTTTTTTTTTTTTTTAACTTTTTAAAATAACAGGCTTATTTAAAAAGTAGGGGGAGGGGGAGAAAATGAAAGGAACCTGCCTCCTCTTGGCCATGAGAGCCTGTAGTCAAGCTGTTTCTGATTTCAGTTTTATGAGACACAGCAGAGAAAATGACCATGTCATGCTGCAATGCTTGTCCACAGAACCTATGACCTAATCAATAGCATTGTTTTAAGTTTCCATGTTCTACAATAATGGAAAATAAGTATACACTTTAATATTTGGATGGGGGGGGGTGATGCTATAAATAATAAAATGTGGGAGAGGTTTGAAGCATTTTGATAATAATTTGAAGGAAGATGACATTAAAAGTGTAGATTTCCTTGAGCAAATTCTTCCTAGAAGATGGAACAGGTTATTAGTGTAATATAAACTTTAAAAAATTTGACAGTAAAGACTCAGAAGGAAATGATGAACATCTTTCTGGAAAATGGAGAAAAGGATACTTTTGTTTGACAGAAACAGAGAGAAGCCAAGGCTTTCAGTCATGTGGAAATAACAGCTTTCAAATGATATTTAGCTAAGGAAATTATTGAAGGAAACAGCCTAAAATTGTCAGGTTTATAGCAAATTGTAAAAAGAGAAATAAATTGAAGGATTAATTTTTAAGTGAAAAGGCAACAGGAATGATTTGGTAAATCCTTACCCAGATGGCAATAGAATATAAAATTACAGGATTTCATTTGATAATATGGCATAGAAAAATAACCCTCCAGGTTGGTTGTAAGAGCAGAGTATTTAGTAACACAAAGGACCTTCAAGAATAAGGGATGTATTCCTAAAGGATATTGTCCACAAAACTAGAATCAAAGACCAGGGTGACTCATAATGAGTATTGAAAGGGCAGATTAGCAATCAAAAACTGAAGGACTCAAAACAAGATCAGAAGGGCAGATTAGCAACCAGAGACCATTGTGTCTCTTAAGAACAGGAAGGGCAGATTAGCATACAAAAACCTGGTGGATTCAACAGCAACAACAAAACCTTAAGGATATCATCTATTAGTTTTCCCAAGATGGAGTAAGAAAATGTTCTGGTTGATTTTGTTTAAGAGAGTGAATTACCATGAACTACAAGTTTTTTTGAAAAAATTCTATCAGCAGAAATAGTAGCATTTTGGACTAAATAAGAAGTAAGTTAGAATCCAACATAGAACATTTTGGAATCTCATATTTCGTTGGCAGGAAGTATTTTGATAAAAATTACTCAGATCAAACACATGTACCTTTTGTATTAAATAGGTAATTCAAAAGAAGTCAATAAGAGCCTAGAGATTTAATAATGAAATTGAAATTGATGTAGTGGATACATATAAGTTTCATAATTCTATATTTAACATACACATACAAGTTGTTAACTGCATGAATTCTAATTCTGTTATGGCTCCTCAGATGTGACCTTCAGTAAATACTTTAGCCCTAATGAAATTTGTCTGCTCTACCTGTAAATAGAGATCATTTATGAGCTCTAATCATTGATTCCTAATAGGGATTCAATCAATACCAAGTGCTGATTGCATCGTTATCCAATAGCTATGTTACAGAGATAGTATGGAAATTCACTGTTTCTAGAATTGACAAATGAAAACGAATAAGGCTATTTACAGAATGGCAGCTCTTTCTGCCTGCCTGTTACTGTTCAGTCATAGTTTCCTTTCCTTCCATTTTTATAATAAACCTGTCCTGTTTATATTAAAAAAAAAAAACGGTAAGGTGTGAGGGCAGAAAAAAAAATTAACATATACTTTGTTATTAATAATATTATTAATATAAATATAATATAATAATAATATAATGTTAATATTATTATTAATATTTCCATCAACCTCTGATGTGAACTATAGTTTATGTGAGAATTACCAATATTTTTTAACTATCTTAAGCAACTAAGTCTCTGTTGTAATAAAACACTAGATATGTTAATGCATCTATTAGAAGTATATTTTAAATCTAAAGAAATGAAAATGTTTAAAAATACATTCATACTAAATTCATTATTTTCACTTGATCTTAATTCAACAGAATGTTTACTCTTAAAATCTTATTAGGCAAAATTATTGGTGCAGAAATACAAGAAGTAAAAAATGGAAAAAAGGACAAATATTCACTTACTCTATATAAGATATGTTGTGACATATACATTTTAGTAGCATAATCATCTTTAATAATAGCCTTATTTTGTTATGCATTTTACTTAATGTTTTACTTGCATTACATACTAGTCTTTTAACTATATTTGTAAATGAAAGGACAATATATGATCATATATACTACCTCCTAAAAATCTACTCTTGTCCATTAGTCATCATTTGATTAAGAATCTAAACTTATTATACTCAGAAAATACTATTATAATATATGTAGCTTCTAACTTTTTCAATTAAACACTTTCAACACATATAGATGAAGTCTCAAAATTAATATAATAGTCATTCCTTTAAACATTGGTTCTATTTTTGTGTGCTAAATTACCATTCTAGTGAACAAATTATTTTAAAGTAAAAAGAATCAGAATATTTTAATGTATACTAGAACATTAGACAGAATTATAAGTGATTATATGTGTGCATGTATATACATATATGTATATATAAAATGAGATCATCCATATATCTTTTTCATTTAATCTTTGCTAGCATTTACGTTAAATCAATTAAGATGGATGTTTAAGAAAAAATTCATGATTTCATTCAATTTAACTTAGGATTCAAATTTACTGTGAGCTATATGTATATGCATATAATTGTAAATTTGCAGCTCTTTAAATAAGTTTCTTATCACTGGCCATGCAACATTATTCTTATAAATTGATAGTGATTTCAACAATTATGAGCGATATGTACATAGGTAGAAAGGAAATAAGTTGAGTTCAGTTAGGAAAATAAATATTGTTAGCACAAAATTGCAGATACATTGTGTATTTTATATATGATAAACTGTACTTTAGTGGGAATAGGATCAAATTCAGAAAAGTGCTCAAGACAAAGGTAACAGGTGAAGCCTTAGAGGGCAGAAGTTACAAAGAGGGTAGATGGTTATTTCAGCAGAGTGAATAGACAGCACAAAATCAAGGGCTACTAAAACTGTAATCACAATTACTCTATTAGGTCAGTGTAAGTGAAAAGTGAGATTTGAATAGGAAAGAGATGAACAATGAAACAAACAAACAAAAAAGCATACAGCGAGGCTAAACATAGATAACACTATGGAATATGGATATAAGTTATGTTCTGGGGGTGAATCTATTGATGAAGAGTTTAAATTTTTACATGCTCAGGTTTATTTAAGAATATCATTTTGTTGACAGCAATATCTAAAGAATAATGAGCTATAGTCAAGGGGAAATTTAAGAAACATATTATAAACATAAATAAAGGTGACATGGGACTTTAATAATGAGGTGGAGAGAAGGTTGTGGATGCATATGGAAGATAATAGCTAAAAGGTCAGAAGAAGATGAAATGAGTTTATACTTGATTAATTTAACATTGCAAATGTGCTCAGTTATGCAACAATGTAAATATACTCAAAGGCTCCAAACTGGACATTTAAAAATGGTTAAGATAATATTTAGTAAATATTTAGGCTATATGTTCAAATAAAATCTAAAAATTATACTTGCAAAAGGCAACTTCTCAATAAGACTTTTTTTTTTGAGTGTTTGAGTCAGAAAATGAGGGGAAAATGACACAAGATAAACCTAGTAAATACCAGTATTTATTTATGCTTTTAAAAATATTACTCTTGAAAGAGTACTTAATGCACTGAGGAGTTTCAGATATTAGCTTATGTAATTTAAATAGCATATTATTGTTTTAACTTTAGTGTAAGAAATATGATTAGCAGGAGAAACATTATTTTCTAACTTTGAATCACTTTCACCTGTCTAGGAGCTCAGCCTGATACAGGAATTTTAACTAGTAGGGTTCAGGTTTTTAGATTCTCCAAAAAGCTAGAAAGGTATCTTGAAATATATAAAACCATAGTTCATTTTTTCTCCTGGAATGAATAATAATGTTCTTTTGGAAGGGGGAGGATCAGTGATTAGCTTAATGTATTTACCTTGCAAGTGCTCCTTTTATTTAGAAATTAATTGACAGACATTTAATATTCCTCAATATGTTCTGGAAGATGATGTGTTGTTTATCTCACCATATTTTTGAATAAGTCAAGAGTGCACTGAAATTTCTGGGAGGAAGACAGTTCTAGCTGAAAATAGCGCGGTAGAAAGCAACAGCCAGGTTGTGTCATTATGAGTTACAGCCACACATCTACACTACTGCTGTTTCCCTACAATCACTGCAATGAATTACAGTAATACATTCAATCTTGATAAATGATCTACTCAGCTTCTGCTTAAATTAAACTGACTGCAATCCAGATGAGTGCAGCCACACATTAACGCTGGGTCCACCATTTCTTGTCTCGATCCTGGTGAATTATGGAATGGTAGTCCTAGCTTTATGCATTGATTAACATTGCTGCTACCGCTTTTTCACAGATCAATGTTCAAGTGGAATGAAAAGTAGGCTCAAACACTCTGCTGCCACATTTAATGTTGTCATCGCAAAATAAATGTGTAGTGTTTAAAATCAAATCTTATAAATAACTCTAGACATAGCCATGCTGGAAAATATTAATCACTAATTTCTTTTATCATTACCATTCTTTCTTCTACCACTATGAAGATAATATTCACAAGTGTCAGTACAGCTGCCTAAGGAGTGATATAACTATCTTTTCTCATAACATGTCTTTGCCTTTCTCTAGAGGTTTAAGAATTAATCTTTAGTTGGAAGCCCCTGCATATTTTTTAACACCTATTTTGAAAACTCAGTCTATTTGTATTGAATTTAACTTTGGTAGGGATTTGTGAAAATACACATATTTCTCAGTTGAACAGTTATCTCAGTTATTTCTTGACAAAAGAATAGTATATTTTCTCAGAAACTAATAGAAACATACTGTATCATATTTTCATTTTGTCCTTGACTTGTAGGAGATAGAATTGAATGAAGTATTTAAACATTTAATAACAAAAGTCAAAGTTATTTGTACAATTATCCCCTCCTGCTCTGTATTTTGATGTGTTACTAAACATTCACCTCAAAGTCACCTCAAATTCTTTACAGAACATTTGCGCGAAAGACATAACTTGTTAAGTTACAAAGATAAATATCTTTTGAAAATATGCATGTTTTATGCATTTTATGATTAAAATATGTTACTAAAATGCTATTTCTAACACAGGAACTTTATTCTACTATATTGCATTTATCCCAAATTATTTTTTGATCATTTTCAAGATGATGGTAGTCTAAAGATAAGTGCAAATAAAAAGTTCTAATGATATTTTAAAGCTTATCAATTAAAAATAAAGTAATTGAGATATAGAACTATCAAGAGCTTTAAAGTCAACTACCTTTTTATTTTATGTTGCTATCACATTGCTTTAGTATGCATATATTGTGTTTCATATTTAAACCAGTATAAATTAACATCTGTAAACTGCATTATATTTACCAACAAAATTAAAATTTCCTCCAGCTAAATAAAAGTGACACCCTTGACTCAATTTACCTACTTCATTTTCTACTTCTCTTCTTATAAGTAATATTTAACTGCTGAAGTTTTAAGTTCTATTTTGCTTTGTTTTCTTATCGTTCAAATGTGTGAAATCATGTGATTATTTTACTCTGACTTATTTCACCAAATATAAGACCTTGGAGGTTCATCTAAGTTGTAACAAATAACAGGATATTTGTATATATAACATATCTTCTTAATCCAGTCATCTATTTCTGGGCATTTGAGTTGTTTCCATAGCTTATGTGTTGTGCTTCAATAAACATAGCAGTGCAGGTGTCCTTTTGAATTAATGTTTTTGTTACTATTATTCCGCAATGAAAAAAGATAAACTAATGCCCTTCATAGCAACATGGATGGAGCCTGAAAGGACTATACTCAGTGAAATAAGCCAGAAAGAAAAAGAAAAAAATATTGAATGATCTCATTTATAGAAGGAATGTAAAGGAATCAAATAAAGAATCAGGAAGAAAAGTAACTACAATAATGTAAAAAGCAAAATCATTAGGCAACTAAAGATTAGAGACATTGTGTAAGGGAAGAGAAGGGGGAAGGACCAGGGCAGGGGTGGAAAGAGCACCAGAGACTATGGTGATGGTGCACAGGGGAACTGGTGATCGAAATTGCCTGGGTATTCATACATTCTACAAAAATGAAGGATGAAGTAATAAATATCATTGAGAGCTTAGAACATTTTTCTTTTTTAGGAAGTGGGACCAACACAAAAATAACTGCCTTATATGAAATTTCTTAATTTGTTTCCATGAAATGTATTTTCTATCTTGTAATGATTTTCTTAATTGATGGAATTTTCTATATAATTACTTTAGGACAGAATTATACCTTTTCTTCTGTGGTTGACATAGCTTCAAAAACAGAAAGAATTTGACTGCAAATAAAAGGAAATTCCACTAACAGATGCTTAAATATGATAATGATTTTGGAGCTAGGCAGCTGCTGCATTGGTCGTATAGTTTGAAAATATGTCTTGAAATTTTCCTCATGCTTCCTACTTCATTTTCATAAAATGGCTGAGTCAATGACAACCATCTGTCATTATTCTACCTGAAAAATGGAAAAGACACACTATTCTCTAGCAAAGATTTCCCTGTTTGTGAAGAGAAGCTCTACATAGCAATTTTCTTAGGAAGCCACCATACATTCTGGGTATTCTGTTTTGTTTGTTTAAACTTTTTAATTTTTTTTTTTTTAAAGAACAGTGATAGTTCACTACAAAACTAGGGAGAAGGTATAGAGCTTTCCCATATATTCTCTGTCTCACACATGCACAACCTCCCTCATTATCAATAGATCTTACCAGAGTAGTACCTCTATTACAACTGATGAACCTATATTGTACACCATTATCTTACAAATTAGTTTATGTTATTCTTTTTTTTTTTTTTGGTGCTGTAGTTTCAAAGGTTCAGACAAAGTCCTTTCTATCACCCTTTGTATCATTACTGTACTCAATATAGTTACACTGAAGTATATGCCTATATATGATATATATATATACATATATACAAACAAAATATATTACTATTACTATTTGAACAAATTGTTATCTGCTACGTAAAAATAAGAATAGTTTTTTTTTAATTTAAACAAAACTTTTTTTTATTACAGCCCAAATAACAAACCAGTATATCAGAATCCATGAAGAAACTTTATTTAAATGACCCATTGAAAAATTAAAAATTTAAAAAGTTTCACTGACCAATATTGGTAAAAAATATATATACTGTGTTCCAAAATATGCCCCAATGTCTTTATTATATGCCCACAGTTTAACATAAAAAAGAAAATTCAAATAGTTCCCAATCATTTTGACATAGCAAAAGAAGATTTAAAACACTGACAATTGGATTTCACTCAGGTATCTTTTTGTAGTTTATAAATATTTTGTCATAAGGTTATATACACACACACACACACACACACACACACACATACATGCATATGTATGTATATATACATATGCACATATGTGTATGTATGTATATGTGTGTGTTTCCTTTGGGTAGAGATATTCTCTTGCTATGTGTTTTTGTTATCGTTGTTGCTAATATTCAGTTAGAAAAAAATTAGACCTACTCTGTGTGTCTCTTCTGAATTGTGCATTGATTGAGGATGCTTGCCAGTGGTCATGTTAAAAAAACAAGCATTTAAGTTTTGCATATATTGCAATACATTTATTGTGCTTATAATCCCAAATTTCTGGATTGACAGAGAAAAGCATAAAATGATGCTACAATTAAACAAAATCAGCAAAAGTTAAGGCAACTATGAAATTAACTTGGAAAAAGCACTTTCCTCTGGTCTTCCTGAATTTAACCCTGCTCTGTTGGGTAAATATAAGTCTTCACTATTTGAAATAGCTATTTGTCCACCTAACTGTGTACTTTTATTTGCCTTTATATCTAACTGGTCAAAGCATATATGCTCTTTTACTTTAAAGGGATAATTTATATTATTGATAAAAATCATAGCCTCTTAAAAATTTTTTTTCACAGTAGGGCACAAAGGAATTAATAGCACATTCTACCATCAGTACTATTTAGAGTCAAGATGAAAAGAACTTTATCAGGTTACCTTTTAACTAATCCATGCAATACCAAATTTAAAGGCAATTACAGTTAGATTTATGTTTTTCATTAAAAAAAAAGATGTCTACACCCAGCTGTACTGCCAAAGCAAGAGCAGAATTACAATTAAAAATCACTATAAAATGGAGCAGATGACAGAAGATGGGTCAACTAACCAAAGATACCATCCCAGATCTTTATAACCTATATCTACATTTTCTTCTCATTTTTACTGGAATCTATAGAATTAATTTTACTGTAAGAATCTTTGCGTGATTAATACTAAATGTCTAGGTGTATGAAAAATTTTGACTGTTATATTGCCTTTCTTAAGCTAATTATTTTATTAAGGCAGGTTTGCATTAATTGATTAATTGGGATAGTGCGATAATGCTTATCACAGCTATGTATGCAGAAAATTTGATAAATTTGTCATCAGAAACCTCACTCTGTGCATGAATCTAGGGAACCACTAGTGCACTTAATTATGAATATCTCCAACATTCCTCCCCTAATTCCTTATAATGATTGTAACCATTGGGCCTTTATACAGTGTAAGACTTAGTAGGATTCCTAGAACTCTTCACTTAACTTTTTGAATCTCCAAAGAAATCAAAGGTGCTATTTGTAATAAATGCAAAATTAGGGCTAATATCTCCAGTTCCAATAGTTTGTTCTATATAATTTCTATATGCAACTTTAATTAAATTCTACCTAGAGTCTCCTTAATTGCTCACACCTTTCACACATTTTGTTCAATCATGCACTACCAAATTTAAAGGCAACTGCAGTTAGATTTATGTTTTTCATTAAAAAAAAAAAAAGATGTCTACACCCAGCTGTACTGCCAAAGCAAGAGCAGAATTACAATTAAAAATTATAGAAGCTCCATGATTTTTATTCATCAAAATATATTTTCCCCTTGCATTTGACAGGAAAACATGTGAAGGACATACCATTTAAATGCCTATCAACCTGGAAGTTAGTGTACAATTGGATGATTTGTCATGCTTATTTTATTATATGTTTAACCAGGAATTCAACAATTGGCCTCATCCTTAATCTTGCATTTATGGTAACAAAATGCATATCAGTTTGCTTGTTTAAACCTTTCAACAATAGCTAACTAAAGGTTTCTTCAGTTGATGACACTTCACAAAATTTAAAAGTGGCCCATCAGCACTAATACCAGAGTGTATAATTTTTTTAAAGTGTGTTACCGTCCTTTATATGTAAAATGCACTCAGTTGTTAATGCTCTTGACAGCTCTGGAGATAAAGTCAAAAGTCTAGTAGAGACCTGGGGCAGCTAATTAGTATACAAGAACATACCTGTGTGAGAAGGCAATAAATTTGGGTAAGTACAGAAGAATAAAATTAATATTTTTTGAAATAGAACCCATCCTTGAGTGTCTCAATTATCACCAGCTAATAATTGTATTAGTTCTATATTGTTAATTATATATTTCATTTTTACTGTAAAGTCTATAATGACTTGAATTTTTTAGTGAAAATTTTATTATATTCTGGTTTGTAAACTACAATGAAATACATCGTTGTTTAAAACTGGATTTGATAAAATTCTTGCAAGTATTTTTTACATTTAAATTAAAATAGTCTTTGTTTTAAATTATAAATCTAATGTTTATGCTATAGAATTCATGAAAAACAGAAATGAGAATAAGTTCTAGGGAATTTAGTGCATCAATACTTAATTAAAACACTTAGTGACATCGATTGAGAAATAGTCTTGTCATTTCTTAGAGAAATTTTTATATAAAACTGACATTGAGTGAATTATAAATGAGGAAAATGTTATTATAGATTACAGTGTTACAGATTTATTTATCAAAGTGTATTAATTAATTAATCAAGAAGATAATATTTCATGACTGATAGTATCATTCTGCACATGTGGATTTCTTTGAAGTATATTTAGGTTGCATAATGTAAGAGTAAATCCAGTACAAATATATCAGTTAGGCTGACACATTAATTTCTCTATTGAAAGAGGAAATGAAGAAGAAGAAGAAATGATGGGAGGGCAGGCAGAAATAGACTCATGTACTTATTACTCTTATATATACTTAATTTTTGTACTTATGTTGTTATTTTTTCCCTAAAAGGTGTGTTTGAGTCTGCTGTTTATTATTTGTGTGAAGTCCCCTCACAGTCAAAATACTGGCTGACCTGCAAACTACTTTGTAAAGTACTAATTGCTTTGTTTGCATCATTAACTTTTAAGAGATTAACAAGATTTGTTGTTAGAAATTGTATTCTCACATACTTTATAAAAACCTGTTCTTATAAAAAATATAATACATTCAAATTCTCTCAGAACCAATTTACCATATTGCAGTTTTATTCATAATTAACAAATTAAATAAAATCTCTCACAGATGTTCACTGGAATTTTTTATGAAAGCAAGAAATACTTCAGGAGTGGCAATATAAAGAATCATAAAAATCTCTACTAATATAAAAGTGATGTGAATACTGGAAAAATCATCAAAATCATCTTTTTTTTTTCTTTCACATTTCTGGAACTTAACAAACAACTGCAAGCATCAGAAAGTATATATTCAAGAACAGTGTTAAATCTACAAGAACAATGAACTTTAAAATAAAAAATGTAAGTATGTTGCTGTGCTGAATCATCCTTTATGTAAAAAGCTCAATACCTGTACTTGTGACTCTGACTTGCTTTACTATACATAATTCATTTGAACTACTTGCATTTTGTTGTAAGTGCAATATTTTATCTTTTTATGGCTGAATAGTACTTCATTCTATGGCTATCGTCTACCCTCTTAACACAATACTTTAACAGTATATGTAAACATATTATATTGTCTTTTATGTAGGAATAATGAGGTTTGGCAATTTGTATAGAGAATGTCTTAAATTTAGCTTGTATAGTGTAGAAATTCACCTATTGTTAGGGTTTAGTGAATAGGATAGACTTGTGTCTTGGCAGGTTATCTGAATGTGGTAGTAACTTTTCAAATTACTGGTTCAGTAGTAGCAAGATATTTAATTGCTGTACTCACAGAGTAGGTAAAAGTAAGTATCACTTGAATTATAGTACAACAGTTTATAACAATGAACTTGAATAAATATAACATTTAGATATCAAAGTATACAATAATGTGAAAGGTTTTAAAAGTGAAGTCACTAAAAATTTATTTCTCACAATTCTATAAAGCTACTTGTTCTTTTTTATAGTAAAATAGTAAATTTAATTACCACTTTTTAACCCTTAAACAATTTCTTTCATATAAAAAACGTGCATGCTTTAATCAATATTTTTTTGACTGGTTTCATTTTATGCATTGCCATTTTATCCTCATCATGTTTAATAGCAGTTATCTCTTTACTATCTGTCTCATTTCACTCTCCTTCTCCTCTATGATCACCATATTTTGAATAGCCAACAGTTAGTATTCATATTTATTATAATATTATTCATATGGGTTTTTGGAGTCAGCAATAAAGGTCATTTTGAAGGATCCTAAAACTACAGTAATATATAACCAGAAGAAACAGATTATAAAGGTGAAATAGCCACATTGAAGAAATACAGCCAAAAATGGAAAAATTGGCATAGCAGTGGGGGAGAAATGGTACAGACTGCTGACAATTGACCAACCTAACTATAGTTGTTTGACAAGGAAAGCCAGCAAAATGTAATCTGAAGGTGTCAGCCTTTTGTGATACCGAGCAGAGGAGAGAAATACAGGAAACAGATCACAGAGCAACAGACAAATGACAAGCACAGTAAATATCAGGTATTTTACACCAAACACTCTGACATCCCTGTCACAGAGGTATTAATAATGTGCTCCATAACCTCATAAAATTGATTCCTTATTTTTTGTTCTGAGAAAGAACTCTTCTAGGCTGTCATACTTCTCTAAACTGTGAGGTTTCTTCCTCACCTTGAAACAGACTTTAATCCTATCATTTCTCATAATCACTCTTTCAGAATCTCCATTTAGTGGGATGTTAGACCTATTTGCTTGATATTGTTTTCTTTACTGTTCATTTATGTTTGATTTATAATTCTGGAAAATATTCTTAACCTTTGTAGATGATGATAACAGTGATGATGATTGACATCAGATATGGAAAACCTCCTGTCATGTCAGTGAGCCCTCTCCAGACCATTAGTGCCATCAAAACAATATAATGGAAAGATAGCTCAGTGTCAGAGACAGAGTAGAAAGCAGATCAGGCAGATCTACTGAAGTCCACTGCTGAGGGGAGCAGAGGGTGATACAGGAGAAGTCTGCTATGCCATGTGGGACAGCTCCCTGGCTGGGGATCAAACTTGTGCTGCTATGGCTACTGATAGATTCATAGAGGTCCATTGGTACTGTTTTTGTCATTGACATAGCCTTAATTTCCAGTCTCAATTCCTTTTTTTTTTTTAATTCTTGTGCTATAGATGAACTGATTTCTCTGATCTCTTTTTTTTTTCTTCTGTTCTTTGCATTGCCTCAGGCTTTTATTTTTAGGCATTTTTTTTTTCTTCAAGAACTCAGTGCCTAAGCAAGCAAAAAGCCCCTGATATCATGGATAATCCACATATACAGTAAGAATAATAGTTAGTTATGTGGTGGATTTCCTTGGCATTTAATAAATATTATTTAATGTTTATCCAATAGTAAAGATGTCAAAGGTCAGTCATTAAAAAAGAAAAATTCAATGGGAAAAAAAGGTGGAAGTGAAAATTATCTCAGTTTCAAATAGACTGATCAAGAAAAAGTTGACATGGAACATGAGATATGAGTAAAACATTTCAGTCTTTTGTGGGAAAGTCAAGTAGGAATATGGAAGGGGTTTGTGACAAAGCGAAAGATAAAGTTCCCTGAGGCAATGTCTGTGGAGTGCTGAAGCAGAGAGTTATGAGTATGATGACAAATTTTCCAGAAAACCAGATGTTGTATGGCATGCTTGATTATTTGGATATTTTTTTAAAAAATTATAATACAGAACGATAACAACTTGATTTTTCACATCTGAATCTATTTTATATACCTCCAAACCAATTGTGACTCTTTATTTGAACAAAGGATGTTCACCTACAACTATCATTCCCAGTTATAATCACTATTAAGAAGTTAAAATTGATACTTTTAAGAATAATTGTTGTACCTCAAATAATACTCATGCATTCAACAATATTTATTGAGGTTGTTTTATCTACAAGTTATTATTAGAAATAGAGCTGCAACAAGAATAAATATTTAAAAATCTAACCAATGTCCTGTCTTCTTGCTGGTAATATTTTGAAAGAAAAGCAGATAAATAATATCAAATCATTATTTTATACTTACAGAAAATGTTCTGTTGGAAAAACAAAATAATGTAAAGTAATAGAAAATAAAGGGAGGGTGAGATTTTGTATAAAGAGATCTGGAGTGTTCATTAAGGGATATAACTTTAGTTTCTAGAACACACCTGAAAGCATCAGTGGTAAATTTTATTTTTGGACTCACTTTAAGGCTGAGCAGGTATTCCTTGTTTAGTGACTTTCCATTAGTCATATAAAAAGTATGGTTTTCTATCACTTGGATCTGCTTTTCTCTGTGGTATGACAGTAACTCTTTTTAGTGGTTAAGGGAAAGCCAATACGTGATTTAAAATACGTGACTTTTTGTTTTCAGCAAGTGAGCCTTTCAACAATTGTGCACATCATTCATACTTTCCATCAGTGGAGACTCAATCATGTGGCCTTTTGCAACTGCATTGTCACCTGGAATTAGACTAGCTCAAGGTCCCTTGAGGAAAATGAGCTTTGAGGAACAGATGGCTAATTTCTAACATGTCTGCGTACACACCTCAATGCATTGAAATATACCTTCCATCTACTATGGGATGATAACTTCCAACAGAGGGAAAAAAAGTACAGCAGAAAATGGAGAATCAGGTGGTCAGAGCATATGACACAGAGTAACCAGCAACTAGCTGATGACGAGACAAAGTCAGATGTGGGAATTAATTCTAATTGTGGTACTTAAAAGTCTGTGTATTTAAGCAGTTGATTGATAGGATCTGATTTAAGTTTTAAAGGAATATCACTTCAGATGTTTTGAGAATTTGCTATAGATAAGCACAACCGGAAGTAGAAGGATGATCAAATAATGTTCATGTAATCCAAGAAAGAAGCTTTACCAGAAGAGTTCGTAAAATTACCTCAACCCTTAGAAGAAAGAGATACCTTGGTTACTCATCTATGAAATGGCCGAACTGGGTATATTCCTGACATATTGGTCTCTGATGTTAAAGCAGAAATCAGTGGGAAAAAAATGATAAAATGTAAAGTTAGATTTCATCAACAGGAAGAATATACTTTGCTTGAAAAGATTTCCAGTTTAAAGAAATTTAAAAAAAATAAACTTATCTCATAAATGTATACCCTTCAGTTGTTTTGGTTTCACTTAAAAATGAGCACATGTGGGCTCTCCCTGGTGGCACAATGGGTTAAAGGAGCACATTATGAAGCTCTGAGAAGCTATAGCAACACAAGTTCGATCCCCAGCCAGGGAGCTGCCCCACATGGCATGGCAGACCTCTCTGGACCTGCTTGCTGTTCCCCTCAGCAGTGAATTTCAGTGCATTTGCCTTTTCTGCTCCCCACTCTATCTCTGGTGAATCCTCTCACCCACCGCACCTGTAGCCTTTACCACAGTTCTGTAAGCATAAATAAATGAATCTTAAAAAAAAAAATAATAATGCACAGGTGCTCCAAGTTACAAGAGCAAAATGATTGGTAAGTAAATTACTTGCTTCTGGCATGGGTTTTCCAATGTAACAGAGCTGTCCCTGTAATCAGTTGAAGATCAGCCCTCATACAGAGGCACACAAACAGACACATACACAAAATATGTATGTGTTCCATTTAAACCCTTTTTGACCAGTGAAGATTATCCTCATTTTTCACATTCTTCAGGATAATACTGACCTGGGAGATTGATGTCATTTATGAGATTTCTTAGAACATCAGTATAATGGGGGAAAATGTTTTCCATACGGAAATTCTCCACAGAACCATTCTGTTCTCTGTGGCAAGGATTTCCAAAGTTACTTCAGTTGCAAGTTCTTTCATCCTTCTCAGTAATATAATGGTACCTCAGAGTTCACAGTTTACGCAAATTTTATTTTTTTACCAAGGACCATATGTAACATTTCTTTCTGCATTCACCAGAAATATTGCAAATACATCAATCGCTTTTGCCCAATTCCCATTTTCACAGGTAGCATAAATGAATGTTGATAAACCATAAAGAATAGGAGCTAATACTTTAAGTCCATGAATGCAAAAGTTAAAAGATATAGTCCTTTGAGTATATATAATCTTATTGGTTCACAAAGTTTGTATAACTAACATCACATCATTGTGCTGAATATAAACTGATCTTACAAGGTGACTCATAAGGTCCCAGTAACCAAAAAGATTAAGCACATTTGCATTTTGGAGAATTGTGTACATATTGACTGTGTATAAGAAAATACAGATTATATTTTATTTGAGGGGAGTTATACTTTGGAGAAATACAAGTATGCTCTTTCATTTTTATTTGGTTTCTGTTAGTGTTTATAGTGGCTATCATGCCAATGATGAAAAGTTTACTCTATATTTTAAAGTTATATATTTGAATATTTGGAGTTGTTTGTATAGTTTAATAAGATAGAGTCAAGTACTATTGAAAATTATTTTTTAAGTAAAATATTTTAAAATTAAAACCATAGTTTTAGAAAGGCTTTATAACAAATACTTATATTGTTTAAATGTCTATTAAAATAATAGGTTTGGTTAATATACCTATACAGAACTATGTATTCATATTATCTATATGAAGTCTTAATAAAAAGGCACTCATGCTTGTAATAAAATCAGTGTATATAAAGGGATCCTTCGTTAAGTTTTTGGCTTTGTATATTGTCATTTTGAAACAAGACAATCACGAGGAAGAACTCTTAAGTGAGTAGATTTATTTTATTGTTGACATATTAGACTTAAATTTTTAAATTAAATATTCTGAAAATAATTAAACACATCTTGACAAACTGAAAAGCTTCCAGCACTAACGCACATAGAAGTATTTGAACAAAATGAATGAAGCACAAATGCCAAAAGAATGAATAAAAATAAATTTGTTGTACATGTGTAAAAATTTCCCTAAATCTATACCTAAAATATAACTGAAATAATCAATATTTTCCTCATTTTTTTCTTCATCCACTTTGTCATGCCTCTAAATCACTATGTTTGTAAGTCAGTATTCTGATTAAATATATTAAATACATTTTTTAAGAAAAAAATCTAGCTATCTAAAAGTGATTTGTTTTATAGGAATTTAAATAAATAAACTCCAAATTATATTATCCAATTAATTTTATATTTCCACTGAAGTAAATCTTGCTCCCAATTCCCAGGACAGCAGATAATTTCAAGGTTGTCTTAAATATGTAGCAGCTGGAGGTTGCCAAATGAATGTGTTGAATGAGTGTATTTTAGTGAAGTGTGTGCTATCTTTTTTGACATGCATGTAATGATAGCACATTTTCTGGCAGCTGGGTTCCCTAGGGCGAAATAAAGCTATAATAGAAGATAAAACAGCCTGCTTATGTAATGACCATAAAATAGTGTGTATATGTTTCATGAAAAATGTCTCAGTTGGATGAGTGACTTCAACTGAGGTCAGATTTTACAATCCATATTAGTCACACATTTCAATATCCTAAGTAGAATTATAAATGCTGAAAGAGATGCATTAGCATTTACAGTCCATATGAGTCACATATTTCAATATCCTAAGTAGAATTATATATGTGGAAAGTGATGCATCAGAATTTAATTTTTGTCAACAGTTTCTCATATTTTCTTATCCCATCATCAAATTATCTTAGCAAAACATTTTAAATGAACATATAAGATTTTTAGTAATTTTAACTTTCCCAATTGCAAACATGTATATAAAGTCACTTAGAAGTTGGCGTGTATTTTTCCTTTATTTATAATTCTAGCTTGATTACATAAAGAATTTATTTTTGAACAAATTGCCAGAAATGATCTCTTCAGCCAGAAAGCTTATGTTCAGCCACAGATATTAAATAGTGATATTTATTCACAAGATATAAATGTGTTATACTACATTATAGTCTCAAATTTACATTTGAAAATATATGTGTAGCTATCATCTTGCTTTTTCTTATTACTCATTGTGACTCTTTAGTCTACATCAGAGTAATGTGGGATTTGGCTATTTTGTTTCTCATTAAAAATATTTAAAATAATGTTGTAATTTAATGGCATCACAGTGGTCAGATATACTTTTCTGCCTCTAGACAGAGTATTTTGCATAGTTACTTCTGATGCACCACATTTACCCACTTTGGTAGCACTGACATTGATGTAAAAAAAGAATGGATTTAATATAAGTTGTTACAAATATTCTGGATGCCACTGATAAAGGGAACAGTAAGAACAGCTTACTCTGGGAAGGAAAAAAAATAAATGTGCATGTTTAAGAAAAATCTTAAAATATTTCCCATATCTACGTCTCACTTCAATTTTTACAATTCCAGATTTAAAGTTTTTATTACTATTATTGTAGCGTAACTGACATTGGCCAATTAAATCCATGACCTTTCCTAGTCTCATTTTTCATTTGCAAATGGATCTATCTAATACATTTGCATATGGATCTATCTAATACATAATTAAGACAAATTCACTTCCAGTGACTTCTTCCTAAAAACTGGAAAGATATTTATACTGAATTTTGCCCAGAAAACACCTTAATTGTATAGCTACTCATCTTTCTAATATCACCTCATAGTACACTCTTGATCAAGCACACTACACTCTGATAAATAAGCAATCTTTTTTTGATTTCTTGATAGAAGGAACTGTATTTTTTTCTCATTTTAAAATCCTTGCCAATTGTTCCCTATTTACCTTTCTCTAGTTATTTGGGGAGTATTTAAAACACTTCAGAGGCAGTTCTTCACTAAACTGTCAGTGCTGTTAGACTGTTTTAGCAGGCTCTTTCTTTCTTTCTTTCTTTCTTTCTTTCTTTCTTTCTTTCTTTCTTTCTTTCTTTCTTTCTCTTTTTTTTTTTTTAAGACTTATTTACTTGTGCATACCAGAATTAGGGTATAGGCCATAGGTATGTGTGTGGGAGTGGTGGGGGTGGGGGGTGAGAGGATTCATCAGAGACAGAATGAGGGAATAGAACTGGCAGACTGTCTGCTAGCTTCCTAGGGCTACACTTCAATTCATTGCACCAACAGGGAGGGCCCAATGTTTTCTTAGTTTACGTTCATTTTTCAAAGTAAAAAAAGTAAAATAACACTCAACATGAAAATATACTAAAGCAGCAGAATCTATACCATGTTACTATTTATAGTCTAAGATTAATGTCAAAAATTACATGAAACTTAATAAATGATAAAAATTCTTCCTCAAACAATAACAACAATTTGAATGGTACAATAAATGAATATCTGATTTCAGATTCACAGTTTTTGTTATTTGTTTTTACTTAACAAATATGTGAAAATTGATCATTATAGCATTTCTGGTTAATCACCACCAAAAGATTAAAAAAATGATATTGAAATAATTAAATTGTATTTGCTGTTATTTTATAACACTGGCAAGAAGAGTTAATGAAGACTACACATATAGCTATAATATATATCAGATTATTATCAGTGATAGAAAAAAAAAGTGCAGAAAGAATAGCAACATAGCTACTCGGTGGAATTCACACAGATTGAATGGGGAAATGTTTTAGGGAATGTGAGTGATTAAAATAACTTTCAGTAGATGGTGTGGAGGAAGGAATTTTCTAGGAAGAGATGAAAAATCTAGTCACATTAGAAAATCCCTGTGTTCCTGGAACAAATGGTGAATGGCACAAAGCTTGTGCAGGATAGTCATAAAAAACAAATAAGAGACACATATGCTTATTTTTGTAATGTGCTAAGTCCTAAGCACATTTCATTTAGGAATCTGAAACTTTTGGGGAACCAAAGTAAATAAAAAGCACAGCATGTGAGTTGCTTTTGAGAAAAGAGACTGAACATAAGGAGATTGTTAAGAATCTTATTGCAACAATCCTGGTGAGATATTAGAGCCGTAATTGTCATACTAAAAAAGAAAGGAATGTTTAGTGCATAGGTAGATTCCACAAATGTTGACGAGGAAGCAAGAAATGTAAGTCAGAGACACCAAGTATATAAGAAAAGGAAAACCCATCATTTCCAGCATTCTTTGCAAAGGTTCTCACCTCAACTGGAAAACGAGATATATCTTGAATTGTATATATATATATATATATATATATATATATATATATATATATATATATATATATATATATATAAAGATGCTTTTCACCTCAACTGGAAAACAAGATATTTCTTGAATTGTTTTATATATATATATATAAGCTGTAGTTATGGATGAGGGTTATGAAAATAATAATGAATATGTAACTTTTACAATATCATAATATCTACTGAAAGTGTGTCAGTCTCTTCTATGTATAGATCTGTAAAATGTTCTTTAAATAAGAGTAAATGCCAAAGTGCTAAAATGGCCTGTTGACTAAGTTTCAGAATGATTTTCTCACCTGCATTCTATGGTTTCATCATGTACACTATTATTGGTGTATCGGCCACATGAGTACTTACTGGAAGTTAAAAGCAATTCATAAAAACTAGTATTGCTATTATTTAGTGTTCCCTTTTCCTTATGCCCTCACTACCTCCCCATATGTCTTAGCTTATCATCAGGAAGCCATTTTATGACAAGTGTTGACTTTTGCATTGCCTCAGCATTTCATATCACTTTCTCTGTTTATTTTTCTCTGTAGCACTTATCGCTGATTGTATAGGTGAACAGTCTATTGTTTTCCTTCAGCTTATACCACTAAAATGACCCCAGAGAACATGGTGGTTTGTCCACTGTGGTATCCTCAGTACCAACCCCATGTATTCCTCCAACAAAACAAGAAATCAGGATATTATACTACAAAATGAGGAGTAGATCTAGTTTAATTTTTACTTTGTAAGTATTGTGGGAAATAAGTAAACTAAATATATAAATAGTATACTAACATCTGCTACGAATTGATTCTAATTACACCAGTGAATCTTGATATTGTCATTTTCTATCACACAGATAATTATATAAAACTTATTTGCATGTGAATATATGGATGTAAACAAATGCAAATAAGAAACTAGATGAAGAAGCACCTCATGTAAATGATGTGACCAGTTAATTGTATGAGATTTATTAAGAAGAATTTCAAAACTCTATGAACTTCTTTAAATTAGACTGTTGCAGGGAGGAAAAAAAAAAAACAGAAGTTAATGTTGCATTCTGTTGTTGGATGTCTGTTTCTGAATTACAGAAATTCATTGCATGAACAGCTTTAGCTAAATATGGACTAATGAGGATCTTTTGGAAAACAGAAACTGCTAAATATTCAAAAGTTATTTGTTCACATCTAGTTGAAAGGTAAAGTTAAAAGAAATGATGCCTAGTACACTTTGACAAGTATTTAGAATGAAAGCATGCCATGAATTACATTACAAGCATGGGTATACTTAACACTGATAAACGAAATATAAAAATTATCATTCTTCCTTTTGACTGATAAAAGGAACAGTAAACACACTTTATATAAAATCATTGATTCTCTGATTTAGAATCATTGATTCTCTGATTCTCTGATTCTCTTTATATAAAATCATTGATTCTCTGCTGAAATTTGATCTTTGCTAAAATATAGTGACCAAGATGGATATTTATGTACACTTATTAAAAATATATACTTCTGGCCCTTCCTGGTGGGGAAGTTCTAAGAAGCTAAAGCCACTTCTGCATGAGTTCGATTCCCACCTGTGATCCACATGGTATGGCAGACCTCTCCTGACCGCTCACCGCCCCTGCACCTCTGGCTTGTACCCCAGTTCTGTATGCACAAATAAATCTTCACACACACACACACACACACGTATGTATGTATGTAT
Organism: Condylura cristata; assembly: GCF_000260355.1. NCBI lineage: Eukaryota > Metazoa > Chordata > Mammalia > Eulipotyphla > Talpidae > Condylura > Condylura cristata. The sequence continues at coordinate 13,490,909 of NW_004567111.1, forward strand.
ATGTATATTTCCCCGATGCAGCATTTCAGAATAAATTGGAAAAATTCCAAGAATGTTGATGAGTATCTATACTTTGTTGTCTATGCTAATGCTGCATTTGTTATGACAATATGCTTACTTGCTTGCTTGCAGGTAGCGGGAAGGGTAAATGAAAGTCATGGGATTGACATAAGGAAACAGCAAGGATGGCCACAATAAGTAGAAAATATGGTGTAAAATAGTATCATTTTTATATAGAACAATATGGAAAAACAAGTTATGGTCATGGCACATTTGGGCTACTGACTTTCTTTCCCCTAAGTTGGTCATTATTGGTGACATTCAGTATTATCCTACTCTGGCCATGTGTGCTAGTCCGAGATAAAACTCATAACTATTTGAAGGATAACTAGTAAACTATAGCTATAGGTAAGGCCTATTTTCATCTATTTTAATGCATTATTCTAATGCATTAATGTATATTAATGTATATTTGTACCATTTGTCCAGTCATCTTCCATCTGCTAGGGTCCTTTTGTTCAAACCTAAGCTCTGACTTTTGTAAACAACAACATCTATAAAGGGTGTAAAGGGAGAAGAGGGGAGGGGAAGAGAGAGAAAGAGAGACAGAAAGAAAGAAACTTAAATCAGGATTCTATGTCATTCTTCCTGCCATAGATACCTTCCTGCTCAGACACTCTAGTATCTTTCTCTTTATTTCTATGCGTTCTGATCTAATTTTGTACTATCTATGTTTCAGTTAGCTTAAGTTTGACCATCAATGTATTTGTTCCATAACATCTGGGATCTGTTACCTGGTATTGCACTTGGAAACTGTCAATTCATCAAGATAATCAGCAGCATGCCACACACTACCACTTTTTGACCCCAGTGAAGGTCAAATGCATCAGCCAGTCACTTGCTTTGGAAGTTTGCTAAATTTTTATATATACTGCTCTATGTAAGTCATAGGATCACTCTCACTTAAATCCATGCTTCCACTTATATAGATCTCACCTAGATGCCTGCAATAAATTTTGAATCCAGATGGTCCAAATAAGCCTTTAATCCATACGTATTCTCATAAGAAGAGGACTTATTTCAAAAGTGTTTGTTTCCAAAATATTGTCCTGTGGACAACATGTGTTCTAAGCTTCTCATAGTGTCAAATTTGCAAAGAAAATGAGAGCGAGAGCTAGAGCCTGGCACTAAAATGAGTCCAGTAGTTCCAAATTCAAACCTGAGTTTTTAGAACTTTATGAAGGTACATTTATCTAAGTAGAAAGCTAAATTTCACTTGGGTTCACAATTTGTGAACTTGATATTTAACTTTTAAGTATTTGAACATATGTTATGTGGGCTGCCATTTGCACCCAAACTTCACATAATTGCTAAGACTGGGCTTGTCCATAGGCATTTATTTATGTATATAAAGAATTGTAAGGTTTTTAAGTAATAGCAGAGCATTGACTAAAATTATTCAACTAAACTTTGAAAACTTTTAAATAATTTTCTTTCTCTAAAATTGTTTAGCAAATTGGTTGTTTAAGTTGGAAAGCATTTCTAACAGGATTAACTAGTGTTTATGGAAAATCAGGTTTAAATAGATAGGTAATGAAAACTTCAGGCAAAATAAGGGTTAGAGGCACAGATAATGATTTATGGAGACCTTCAAAAAAGGCTAGATGGGGCAGTACATGATAGACTTTGATATAGAAATAATATTTCAGCCAGTATTTTTAAACCATTCACAGTGCTGTAAATCAATGTTACTTCAATAAAAATTTCACAACCAAAAAAAAAAAGTCTACCCCAAGAAGTCATAGTGAGGATACATCAAAATATAAAGGAAAAAAATAAAGATTTTTAAGCAATAAAGTTCTACATGAGAGGAGCAAACGATAAAAGAAGAAAGAAATCAAACTGTACTAGAGCATAGTTGAAAACAATTGGAAGGGCCCTCCTGGGTGGCAAAGTCGGTTAGGGGGCAACATGCAAGACAGCCACAGCCAAGTCAGTATGAGTTCGATCCCCTGGAGGTGATCGCATGGCGCAGCAGACCTCTCCTGTCCTGTCTGCTGCACCCCTCAGCAGTGCACTTTATTGATCTGCCTGTTCTGCTCCCCACTCTGTGTCTGGTGAATCCTGTTGCCACCCTGCACCTCTGGCCTGTACCCCCTGTCCTGTATACAAAAATAAATAAATCTTAAAAAAGAAAAGAATTGGAAGATGCTGAATAATGTGGTCATGTTTATAAGAAGATTTGATTGTAAATGTACTCATTAAATACTTAAGCATTTATTTCCTATCTAGAGTACAACATGTAATGCTACTATCTATAGAAGATAAAAATAATGCAAAAATCAGGAAAAGAGGATAATATAACACACACACATACACACAAAAAGGAATTTAAAAAAATATATCAGCTTGTGGATGTTTTCAGAGAACTTTTGCATATTGTATAATCACACAAGTAATTCCTATAAAGGAACAGTAGTTAAAACAGCCATACTGTGTAATATTTCTAAAAGATATGCCCTGGGTCTTCCTGGTGGTCTAGGGGTTAAATGTCACCTTTATGGCCTGAGTTCTCTCCCCAGCTAGGTAACTAACCCATGTGGCACAGCAGACCTTTCCTGTCTGGCTCACTACACCCCTTAGGTATATTTAAGTAGATAAACCTGTTACACTCCCCACTGTATAAATAAATCTCTGGTGAATCTTCTCACCCACCCCCAACACCACTGACCTATATCCCAGTTATTTGATGCAATATAAATAAATAAATCATATGTATATGATTTCATGTTTTATGTATGTTGAAAAATAAAAACCAAATAATGTGAGCAACTAGACATCCAACATTTAAAGATTTTAATTTCAGAAAAATTAAACAAAATAGAAAAAAAAAGAACTCATAAGAAAATAATGGAAGTGGGATAAAAAAATGAATAAAATGCAAAAATGAAAGTTCCTAAAGTTAACCTAAAATAATTACACACTTTCAAATGGGTAAACATTAGCAAGAAGGCTAAAAAATCCAACATAAAATAATCACATAGTCTGTATTAACAAATGCATGTGGCTGGTAAAAATAAGCATGCTAAATGAATATGAGGATTAAGAAATCTGCACACAGCTGGTTCTGTAGAAAAAACAGACAATATCGTCAGTAGGTGACTAAGCACAAAGAAAGGCTGAAATGGCTGAAATGCACAAACTCCTAGAGTCTGTATCACAAAAGGAGAGTATGGACTTTAGAATGTGTAGACACACTGCAAGCAGGAAGCAAGATAATGTTTTGTTTGTTTGTTTGTTTGTTTTGTTTTTCATCCTGTTCCAGCACCAAACACAAAGTCACTTTTCCCTGAAATCAAAATGAATCAAGGGGACACTCCTCATGACAGGCTATGGGACACTTTCCTGGGCCCCTGAACATCATAGAACAAACAGTGAATTAGAGGATCAGGGAGACTAAGTCATTTAATCCTTGTGCATATTTTGATAATGATTAAAGTGTCAATGGGCATACATTTTTCACTTCTCTCCAATACTGAGGACATTTTAAGTGAAAGAAAAAAAAAAACTGAAGACAAGAAAAAGCTGAAAGAAAACGACCTCTGTCGTTATTGTACTTTTGAGTAAATGGCACAATCAAGAGAGACAGGGGTAGTGGGGTGTTCCAGCATGTAGTATGAGACAATAAGTCAGGAATTTCACTTTGGATACCACAGTGAAGGCTAAAGGTCATGGATATAGGGGATGTTATGCCTCTTTGGAGATTAGAAAGGTTTTTTTTGTGGGCTCTCCCTGGTGGCACAATGGTTTAAAGAGCAGAACTATGAAGCACGCAGCAGCCGCAGCACGACTTGGAGTCACCACCTGGGAGGTGACCCAGACCTCTCCTGTCCAGCACACTGCTCCCCTCAGCAATGTATTTCCGTCAATCGCCTGTTCTTCTCCCCAGTAGTCTCTGGTGAATTCTCTCACCACCCCTACATCTCTGGCCTATACCCCAGCTCTGTATGCATAAAAAAATAAATCTTAAAAAAGAAAGAGATTTTGTAAATTGACTGTAATTTGTGACATTGCTGGAAAAATCCTCCATTTCAAGGTTATAGTCTAAAAGAATTGGTGATCCCATGCACTTTACTCTTTCAGGTGTCTCTTGTTCGCTAAATCAATTACAATTAGTTTTGAGATTTACAATGCCTCATGGACACAATTACTTGCACGATGGAGTACAGAAGATTTGAATGCATTGAAGGAAAAGTGTTCCCTGGTCTCTTATTCCCTGTGTGAGTTTGAGTGTGTGTGTGTTTGTGTGTGTGTCTTTCCATGTATGTGGAAGGAATATGATCAACATGATAGTTTGGTTTGGAGGCAATGTAAAAGCAACACATTCTCATTGGCAGTAGCAAAGTAATCGTGAGATAATAGAGAATTTAAAGGAGAATTTGAAGCTGTGACAATCACAGTGAAATTTTTTCCAATGTTTAATTTCTACACTAGCTGGCGCTTTCCTGAACATTTTATCTACATTACACCATTTTACCACTACCTGTGGCACAGGTGATTGTATTAATAGGGCTCTTTTAGAAGGAAGGAAGGATGCAGAAGCAGAGATAGTTCAGTGAATGTCCAAGGTCACAAAGCTATTAAGTGGACAGGCAATAGGTTAATGAAACCTCTTTGGAATTTCAGTAAGAAGTTTTAAAAATGATCTCTTAAATAGTATTGCCTAATTAACACTCAGCTAATATGAAAATGTTTCACTATGTGGCCATGAAGTCACCTGTCATGTTAATCATTAAGCACTTGTAATGTATACAAAGTAATAAAACAAACATTTTACATTTTACTTATTTACATTACTTTGTTTATTTCTACTTGTTGCATTTAATTAATTATCATTTAAATAAATTTGCTAGTGCTTACTTTATTAGACAATGCATATTCAGGAAAAATGCTTTATTATTTTTAATAATTATTGTCATTTTTATGGCATATCCCATATCATTAACTAATAATCATTGGTTATCTGTATGTCAATCAATAGAACAATTTTTGGCAGCAAAATATGACTTGAAGATTATAATTATAGATAAGAGAAACATATTTCTTTAAAGTTCTGAATAAAAATTTACTTTGTTATATACACTATATGTACAAGACTCCATATACTTTTTTTTAAAGATTTATTTATTTATGCGTACAGAATTGTACTGGGGTACAAGCCAGGGATGTAGGGGTGGTGAATGGCTTCACCAGAGACAGAGTAGGAAGCAGAACAGGAAGACTGACAAGGTACACTGCTGAGAGGAGCAGCAGGCAGATCAGGAGAGGTCTGCCACACCACGTAGGTCACCTCCTGGGCGGGGATAGACCTCGCACAGAAGCGGCTGCGGGTAGCTTGTAGTGCTGCGTCCTAACCCGTTATGCCACCAGGGGAAGGCCCGGACTCCATATACTTTATATTGAAATTTTTCTTTTAAAAGTCCATTTAATTTCAAAACTCATTTTTAAAATC
>NW_004567111.1:13496585-13503479 GCF_000260355.1 Condylura cristata
TAATTTTGATTAATGATTTCTACAACACTGGAGATATACAAGATATGTGTATTTTCCACCAATTTGGAGTGAGATGTTATGTGTGAGATGTTACACAAACTGACAAGCAACAGGAAACTTTTATCTAAAGACTATTTGCTATCTGTATGATTCTTGTAGATAGTTCTTAGTATTGCTTCTGTAATTGTTGCTTTTATCACTTTTTTTCCTTCTACCCAGGGGAGAATTTATAAAAAACAAAATATGAAGCTAAGTTCAAACTCAACATACAAAATTCAGCTGATTTTTCACATGCCATTAATAAAAAAAAATATGGAAACTCCTGAAAGTAATAAACCAAAGAAGTCAATTGAGTATATACCCTGTCCTTGATCAAAAGATATGATGCTATTAAAATACCAATTCTTAAATTAATCTAACTTGCTACTGGTGACAGTATGAATGAAATTGAAGGGGATTACTCTAACAAAATAAGCCACAAACACAAATACCAAATGATTTCATATAGAGGTAGGACATAGAGAAACAACACAAATTGTCACATAAAACCAAGCCAATTACAAATCCTAGAAATCTGACTGTAGAACTGAGGCTACCAGATGAACACAGGAAAAATGGGACTGTGGTGGAGGCAATTGGTGATTTAGTGGAGGTGGTATGTTAACATGCAGGTAAAGAGTATACTCCTATACATCTAAGTGGTATACAGTGTGTTTTCCTCAATACATCTGTTAAGTAACTAAATAAACCTCCCTGGTCTGAATGGTCACCAGGTTTCATCTGGGTCTGGTCCAATTATACCCAAGCAGAGTATCCAGGAGAGGAGGAGACACTGGATTCCAAGGTGGGGACCTGACCTGAGGAGGGGTGTTCCCGCAGGAAGGAGTCTCGCCTGCCCTCAATGTTATCTTACCTTTAAAGCAAAGGTAGAAAAGAGACAGATATTTAGGAATGTTTTCAATGGCAGACGCAGGAAATTCATTCTGACTGTCTCCCCCTCCTTCCTTGAAATGGCCATAAATGTCCACTGTGCCTAAACCAGGAAGAAGGAAAATATTTTTATTACCAGAGACAGAAATTGAGGGCCATCGTAACACTGTACAGACAAACTCCTCCAATTCCCTAGTTCATTCATCAATATTTGCTGCCCCAGCTCAATCCCCTCTGTCTTGCCAAGTCTTCACAATTTCATTGATTCTTTATCTAAAAGGTATAAAATGTCCTGTTCGGGCTGTTTTGGGTCTCCATCCTCCCATGATGGCCCCATGTCTACGTGAAAATGCTATAGCATTTGTATGCTTTTCTCCTGTGATCTTTGTCAGTGTAATTTTCGGCCCAGTTAGGAATTCTAACACTACTGAGAAATATTTTTCCTCCCCTACCACGCCACTGGGGTCAGCAAAGTCCATCCTACCTTCCTGACCTGCTTTAAACCGATTTTGCTGGGAATTGACACAGGTTACATACTTGTGCCAGGAGTAGAAAGTGCCAAGCTTGAGCATTTAGAAGCTGCCTGGCCCCCAGATAGGCACTGGAGCTCCCCAACTTTTGGTCTCCACTGTGAAGGAGGACAGTGTCCATGACTTGGGATCAGTGGACAGGTGACAGGAAATTTCAGGCAAAGGAAACAAAAAACAAAACACAACTCTAGCTGAATACTACAAATAAGTAAACAACTAAGATAAAGTCTCAAGTAAGCAAGCATAACTGTCTGATTCAAATAGTCCATTATAAAATAGCAATGGTTAGTGATTGATTCTGCAACATAAGAATGGGGAAAATCTGGTGTAGCCCTTCACTCAAATCATCTCTGGTAATCCCAAGAGTGTTGCTTATTGGTACCAGATGATTTCAAGTGGGTATTTACTAAAATTCCCATGTAAAGGCAAATTATTATTTTAATCAAGAAAATGAGAAAACATTAAAAAAGACGACTGAGGTTATTTTGGAGCTATGTACAATGTGTCAACTACATAGTGCTGGAAAAGCTTTACATGTGGCAGGTGGCCAGAAAGCAGGACTCTATTGGCCATTTGAGTATCTCCAGAGACAATTTATTCAGCTTCTGCTTTCCATGGAATATGAATATATTTCATCATTGCATGCTCATCTTTACATGAGCAGCAGCCTCTGCTTATGAAAAAACTGAAGCTAAAAAGCTGATTTATGCTTGCCGGACTCTTCATTTTTGGGGAAAACAAAATGCAGAAATCAGAAGCAAATTCTTTAGCCAAAACTTCCCAAATGAGTGTAATTTTTGGTCAAAGAAAGAGGATGGTATTAAGTCGATAAATTATTTAAATAACTCAATTATTTCACTATTTAAATAATGTTTCTTATTTATTTTCATTGATAACCATAAATTAATATTTTAAATTGACTTCAATTAGTTCTATACTTAAAACAACAATTGCAACAAATTTGTTAATTACAGGTTTTTTTCCCTAGTCTGACAATACCTGTTTTCAGTCAAAAATCATTGACTGGCCCTCCCTGGTGGCGCAGCGGGTTAAAGCACAGCACTGAGAATCTAAAGCCGCTTCCGCATGAGTTCGATTCCCGCCTGCCCCGGAGGTGACCACATGGCGCGATAGACCTCTCCTGACCTGCCCACTGCTCCCCTCAGCAGTGTACTTCGTCGATCTGCCTGTTCTGCTCCCCGCTCTGTCTCTGGTGAAGCCTCTCGCCGCCCCTGAGCCTCTGGCCTGTATCCCAGTTCTGTATGCACAAATAAATAAATCTTAAAAAAAAAAAATCATTGACTAATAACATAGATAATATTCACGTTCTCTGGAGATGATAATTGAGCCTCTTTTGTCCTGCTCAGTTTTCTTAAAATAAAGGCAGACCCAGACAATCATGAAATTCCCACATTAATTTTGGTAATTTGTATTTTATCTTTCAATTTAGACTGTCCAGATATGATAAAATAAGATAAAATGTTAATATAGGATTCAATAAATAAATTTAAAATAGCCATTTACACAAAGACCATCTCATAAACTTATGTCCACATGGTTTTCTTCACTCTGGCAGGTATATTGCCAAGGCACTGAGGCCGAACTATGGGTATTCTTTTGTTAAGGACAAACAATTCACAGAGGTGAGTAATAGCAAAGCTGAGATGGTCATAAACAATTTCAGATAAACCACAGAGATTCTGCAGAGAATATTAAAACTTTTTAAAATTGATTGTTATACTTATTAGATATGGCATGATAGAAAATAGATACTAGTTTCTGTCCTGGGTTACTGGCAGAAAACTCCTAGAACCCTTGTGAATTCCTGAGTGATAACAGGGAAGTGTCTTTTGATCTAGTGAGGTGTCTCTTGGGTGACTCCTGCATGGCACTGGTCACCAGAATGAAGAAACAATGATTAGAAGTCTGAAAAATTGATCTCTACCTTCCAATCCTCCAGAGAGAGGAAAGGGCTGGAAATCAAGTTAATTGAAAAGGCCTTCATTAGATATCATTAGTAGGAGATTCACAGAGCTTCCATGTGGTGAACACATTCACATGGAGGGAAGGGGGTGACGCACCCCCCACTCCATGTGGTCAGGACATTCCTAGAACGTGCATGTTTCTATTCATCTGACTGCTCAAATGCATCTTTTACTGTGTCCTGTAAGGACGAGCTTGTTGGAAACTCTGATATATAGCTTTTGGGTCAGAATTGTGTAATATTATTACACATAATATTAACTTATATATCCCTAAAATAGCTCCAGTCTGTTCAGATTTTATTATCATTTTTAGACAAGAGAAAATTTTTGCCACATTCAGGTTCAATGATGATCATCTGTAATTTCATTTACATTTTGATATCAATGTTAAACTAATTTTACACATTAGCTGAGTTTTTCCCTTTTTGTTTTATTCTCTGCAGTAGTTTCCATAATTTTCAAGTTTCTACATCTTAAATATTTAGTTAAAACCATCTGTCATATCTTTATTGTGTGATCATATTTAATGAATTAGAAATATAAATCTCAATAATTTGTATCTTTCTGGAGATTTGGCCTAGTTTTCAAATTTATCCACATAAAATATTACCTAATATTCTCTTAAATGTGCTATCTCTAAAGGTATATATTTAATTCAATGTATACACATCTGTAATAAAATCTATTATATGAATCACCCATTGTTTTATACAAACATACCTTATTTTTTCTAGTTACATTTATATGTATATTCACTACATTTATTTGCTCATAGTATATACTTATTGCTAAAGTAATGTATTGTTTTATAAAAATAAAGAATAGTTTCAGAAGAAAATAAAATGATTTTGCCAGAGGTTTTATATTTCAGTTTAACAGGGAATACCGCTCACCAATCATATGAATAAAGTACTGTTGTAATTAACAACAGATGATTTCAAGATAACTGGAGTGAAAGACAAATAATAGATAGGCATAGACAGTGTATACTATTCATTCAAATATTATTATATTTTTAACCAATATGTAAGTCAATTTTTATTAAAGTTAATGAAATCAGATCAGTGCTCTCCCAGAAGATTTTATTACAGTTGTAATTGAAGGAACTTTTTACATCCTTGCTAGTTCTTTGACAGTATAAGGTCTCCACAACATCCAAGCATCCATATTCCCCATTACAGCTCATTGTGTTCTCATCCCCATTTTCAACTCTTTCCTCCTCCGCCTCCAAAATTGAAAGTCTATGATCAGTTTCGAAAGATTGTGTTTCAAGTTAGTTTTTGTCTGAACCTTTGCTTGTTTTTTCTATATTCCACATATTAGTGACACCATTGCCTGGAAGATATTTTAAGGGTGACTAGAAGCTAAAGAAAACACTTTGAAAAATGTGAACATCTTTGCAAAATATTCCCAATTTGTCTCTATTATTAAATAAATTTATAAACTTAAATTCTAGGATACACACATAGATACTTTTTCCTATTATAAATTGGCAATTATAAAATACCATTTAATTCTAAACAACTACATATGTGAAATAAAAGATGGATGGTATGTACAAAAAATGAAAGTAGCAATTCAAATAATGAAAATAGTTATTTTCTCCTGAAAACATGTCTTCCACTTAACCCAGTATATATTAATATTACCTCTTAAAATTAAATTTATTCCTTATTGTAAGGCAATGAACTATGAAATGACTTCTACTTACAAATGTAATTTGGAAATTGGATGGACACAATAAGTTGACAGGTAAATAATATAGGTACTGAGACATAATTAGATAATAGACTTTAAGGATTTATGAAATTACACACGGAAATACTAGATGAAGGAAGTCAATTGCACTATTTTCTTTTCTATCAAGTATTCAATACTGTAGTTGTTGCAGAAAGATAATATGCAGAAAATATTTTGAAAATGTAAATCATATACAAATATGAGGAAATTATCATTATCCCCATTTAAATCTTCTGATCTCTAATGTCCTTCACTTGGATGAAATCATCAAAATACTTTGCATTGTCTTTTAAAGTTTTATGGCATGTTGTTGTTTAACACTAATAGACTCTTACACTCTCAAATCGTGTTTCTAAATATTCACAGATCTGGTGCCGTTTGGGGCTTTTTGTTTTACAAAAGATTATGAGATGTTTGTATCACCTTCTGGTGGGATATAACTGTAAATAGCTCTGTCCTTAAAGTTGCAGTAGAAGGTATATGTGTAATTTCCTGCTGACTGAAATATTTAATTGAAATAGCAAAGGGAAGAACAGAATGGGTGAACAATAAATAAGAACTGTATACTTTGCAAATTTTCTATGTCTAAAACTACACTGTAATATTTTGTTTTTATTCTCTGAATTGTTCAAATTAGATCCAACAATATATAAAAAGATGCCAACTTGTGAATTTTGATGGTGGGAAGTCCACAGGGATTATAGGAGAGATGAAAAACAATGTACAAAATGAAGATGATGTTTTGTACATATATATGTGTGTGTGTGAGTGTGTGTATGTATGTCTCTCTCTATATATGAAATTAAGTGTTTTTTTAAAAGTTAGTATTAGATGACTTTATTAAAGAAAAATGATGTCAATTCGTCATGATCAAATTTTTTATTTCAGAAGTACAGAGTTGTTTTAACAACTAAATAGTAATTTAATTCATATTAATATGCAGAAAACATTAATTTGCAAATAAATATAGAAAAAACCCAGCAAATTAAAGTATTATCAGGCCCTCCCTAGTGGAGCAAGTGTTTAAAGCCAGCACTGTGAAGCAAGCCGTAGCCACTTCAACATGAGTTTGATCCCCAACTACAGAGGTGACCCACATGTTACGGTAGACCTCTCCTGTGTACTTCATCAATCTGCCTGTTCTGCACTCTATTAAGTCTCTGGTGAACCCTCTCACTGCCCCTGCACCTCAGGCATGTACTCCAGTTCTGTATGCATAAATAAATAAATCTTTTAAAAAATCTATTCTTGATAGAATTTCATAGTAACTGTTGAGTAAAAAGAAACTTGTCTATCTCACCAAAGGGTATTCATGCAAATCATGCTACGATCCCTGTTAATGTAGATTTAGTCTTCTCTTTCTAAAACTAGCCAAGGATACTGACTCTACCCACCAGTGGTAATCAGTGTGACAAGGTAAGCAAGAAAGTGAGTTCATAAATAAACAAATAAACCAATGAACCAACCAAAAAAAAAAATCAGAAAAACAACATCTAGAGTAAAATAAAAATACTACTCACAGTGCTGTACTTATTTTTTTTAAATTTATTTATTTATTCATACATCTGGTACAGGCCAGAGATGCGGAGGGTGAGAGCATTCACCAGAGACAGAGTGGGGAGCAGAACAGGCAGATCACGAAGTACACTGCTGAGGGGAGCAGCGGGCGGTCAGGAGAGGTCTTCCGCGCCATGTGGTCACCTCCGGGG
>NW_004567111.1:13504381-13506876 GCF_000260355.1 Condylura cristata
ATATATATATAATATATATATATATATATAAAATCAGCCCTCCCTGGGGCTTAGGGAATAAGCCTCAGCACTATCACCACTGCAGCCTAAACTCAAGCCCCTCTCAGGCACCTGACCCACATGGCAGCAGACCTCTTCTGTCTCACCTGCCTCTCCCCTTAGTGGTATATTTCAGTAGATCTGCCTATTCTGCTCCCTACTATGTCTCTGGTGAATCCTCTCACCACTGCCACCTCTGGCCTATACCCCAGTTATTCGACACAAAATTAAATAAATAATTCTTTAGAAATAAAAGGAAATGTAGACTTTTGGGTAAGTTGTGCAGTTTATGAACTATTTCAATAGTTCAATAGTACTGTGATGCAATATGTTCAGATAGATTGATAGTATGTTGATGGAATTAGAACACAAGTTCTATGATTTTATGGCATATAAGAATTATTAAAAAAACTTGAGCCTTACCAAGGTTAATAAAAATAATAGCATTGCTAATTTAGATAGTGTTAGACACTGTTTCGTTCAAATTTATTTCAATAACTGTCCATTCTTTCCCAAAGCAATTTGTACAAAGCAATGAGTTATTTTTGTTTCAACATATTATTGTCATGCTTTTTATTAGAGGATCCTCATTAATCATATAAAGAAATCTTTGTATTGATTCCTTGAACACATTACAAATAGTTTGTGAGCATTCTAGAAGTCATTATTTCCAAATTGCAAAGAATCAAGCAATGATTATCAAGGTACAAGAGTGCTTGATAACACAATCAAGAATTTACATAATTCATTATGATCTCTTTATCCAGGACGATGTAATGATAGCATGCAGTAGGGAGATAAATTATAGAAAATTGTCTGCTTACAGCTTCATACATATTTAAAAGAAAGATTACTTCCCTGATAAACCAGACTCTGCATTTCCAAGGCTGTTTTGTGTATTTATTATGCTCCTGTTGTTACAGGTCATAGTGCTCACCTTGCTGTTCTCTTCAATGCCCATATTTAAGAGGTTGTTATGAATGTTGTTATTTATATTGCATTCATATGTACACATACACTTGTAAAACAGTCTCTAAAATTTTAAAATAATTATGGCCATTTTTAAATGTAAAAAGCATGTTTCTCTTTATATAATTTTTTTTTAAGTTACACTCATTAATTCTAACGTTCCTTTAAATCTTCAATGGAAAACATAATGATGATTTTAATAAGACAGTTGAAGTTTAAACAATGGTAAAAAGAGATGATAATTTGCATTTTAATTTCAACTGTGACATTAGAATTCTTTACTATTTAAGCTAAATATTCTTCATCTATCTCAATTTGAAATAAGAAACAAAAATAAATATATTGCATCAAACTTGATTAATACAATCCCAGATTACATATTTTACTTTGTTTATAATTAGTATTTTGCTCAAATGAAGAAAATATTATTTCCACAGAGAAAATGACTATTAATCTATTAATTTATCCTTCACTTTTTCACTCAATTGCCTACTCATTTAATGGATTTTTACTTAATTCAGGCATTTAGGCTCCAAATACTTTAAGGGAGATGGGAATTTCCTTATAGAGAAAAATGAAAAATAAGCATTGAAAAACAAGACATAACCTCTCAGCAGAATTGTATACAAAGAATTCTAAAGCCTTATGGAGATTTTGACCATTATTATCTAAATTTTAAGTTGAAAGAAGACCACGGGAAGATTTGTAATTAATTAATTGAAAGGGATATTACAGTATGTGGGTAAAACAGAGTTGGAAGTATTGTAGGAAGAAGGGCAGTTGTGTAGAGCTCATATTCATGAATTAAGTGGACAATGTCCAAAGATATACAATACACAGGCTTTATTACCCAAGAGGTAAAGAGAAAAATAGGACATCTTGGGATATCCAACAGAGTTTTGGTTGGTTAGCAACAGCACTGTGTTCATTTATTAAAAGAAGTAAAACGAGAGTTGGAGATGATCTCACTAGGGAAAAACCCGGTACAATTTTATCATCACAAAATATCCATTTTGATTTCTCAGGATACTTCTTATAATCTAGTTTTCCTAATATCATTCTAGTTACTGCAGCTATATTTGCTTTGTTTTTCCTATTCACACACATCCACTGCTGAGAAAGCCAATTATCTCTACCCTTTTAATTTCTATTCCGTCGATATCACTAATGCCTTTGAGGTCCTATTTGAGTCGAACTGCTAGAGAGCTGTCTCCCGCGTGTGTACTTGTCCCATTAAAATGCGTGGACCGGGTCCTCGCTGGTGGCGCAACAAGTTAAAGTGCAGCACTTCGAAGCTATCCGCAGCCATTGCAGCATGAGTTCAATCCCTAGTCAGGGAGCCCACCCACATGGCACAGCAGACCTCTCCTGTCCTGCCCGCTGCTCCCCTTAGCAGTGTAGTTCATTCCATTTGCCTGTTCTTCTCTCCACTCTTTCTCTAGTGAATCCTCTCACCGCCTCTGTACCTCTGGGCTGTACCCCAGTTC
>NW_004567111.1:13507741-13562797 GCF_000260355.1 Condylura cristata
AAACATTTGACAACATGACTAAATAGGTTTTAGACTTAGAAAGAATAATAGTTTGACAACAGAAAAATCACTCCATGCAGCCAAACATATTAGTAGTGCAATATGAGTATTTCCTTTGATTAAGGAGTGCTGTGTTTTATTTTGATATGAGTATTGCATTTATCCAGAGACAGTGCAAATAAACCTTGTGGTCTTTATCTCTCATCCTTTATTGTCCTGTATTTACTTCTAGTTTGATATACAAAGCCAATATTTCCCATTAATTCTTTAGTAAAAAACTTGACTTACATACTGAAAGTAGAAAGTATTCCCTGCCTTAATTTGGCTCAAGGGAAAGCATAAATGTGCTTATAGACATTAAGATTTTTTTGTGTGTTATTACGGAGCATAAAAGATACCTACCTACTATACCTTTAATTTATAAGTAAGAAAGTGTCTTTACTTTAAAATTCTCTGCTTTCATAACAAAAACATGGAGAAGACATAAGTTTAAAATAGCCCATCAATTTTTGAGACAAGCCCATTTGCTCAGTTGGACAATATCTGTACTTGTGTTCATAGTATATCTTACACACACACACACACAGCGTAGCAACTTTCCTTGTGGAGAACCATAAGGTTTAACTATATAAGCTGACCAGTCTGGTTAGTTAGACTTCTAAAATACTCATAATAGATGTCACAGGATCCTAGAAGTTACATCTAGTATAGATTGAAAGCAAATTGGCATTGGCAAATACACTGCAATGCATGTATTCCCCTTTCTGTAATACATTGCATTTTAATAAACCTCAGTAACACTAACAAATAGCTTTCTGGAAGTTTGCTATTGTTCTGGGATATTATTTTATTCATGCAGTTTTATGTATTTAAATCACTTTGAAATCCTCTGCTTCCATCTGCTCAGTGAGTCCAATTTATGTCTACTTTATAACAGATATTCTTTTTATTATATGCCATTCCTTATGCTCAAATTATACTAAACTATATTTTGTTTTCAGTGATACTGCATTTTTTCTACCAGAATAATAAAAAATAAAATGTGAAAAGCAACAAAACTCCTTAACTTCGTTAGCTAATTTAACACATCTTTTCATGCATTAGGTAAGTTTTGGCAAAGAAGGCAATCCGCTAGGCTTGCAGAAGCAACTAAATATTTCAAAAAATACAATAAAATTTCTGCATGATTTCACATCTAATACCAAAGGGGGAAATGCTAATTATTTTATATGTCAAGTGAGAAGCATCATACTGAAACTTGAAGGAATTATTTGCTGAGAACATTTAGCTCAATAATAATTTTCAATGCAGTGGTTTAAATTAAATGTTCTTTCTAGGGCCTCCCTCATGGCCTAGGGGTTAAGAGTCAGCAAATATCATAGCTTGACTTCCATCCCCAGCCAGGGACTTCACCCACATGGTGAACAGACCTCGCCTGTTTTGCTCTGTGCTCCCCTTAGAACTGTATTTCAATAGACCTGCATACCCTGCTCTCCACTATGGCTCTGGTGAATCGTCCACGTCCCCCCACCCCATTTCTGGCCTCGATTCCAGTCCTTCCACACAAAAATAAATACAAACAATCTTTAAAATAAATAAATACAAACAAAATAACATAAATGTGTTTTGTGTAAGCTGAAACTTCTTGAACTAAACATACTTAGTTTACTATGAAAATTGCTTACTCATTAATGAGAATTTATTTTAACTCTTTAAATAACTTAGTTATACTACAAACATGAGTTCTACATTTATCATAAGAATTTTTAGTTACAGACTATGGGTAAATTAAAACTGATCATTGATTCATTTTCTATACATTTCTTGATGATGTAAGATCCCTTTAGCAATCACACTTGACCTGGGCGAATTTAAATTTTCCTAAAATAACTTTAAAATTATTTCTATCGTAATGTAATTGCTCCTGTAAATGTAATGCTTGCTAGTTTATTAATCATAGTTATAATGTATGTTTTATACCATACTGTTGACTACCCTTCATTGGTACATTAATGTACACAACTTAAAACTAATTTTCTTTTCCCTTAACTATACACTAATAAAAGCTGATAAAGTTATGAGTTCTTCTTTAATATACTTTCCTACCAATATGATTACTTGCATAGTAGCTAGGTGTATGGTCTTTGGGATTAGATAAATCACATTTAAATGCTGCTATTTTTATAATGGGGGAGCTGAGTGATTTAAATTTCACAACTGATCACCTTTTTCCAAATGGTAATTAAACTACATTGCCATATGTGTTATCTGTATAAAACGTGAGAGATGACCAGATTGAGTCTAAATATCTTCTCATTGGTGTTGTAAGCCATTAATATTGGGTATTTGGTCATTTGAGTAATATGATAGCTCTTAAATATTTTAATAGACAATAATTAAAACAATATGATTATTTTTATTTTCTTACTATTTTATATTTCTTTTTCTAACATTTAACTTTCTTTGCTAGTTGTAGAATTAGGTTGTTTGTTCCAGTTGGAACATCAATATAAAAAAATTTATCATTTACAAAATGGAAATACAGTACAAATTTCTACTAATGTAAATTACATTTTCAAATTTCCATTTTGTATAGTCTATGCAAAAAAAGTTAAGAAATTATAATTTTTATGAAACCCAAACAGTGGTTTGGGGTTGTTTACTTTTCAATGGGTATAATTGGGGTTTGGATTTTATGCAAAATAATTACTAATAATTGCTTAATATTTATGTGATGTATGCTCAAAAATTGCAGTGTAAATTTTGATAAAATAGTACAAATTCAGTGCACCTGAAATTATTATCACCACAGATGAGTTTGCCCATTCTTACAAAAATATTTGTTTTAAGAATGGGCAAACCCCAATTATGCTCTTATCCTCTCAAAATAAGATCAAGTGATGCAGTTGAAAATATTCTCTATATTACATTTGCAGAATAAAGCTGTCAACTATCTATACATACAAATGCAATCAAGAAGTTAACTTAAATGTGAAATGGAAATAAATTATCTCCATCATTTTTAGATTATATTCTATGACTTTTTGTTTTCTCTAACATTATGAATGTCATTTTCTTAACTTCTGCGGAATAAGGAATTTTGGCATGACTGATTTGAAATTATTAGAAGTAACTCCTTATGTGAATGTCCTCAGAAATCGAGCAGTCAGAAGTTAATTTCCGGGGGACTGTCACCTCTACAAAATATAAATGCCAAAAACCAATGTTTTACTTGTAATTTTACTCAATAAATATATATATATTTGTATATATATATATATATATATGAGTAATTTATATATATATGAGTTCAATGTAAAGTGCAAGAATATTTTTTTAATTTCTTTTATAAAAATTTGTAAATATTATAGGCACATGTCACAGCATATACATTCACGTGGCTTTTAAATCCAAATACTGAAGTCAAAAATATCTGTAAGCTTAGAAAACACAAGAAAGTTGATTCTTTCTCAAAATAACATGGATAATATGAAAGGGATTATTACCTTTTATTATATTTTACAATCTGAATTTCAATTAACTTTTGATGGATAATAAACTGTAAATTTTCTATAGCATAAAACGATACCCATTTATTTATCACTTATGTTTTTGTGAAGATCATCCATTTGGAGTCCATTACCTTTGGTTTCAATAAAACAGGTGAATCTAAGTGTACTCCAGACTTCTATTACTTTCCTACATCTAGAAGTTACCTAAAAATGGTTAATTTTGAGACAAAAGGCAGGGGGTAGGGAAAAAGAAAAAGAAAAGCTGAATCCCAACTTCACATATGCATTTCAAGGCCCTGTTTATACCACATCCACAATATCTAATGGTCAAAGTCAAGTTTGATGCCTGAGTCAAGCAACTTTGAGATGGAGTCCACTCCTCACATAGAGATTGATATACAGGCAGTGACTGCTTATTTGCTAAACAATTTTGTCTGATACCGCTGTACGAGAGGGATGACAGCATTCTCATACAGTTGTATGTAAATTATAAAAAATGCTATAAAAAGTACTAAAATGTTAGTATATGTATGGATTAATATTTACTATTAGTATAATCTAAATAGGAAACAAGATGATTCATTACTTGGTTCAGAATGAAAGATACTTGTTTAACAATTTTATAAAATATCTTAGTTCAAACTGAACAGTTAGGAACTGTTTGGTGAAAAAATGTTTGGTGAAATCATTTTTTCCTTTACTTAAAACAATAATATTAAATGTGTTACATGTTGAATTTAGTATTTTTTTGTCAAAAATAAATTTGTGAATTGAGCTATTCTCTAGTGCCTATTATAACTGAAGTCAATTATACTTTCATAAGTTTTCAATTAGTCGTTATAGATTTTTGTTGAGAGATATGAATAAAAGTCAACTTAACAGAATTTCTGTGGGAAGGAGAGCTATATTCCTATATACTATTAAGTTAAGCTAAGTAAATTAATAACTAACATAGAA
Organism: Condylura cristata; assembly: GCF_000260355.1. Taxonomy (NCBI): domain Eukaryota; kingdom Metazoa; phylum Chordata; class Mammalia; order Eulipotyphla; family Talpidae; genus Condylura; species Condylura cristata. Next base: position 13,512,211 of record NW_004567111.1, read on the forward strand.
GATATGGACATTTCTTTATTAAATGTTTTCCCAAATAATTTTATAGTGCACATTTCAAATTTTATTCCCCATAATTTTTGGCAGTATTGAAAGCTGGTGGTTAAAATATGTCAGTAATTTTCTAATCTGCATTTAATTTATTAAATGATAGTAATAAATAGCATGTAAGCATATTATTGTGACTATGTAATTTATTAGAAGAAAACCTGCTCACTTAGCATACGATCCAGTACAGGATATACACTATATCACAGTGCATTGCTTTCTTAAATTTAATTTTCCAAATGTTCACACTTCACTGGAAATACACAATATATTATAAACGAAATTGGAGTGTGCATAGATTATTTTCAAAGTCACATATGGTGTTGCATTGTTATACTGCGTTGTGAAATCAATAACCTATATGTAGTCACAATTAATTGATATAGGATGTGTGCTTTTAATGACAAATGTGTAAACTTGCATCTTAATTATTATACCATAAATAACAAAGTAATTTGTGTAAAATTAAAAATAAAATATGCTACAATCAACAAGAGAAACCAAGAGTCCAAACCATGAAGTTCCAAAAAACTGGGGTACAGGTCAGAGAAGCAGGGCGGTGAGAGGCTTCACCAGAGACAGAGTAGGGAGAATAGGCAGATTGATGAAGTACACTGCTGAGGGGAGCAGTGGGCAAGACAGGAGAGGTCTGATGTACCATGTGGGTCACCTCCCTGGCCAGGGCTCAAACTCACACTGAAGCAGCTATAGCTAGCTGCATCCTAACCCACTGGCCACCAGGGAGGGCCAGACTATGGGTGTTTTAATGGTAGGAGAACTGTGGTGAAGCAACTGAAGGGGTAAATCCTGTACTGTTCAAATATTAACAAGGAGGTAATCAATGATACTTCAGTTAAAAAATAAAATGGAATGAGGTTTATAACCTTGGTAAGAAGGCAAACTCAATTAATCAAATATTTATAAAGAGAATCCTAATCATGAAACATTTCAACCTGACTTACAAAGGTGATACACCCACTTTTAACTTCCTAGTATAATGAAAACAGTCTGCAGAAGAAAATAATATTACCTGATAGCACAATAATGCACATCCCTCTCTTGAGGTATTTAAAAGTGGAGTGATTGCTAGCATAGAATCAGTAGCAATAGCAATGAATACATACTTTATGGTAGTTAACAAAGTGGTTTAAATATTGTAATGGAAATAATAAATTCATGGTGCAGTGCTGAAACTGACATGCTAACTATGATTTAGCTTAAAATCACATAAACTCTTAAAGAAGATAAAATCAAATAGTCTGCTTCTTACTATGTATATACCTATGATAACACTATAGAAGAACACAACAAATTTCACAAAATTTAGGATAGTGTTATTGGTGAATATGCTGCTGGGTGAAAAGGTACAGATAACATTATATTTGCAAAATTTATTTTGGTAACTTGGGATATATTTTATTAATATTTTAGCATGTATTTATATATCATAAATAATCATAATTATGTATGCAATGCTTTATAATATTAACATAGTTTTAAAGTCTCCTTGGTGTTTCAGTATATAAATAAATTGTTTTATAACTATGTAGGTAATACCTTCATTTCATAATGTAATATAAAACATTTATATTTTCAATTACTTTGAGCTTATGTTTTATGCATCATTTGTCTTTACATAAATTATTTAAAATTGGAAGGAATTAGAAATGCTCTTTAACTTTGAAGATTTATGTTAAAATGCAGGCAATATGTTTTATTCTATTTATAACATAAACATTTAAAAAATGACAAAATTTCTAAAGCTATCTCTGGAACTCCAAAGAGCAATTAAATTTTGGAGATATGTATTACTACTACTTTTTGCTGTAACTTTGAATAGTTTTTCATGATTTTACCATAGTAGAGGAGAGAAAACAAGATTTTCTTAGTGGTTTAGGCATTTCTAGTACTATTTAACTAAGGAAGAATAATAAGAAATATAATTATGCTCAAAAATCCAGAAGATTCTTTCAACCATGTATTTCTTAAGTATCTATTCTGTATTAGTGTATTGGCTCACCTTCCAAATATAGAAATAAATGAAAGGTCTTGTCCTCCTAAGTGTTATCTTTCAAATCTAAGTTACTAAGTTTTAGCAGATAAGAAAATATTTTACTCTTTGTTGCACACGCAAGTATTATAGCCCATCAAACTGCTGTACATAATTGGAAACAATAGACTACTTCATTCAACACAATTCACATATTCAAAAGATCATAGAGAATAGGCATCAAATAAACCATACAATAGTTCATATAATACATGTTACTAATTAAACAGAAAATCATGATGCCTTTCCAATAGAATTAAACCAAATATCAATAACGAAAAAGAGAAGTGGAAAAAATCTCAAAAATACATGAAAATTAAACATTACAGTTCTAGATATCATGTGAATGAAATTTCAAGAAAGCTGTAGAAAAATCATTTTGAACTGAATGTAAATGATAACACAAATTTAAATAAGATTGAATTCCAACTCTTAAAAAATGAGAAGAAAACATTTTTCCTCAGTGACTTATGAAAATATAATTTATGCCATTTGCTTTAGTAGTTAAATATAGCTAAAAGAATATATAAATAAATTTCATTGAGGTCTTAATTACATCACTGTGTACAAATGTAGATATCATTTTACATATATATTTTGACAAACTGAAAAAACATATTCATAATCTTTTTAATCTGAATGGCTAATATGTAAAGTATACAGAAAATACGAAATGTAAAAAGAACATAGATCATAACATTTTTAGATCATGAATAAATTTTTGCATATTAATATTTTAATAATGTATATATAATATGTTATTTCCTGGTAACCAAAGCTAGGTATTAGGCTTACTCACATAAGGTAATTTCCTTTCCTTCTTTTTTTTAAGATTTACTTATTTATGCACACAGAGCTGGGATGCAGGCCAGAGGTGCAGGGGTGTTGAGAGGATTCACCAGAGACAGAATGGGGGCAGCACAGGCCGACTGACAAGGTACTCTGCTGAGGGGGGCAGGGGTGGGGGGCAGTCAGGAGAGGTCTGCTGCACCATGTAGGTCACCTCTGGGGCGGGGATCAAACTCATGCTGAAGTGGCCTTAGCGTCTTAGTGCTGTGCTTTAACCCGCTGCACCACCAGGGAGGGCCCTCCTTTCCTTTTTTAAAGTAGTATCATAGTAAACAGTGACAACAATTCATCAGTAAATGTGAGATTGTTATTTCTCTAATTCTGTAATTGTCAAAACATTGGCTACTACTGAACAAAAGAATCAGGTTCTGGCAATTCTATAAAAGGGCAGTCGGGTTAAACTTGTGTGTACTCGTATCGGTTTTGTATTCACCTAGTGCATAGGGCAGAGAGTGACTTGGATATACCCAGATGTCGGCATGGATAAGTTGGGGTGGTTCTGGCGCATGTTTGCTGCACCCTTGTATCCTTCCACCTGGGGTTTTGGAAGAGAGTTTTGGCGGTCCCTCGCTCTCAATCCACCTCACAAAGCAAGTATCAGTCTCTGAGCCCGGAAAGAGAGAGTGTAGACCAGAATGCCTATCTTGCTTTAATCTTTAGCAGGACCTAGTTTGGGTGGAGCACCTCAGCTCCTCCGCCAAGCTTTCCTTTTTTTCAAGAGACTGAATTATCCCCACATAACCTCCAATCAATCCCCTCACACAGGACCCCCAACTGAGCTGACCAAACCATCACTGGGGCACAGACACCACTGCCAGTTTCCTGTCTCTTCTTGTTCAATGTAGTGTGATTCTCTTAAGTGTTAACCTTGTTGCACTAGTCTCCACTATCCAAGTGATAATGAGCCCCACTCACTTGATGGGTCTGCTTCTAGGTCTGTCCCCTGGCTTCCTGAGGGCCACAGGGCTATGACTTCAGGGCCATACCACTTCTGCTTGCTGCTGGTGGGCCCTGCAGGCTGCTAGGCTCACGTCACCTGAGACTACGGCATTCCACTGCTTGGCCTGTCCCACTGCTTGTTCATAAACTCTACTCTAAATTTTATCACCTCCAAGTTGTACTGTCTCATTTCTTATAGCTGGAAGTCCCTTTTTGTCCCTATATCATTGCATGTGCCTGAAGAATTCTGAGCTTCTGGCTCTTGGTGCCAGGCACATTATGAATTGACAAATGCCTCAGGAGAAACAATTTCTAGAATGTTTGTTTACCTCAGTGTTTTTTTTATTTCTTATAGGATTTTGTTTTCCCTTGCTTTCATGCAACTTTTATTTGTTTTCCATTTGATTTTATTGTTGCCTTAGATCAAACTGCTGTATCATAGGCAGAGGCAAAGCTCTTTTTTCTCCTTAATGCTAGACATTATTCCCTGAAACTTAATGATGTGTCATTCTTTGCTTACATAGACAACAAAAAAACATTACAAAGATGAATGAAATTTTTGTGCGTATGCTGTCAGAGACTTGTAACACAGCTTTTAATTGTCCTCAAGCCCACCTCCACCTGTGTATTTCCCACAATTTCTTGCAAGCAGGGATTCTACATTTATGTCCAGTGCATAAAACTTGTCTGTCATTTTCTAGATGATGAGACTATATATAGGACTGATGTCTCACTCTTCATCTCATTTCCCAGTTAATTTTTTCCTTCCTCAAATGTATATAAAATAAACTTCCATAATTCTTCTAGGTTTACATATTTATTTTCACTTGACTTCCTGGTTTAAAAGAAGGCATTTCAGGTACTAACTAGTCCTTATTATTAAAAAGTAATAATAATAACTTTTTGAGTTCATTGCAAATTGAATTCAATCTTGTAAAGACTTAGTACTTTTAAAATTCTGAACTCTGCGATACTGTTGGACAAATTGTGGAGCTTCCTAGGGCTCACTACTTCCACTCAGCTTAGATCATTTCTTCTTCTAGTATGTGATAACTATACCAGAACTGTCTAGTTTCGAAAATTGTCATGGCACCTCTGTTGCTCTCTTTTACTCAACTATTTTCCATTGCAGGTTCTTAACATTTTGATCCAAATGGTTATTGCATTGAGTAACTCTGACGAAAAGCAAAGACTTGAGGCCCTCCTTAGTGGTGCAATGGGTTAAATTACAGAGCTATGAAGATATCCACAGACACTGAAGCATGAGTTTGATCACTGGCCAGGGAACTGACCCACATGGTGCAACAGACTAATCCTGCCCTGCCTTCTGCTCCTCTCAGCAGTGTAATTCAGTCAAGTGACCTGTTCTGCTCCCCACTATGTCTCTGGTGAACCTCTCACTCCCTCTGGCCTATGCCCCAGTTCTTATATGCATAAATAAATAAAATCTTAAAAAAAGAAAAAAAAAACAAAGCCTTTATTTATTACACCCCAAATGACTATTAGTCTACCTTAGATTTTCATTCAACTTTTAAAGACTTTTAAAATGAATAAAAATAACTGCTCATTTTCAATTATCTTGGCAATATTCATGTTTATATATAAAATGTTATAACACTTTATAAGTGAGTCCTTATTGAAAATATAAATCAAAAGTGCATTCCTTTTTTTAAAAATGTTTGCTTATTGACTGTTATTGTAAGCCCACTACATTTCTCATGAAATATATAAATCAATCATGTTAAAGCAGAAGAAATGATACATATCTTCTTCAAGGTGGTTATTGAATTTTGTAATGAAAGAGCAATGGAAAGAACAATGAATCTAGGAAATTTCCAAGCTAACATACCAAGTGAAAAAGAAGCATTACAGCAATTGTTAAAAATAGGAATTTTTCTTTATTTTTTTTAACATTTAAAAAAGACAGATGTACTAGGAAAAGGAGAAAAAGGCACCTGCATAGTTACAGATGGGCAAGGGAACTAAGGGATTTTTCAGTAGATAATAAATATCATCAAAATTGATGGTGATGATAGAATAATATCCGTGCCCTAAAAACCATGATGTTGAATTCCTGGCTGAGTTAAATTCAAGAAGCTGACGACATATACATGGGGATTGGAGCAGTTTTTAGAGCTAACCGTATATGGTAGGCAGGTTATTTACAAGTTGTATGTACCTCATCAAGAAAAGTTTCATTAGACAACACTCAATGTATTTACCATGATTTATCTTGATCCCACTCTATCCTGTCTCTCCAGTTATAGATTTTAAGATTTTACTACTTTGAAGCATATGTATGTGTGTGTGTGTGCATTATTTATAATTTATATTGTCTTATTCATCCATATAGTCTTCAGTAAATTATCAGATACTTTCAATTGTCTGAAGTCTCATGTTTTATGTTCATAAGCCTAGAATTAAATAAGTATTTTGGTTGCCCAAAAGAAAATGCAAAATATCTACTAGTAACTTCAGGCTAGTTGGGATATTAAACAGTTAACTAAAACCTGTGATACCTTACAAGTATTCATATTTAAAATGCCTGGTATGGCTGTCTCATTTATTCTGGCTCTCATTTGTAATTCAGAAAAACAATGATCACCTTTACAAAGTTTATAAGACTTTTACTCTAAACAGGAAAATTGTTGATTGATTATACTAAAAAGAAATTTGTGAAACAGGTTATATTGATATTATCCAAATATGTTGGAGGAAACCAACATCTTATGAAAGGGAATAATGGGTGGAGAATGTTTTTAGACATCATACAAAAGAACCAGTTTTCAAATGAGAGTCTCAGCAGGAACATCTAGAGAATTCTGAGTCAGAGGCATCATGGAGAATATTGAGCCTGGGTATCAGAGCAAAGACTTATAAAGGAGAGAAAGTGTTTTGGAGGAGTGCATTAAAGGTTTTGAAAACATTTTCTGTTAGTAAAAGAAAAAAAAAAGTTAAGAAGATGCAGAAAACACTCCAAAAGTCTGAAAAAGAAATGGAATGATTAAAAAGTTTGTAAAGAAAAAGGAAATTCAATTTTCTGTGGGCAAAGTTCCAACTGACTGCTCTATTTTTCAAAAAATAATCATGAGATAGGTGTGATGTGCTCCCTTATCAATTCCTCTAGTCCTGTTTTTCTTATTTCTTCCTTTACTCGCCTCTTTCATAAATTTCTGGCATTTGGTCAATACCACTTGGAAATAACTGCTGCTGCTGCTGAATTTCATTTAGAAAAAGTGACAACGCACATCTGTGACTATGATATTTAACCTACTAAATATAAAAGTAAAAGTGTGTATTAACATGCCATCACCAAGTAGGAAGCAAGAGGAGATTGGCTCAGGATTTGAAAATAGAAATGTATTGTAAATTTGCAAATACTAAAACCCTATAGGAAATTCATTTTATGTACATGGCAATTTAGTCACTTTAAGTGAAGAGTGATAAAAATTGTGTTTTATGAATTTATAATCTTGTCATAACTGATTAGCTAAGTTTTCATGCTACTATACTTTCGATGATTCATCAAATTATTTTCCATTCCATTAGCAACATACATTTTCTGGTGGTTATGATAAGTAATCTATTTATATTATTTATGCTGGAGATTAAGTACCATTATTTTGATGCCTGTGGCTAATTTTAGTTCATGTAAGACATTAGTCTCTTCTATTTTTCAGAATATTGAGGGTGGTAAATATAGGGCAGCTTTTATGAGAGTAATAGTGTTCATTTCAAGAACTGGGATAATACCAGTTAAGTGAGTTCCGTGATTGCTAAAAAAGAACAAAAGAGTTACCCACGTGGGGAATATTCTTTTTAGTAGTGGTTTAATGACAGTGGTGGCAACAACCTGTTTATGGAGAAAATCTTATATCCATTCTGAAACATGTACTCTAAAGTTAGAACTGTCATTAAAATTTTACCCCCGTCAGTAAAGAGAACAAGGGTGACTTTATTCAAGAATTTTACCACAAAATAAAGGCACCGAATTCAACGGGTACCACAAAAGGTGGAAGGATTTTTAAGTGCAGAGATGACCTAGTGAAAAGAACTAAAGGATTTTAGAGAGGAAGTTGGTTAATATGTTTAGGATAATAAGTTTAGTGCAAATCATAGTGTCATTCTCTCTCATAGAAACTAGCAGGAAAGGGTGCTCTTTTTCTAGATTTTTTTTTAAAGATTTATTTATTTATTCCTACAGAACTGGGGTACAGGCCAGAGATGCGGAGGGTAAGAGGATTCACCAGAGACAAAGTGGGGAGCAGAGGCAGATGGAGGAAGTACACTGCTGAGGGGAGCAGTGGGAGGGTCAGGAGAGGTCTGCCATGCCACGTGGTCACCTCCTGGGCAGGAGAGGATCGAACTCATACGGAACTGGCTTAAGCTTCCTTGTGCTGTGCTTTAACCCACCGCGCCACCAGGGAGGGCCTGATTATTCTTTCTTAATAACTCTTTCTTGAAGATTCTATTTCAAAGAAATGGCTCCACACTCCTCAAGAAGTACATGCCTAGGCTATAAAATCCACGATGTTTGGGAAAAATTATAAATCACAAAGAGGGCAAGAAAATTCACAAATACAAACTTTCTAAAGTAAATGCTATAAGAAATGAGATGGAGGCCTTTTTATAAGAATACACTCTTCTGTAGTCAAGCTGAGAGAAATAAATGTTAGAGCCATATTGGCCAAAATATATTCAGACCAATGTTAATTAACACAGAGAGTTAATTGAAATATATGTCAAATGAAAACAAAACTTTCCATGGTCTTATTTTTATTTTTTCATAAGGCCTTTTTCCCTGTCAGATGGGGGAGGTTGTTCTTAAATGCTAAATATGAGGGTTATGGCCTCCCCATTGATAATGATGGAAACCACTACAATCTGCTGTGCCATTATATGCAATCTTATAGAAGCTGTGGGCTACATTTTGGGCAAGGGACGGAGGAGAAACACTTTGACTGTCTGAATATCACAAAAATCCATCATAGTGATAAGGAATAGCTCTATTTCTATTTACTATTTAGCCTCAGGAGTTAGCAGTTTAGTGCCTTAATTTTCTTAAATGGCTGATAATAGCTGACTGAATGGGCATCATTTTAGATATGGCAACCCATATCTTAGAATTACCGAAATTTTTATCTATACAAATTTAACCTAAGTTAGTCACAATTGAAATCTTGATGTTTCCCAAAACTTATCATAAGTATCATATCAAATAAAAGTAATTATTTTAGATTTTTGCTTCCTTAAAAGGGAAAGGAAAGTCATGTATGATGTTCTGGGAACCTTTTGAAAAAATTAAAATCAGCATATGTTTCAAAAAATTTGCATTTGGCATGTCATTTAAAAAAAGACAGAATATAAAAATTTCTCTGAAGGTTTGAACTTTGATTAAACAAGTCTTGTCTTAGTAAGAAACAGTAATTGACTACCTATTAAACCAAAGTGAGAATAAAATATATTAAAAATAAATATAAAAAGCAATATGATTGTTAAAAAAATTTTAAAGTGAGGCTCTGTCTTAAATAACCATGCACATCACAAACTTAACAGAAAACTATACAGATAAGACACAGAAGCTTTGCTTTTATGGAGAGTACATGGAAAGCATAAAAGAAACAAGCTTTGTAAACTTTTGTTGAAAAAAATACCAAGAATCACAATTTTAATAGAAAGAGAATTTGATTCTATTTTTGTATTTGTATAATATTTGATAGTAAAGTTAATTTTGAAAATCTTATAAATGGCTCCACCAAATTCTAACCAGCTTTGAACAAAAAAAAAAAAAAAAAAGATGAATCTTCTCCAATTTCCTGCATACAGAGGTATTGTCTTGAATTTTCATCCGATTGTAGAGCAACCAGACATTTCCTTCTAGGGCAAAACTACTTTATTTTCCCTTAATAATAATAATAATAAATAAATAATATTTATTTATTTTTGTCGCTAGTACTACTGTCCATGCATATTGGGTTGAATGTTTAACCACAGCAATTTCACTTTCACAGACAAAACTCAAAAGTGTGAACTTTCCTACATCAGCATTTTGTAGCAGATTAGAAGAGTTTATGAAGACTTATATCACACTTTCATAGGCTATGTCTCTCTCTGCATTATATGGAAAATAAATGATCAAAGATATTAGCCACAAATAAGAGGCAAAAAGTAGACCCCTTCTTTAATATTATAAAACTTACAAACAGATGGAGCTTATAAGCAATTAATTATATATGGTATTCTTACACACAAATTGATAATTTTATGAAAGGATATTCAAAACAACCATGTTAAATTCATATGAAATTCAGTTACTAAGTTTCCAAAGGCAATTTGGTTGTAAAAATGCTTTTTTTCTCTCTCTCTTTTTCTTCTTCATTTTAAACAATATTTTGGTAAACCACCTATAATTTTTATGTACTCTGAGCAAAACTTTTGGAAATGACTCCAGTATGAGAAAAATAAAACAATAACTACCAACTGCTTCATGTTGCCTTATCAACAAAATTTACCACTGCTTCTATATTTGGGGATACTTTCATAAAAACCCTGTAAAATCTATAAAAATATCATTTAAAACAATTTACCATTCCAAAATTAAGCCTCTGCCTTTGTTTGTTTGTTTGTTATTGTTTAAGGAAAATTTCATTAATTCATGTTGTCACCAAGATAAAAATGAATCTCACAGGAAATATTACAATTAATTTTTTTCAGGTTTACAGCTGAGATATTCACAAGCCATATCTAATAGTCTGTCTTGGGAATAATTACTGGTGATGGGTATCCAAGGGAAAGTACTGTCTGCTGCTGTGAATTAGCAGTGCCACAGGTGGTGTTCATCTTCTGGAATGAGTTGGAGCAGAGTAGCAGTCTCAGCCAAGACTACTTAAGTGTGATTTGTGGAGCCATTGTTTCTGGATACTTCAAACATAAATTGGCTACTTATAACAATGACCTAACACTTTTTTTAAACAAAACCCAAATTTATGGGTACAAAACAAGAGGGATGTCTTCTGTTTGGAGGAAACCCACTTTAAGACAGATTTTTGCATAGAATTGATATAATTTTTAGCAAACAGCATCAATCATTTACACTATCTGGTGTATGTTCCTAAACATTACAGATGCCCACATTATGTATATATAGTACTATTACCTCCATTATCATTGCTATTTCTCACATTAGTTGGGAAAAATTGTCATGTAGCATTACCATGTTACTTTTGTGCTCCCCATGATTCAAAATATACAACCAAAGGGGGTTATTCCATTGGGTCACCTTTGTAACATAAAATATCTTAATTTAATCTGTCTGAGTTTAGTTTATTTTAAATAAACAGAGAAAATGAGATTTTGAATGTCAAGTAACTTAGAGGTGACAACTTATCAAACATTCCCAACAAGATTTTTTTTCTTAAAATTCCACAACTATAAAATCCCTGAATATTTTAGACAAATATTTTGTTAGTCTGTAAATTTAAATCAAATTTAAAATGTCTATTTTATCCCTATGATTCCTGATAATTTTGCTTTAATTATACAATTGAGCTAAGAAAATATAAATAAGTATACACCTATTATTATGTGAAATTTCAAAAATAAGTTAGATGAGCTTGCTAAAACAAAACAAAATCTGGGAGGTCCAATTTGATAAAAATGTTGATTCTCCTTTACTTCTGTTTTTATAATCAGTCAAACATGCCAAATGAGCCCATAACTAAGGAGTTTTGCTTGGGTGTAAACAGCTTTGGATTGTTTTCTAAACTCAAAGGAAGTATATTGTACAATAAACTGTCCCAAAATTTGATGGAAAATACATGAAAAAGTAAAAAATGTTTGAACAAATTCAGAAGGTAAGCAAAATTTCAGAATAGGGGAACAATGGTATTAAAAATCCTAAGAGCAAAGGTAAATTGCTTTGTCTGTTCTCTGTAAATGTGCTTTTATATGACCAAGTTGCATGCTGACAAAATAAAAACTGTTTGTTTGTCATTCAAATAATTTATTTTATTTATTATCTATTGCATTTTCATTGAAGTAACATTGCATTATAATATATAATTTTCAGGTGTTTATTATAGGGAATCAAACTACATGTTTACTATATTAAGTTCACTGCTATAAGTCAGGTAATCTGAGATTTATCTGAGTTGATAGAAATCAGATAGAAATTATTAAAGCAAAATACATGGAAATTCTCCTGTGAGAAAAAGAAATGAGCTTATTGAGACAGTATTTTCTATTGGGGTGGTTAATGAAGTTGCTCAGAGTGTTTAAATTACTACCACGACTTGAACATGATTTAGTTAAAATTAGTGAAGGATCTTGAATTAGGAAGGAACAGAAACTTCCAAAAGCTCTTTGATTATTGGAAGTAGAATTTATTTACAACCCTGGGATTGAATGATAGTGCTTCTGTGGAATAATTATAATGCTTCCACGACAATAAATTATAAAAGGTTATTAGTAGGACACTTTTAGGTAAATAGAAATGCTCCCCTAGCTTTTTAGGTTCTTCTGAGGCTGGGCAAACAAATTAGTGAGATTTAGATTAGTAGTAGAAGAGACCCAACTTCATAGCATAACGTATGGAGAATATAAATTACCGCAAATTCTAAAGTAAAATAGGGCAAACCATGTATTCTCACCCTGGACTAAGGGTGTGGAAAAAAAGGAGGGTTTTCACAAGAAACAGAGGGTGTGACTTTGTTTACTCTCTGAGTAAAAAGAAAAATTTTTGAGTTATAATGGATGTTTTTCAATAATAAACCCACACCTGGATGATATCACATAACCTATGTTCCTGTAGATCAGTAGAGGGGCCAGTGATTACTTTTATTGTGAATAAAGCAAAAGAATTAGGATAAAGGCAAAAGCGACTATAGCCTTCAGGGCATCAACTGACCTTAGCTCAACATACCAGGATGATACATTTTAGAAAAATGTCTACCCTGGTCATCTTGCCAAAATCCTATCAGCCTCCATTTTGGGGAGTCCATTTCCACGCATCACTGAGGACAGAGGGCTGGGAGAAACACATGGACATCTTCCTTCTTCACACACTATCCTTACCTGCCCACACTTGCTTCCCATTCACCAAATGCAGCTACTTGCCAGCTGAAATGGGGAAGAGCTATTCATTGTGAAATATAGAGCAGAGAAAGAGCTGACCATTACTTAAGGAACGGCAGTTCATCCCCAACTGAAGTATAAAAAAAAAAAAAAACAAAACAAAAATAAGATGTAAGAAAAGGATGGAGAGAACTTTCAGATAAGGTGGAAATCCCTATTTGAGGAAGTTACTGAATTTTTCTTTCAAGATTTCCCAAATTTTACTAGGCATTATTACATTGTTGTATTTGTTCAAACTTTCATTCTCAGAAACTATGCTATAAATAAAAATTTCTTTCTTTTCTGAAGTCCTTCATAACAGAATTACTGGGTCAACTTTTTAAGGAGATTCATACATATAAATAATTTCCAAAAAAATATTTATCAATTCAGACTCCCAAAAATAAAGTAAGAAACTGTAGACCTTTCAGTGTCACTGAAGGTTGAGAAAGTCTACAGTTAAAGGTTTAGTCTACAGTCTAAACCTTCAGTGACACTGGATATTTTCATCATATATCCAGTGTCACTGAAGGTTGAGAAAGTACAGTTATATAGAAAGTCTCTCTCTCTCCCTCTCTCTCTCTCTCTCTATATATATATATATATATATATATATATATATATATATAAAACTGAGAATTAAATACCTTTCAAGTATAATAATATAATATATATATAGAAATAGATATATAAGTAGTTATATATCTATAGAGAGAGATATATAAAAAATTGAAGATACCAGCAAAACAAAAAAAATAATTAAATAAAAAAAGAAACTATAAGCTACTTGTTTCAAAGTTTTGCAGTACATTGTAGGTGTGATATTTACCCAGTCCTAAAGACAGGATTCTTCACAAATGAAAATGTCAAAAGATAGCCTTTTAAAAGATGACGACCTCAAGCTTTATTTCTGGGTTACTTCCAAAATTCATCATGGTATAGAACTCCTTGGGATAGGATATAAAATAACTCCCTAGAGCCAAAGAATAATGTCATTCTAACTTCTCCACTATTCCAGTGTAATGACAGCTAATGTTATTAATAATTTCTATACAGCCTAATAATTTTGAATGATGTCTTATTGAAAGGAGGTGAAGGATTTAGTGAGACACATTTCTTTCCTTCAGCAGTGACAGCTTTTTGATTTGGTGCCTCCTGTAGATTTAACCAATAACCACAGTTGACCTTTATCTCAATGTATATAGCTTGCTATTCATCCATAGTGAAATGTACCATGTTGGTAATCATTTTCTTTTGAAATCATTTAGTTTGTCAAAAGGGCAGGTTTTAAAGAGCAGGAACAGACTCCCTTAGGGATACTTAGAGCCTATAGACTGCCTTTCATACTATTCAACCTTTTACTTACAAAGGACTCTTTTAAACTCTAAGTCTCACGCCAACTGCATCAAAGAGCTCATGAAACAATGCCTTCTGTCAGTAATTTTTTTTGCAATGGTTGAAGGGACTCCCCATCATGAGCTGTGTGTTTGAAAATAACCTGCAGAGAGAACTCAAAAATGTAGGTCTCATTGAAGAACTTCTTAATAAATTGGAATTTATGTTGTTCTCATTATATGTATGTCTAAACTGATGAAGCTACATGACATACTAAGGACAGAATGTAATATGAATTAAAAGAATATTCATTGCTTCAATTTCTTAATTCAAAAATATTTTGACTTAATGTTAAATACCCTATGTAATTTTGTAGCTTCATTCTTATTATGGAATCACCACATTGTAACTTTCCTACTCCCTTTAATCTTTGTGACTTTGATAATCTTAAGTAAGTAGAAAATTCACTCTGTGTGAAAATAAAAATTAATTAGAAATATCAATATTAAGAAAGAAAGTGATAGAGGATAACTTCGACTTAGGTTACAACAAAGCTTTCACATAATCTCTTTTAAAGTGAACACAGTGGCTTCCCTTGTGGCCTAAGGGGTTGAAACGCAGCACTATGAAGTTATCTGCAGCCACTGTAGCACAAGTTCAATCCCCAGCCAGAAAGCTGACCAACAGGGCACAACAGACCTTTCCTGATTCCTCCACTACTCCTCTCAGCAGTGTATTTCAGTAGATCTGCCTGTTCTGCTCCCCACTCTGTCTCTGGTGAATCCTCTCACCCCCTGAGCTCCTGACCTACACACAAGCTCTTGTAAGCCTAAATAAATAAATCTTTAAATAAAGTTAGAATGGAAAACAAAACAGGAAAAATAATAAAATCTAGAGCTCAAATATTTTGTTCCTATTTATGTTCAACTAGAACAGCATTATTTTTGATTATTTTAATTAATGTACAAAAGGGAAATTATACCCGGTTCTTGTAGATTTTATGTAAAAAAAGAATACATTGGATACAATAGATAGGTAAAAAGTATATTGTTTGAGGGCCCTACCTGGTGGTGCAGCAGGTTAAAGCTCAACACTAAGAAGCTAAAGCCACTTCAGCATGAGTTTGATCCCTACCCTGGAGGTGATCCACAGACCTCTCCTGACCTGAGTGTACTTCCTCAGTCATCCTCACTCTGTCTCTAGTGAATCCTCTCACCGCCCCTGCACCTCTGGCCTGTACCCCAGTTCTGTATGCATAAATAAATTAAATCTTAATAAAAAAGAAAGAAAATATATACAAAACTTGGTCCAGTGAATTATCAAATTTTAGTGAATTATCCATGAGTGTACTAACCCAATTAATGTATCCAAAAAGGATGAGATAAAATCCATTCAGTTTGTTCATACAGTATTAAATTAAGGCAAATGTCAAGTGGATTCCTAAAGACAAGATGAAGCCATCCTATATTGCTGAATTCAACCATGTGGCCCATCTAGAGTAGCTAAATATCACAAAATAAAATTATAGAATGGGCATACATATAAACAGTTGTTTAATATAAATGCATTCTATATGTTACATTGGGAAGACCTAGTGGAAACTATGATTACAACTTAATTAATATCCAAATGTAAATGAGTGTCCTGATATTATCTGGGGCTTACTCCAGGTCTCCAAATTAAAGTCCAGAATGAGTCACATATTATTTGAATCTACTTTATAAATCCCAGTGAGTTTTGTTGTTAAGTTGTTGTATTGCTCTTTCTCTTGGAGCAAGACATTTATTATAGAGGTATATAATATCAATGCATAGACATTTCCTTGGTTTACAAAAATAAATCTAGAAAACTTCTATCAGCCATTACAACCATGAAAAAAAAAATTGAGAATAACCTGAATAACTTCCATGGACAAGGTGAGATCATTAATCACTCAGCCAAAGAAAGGGACAAATTTCTTCCCACTTTATTATTTTTTTAAACAGAAATATCTCCCAGCATAGGAAAAAAATGGCTATCAGAGTGCATATAAAGGAATGAGTCAGATATCACACCAGGGAGTTTCCTAGAATAACTAAAAGTGGCACATTTGGAAAGATTCTCACAATCATCAGATATTCTGCTGTGGTGTTTCTTTAAACATTATTCTACAAGTCATCATGTTTTTAGGAAGAAAGGAAGCTAATTCTTGGTTTCCATACAAAAAATATAGACTTGGGAGTATTCATGCTACATCTGAAATGAGAGGTAAGTCACAATTTTAATAACCTCCAAGTGATATCTAATGACTCAGGCTCCCAGATTGGCAATACTTCCAATGTAGCCTTCTAGACTATTGGTAGGTCTTGAACCCCCAGTGTAATTGTAGCTGAGTCTAATCCTTGCTTTTAGAGGTAATATATAGCTTGTCACTTTTGCCCACATATTCAGACAGGTGATAAATAATTGTTTACTTTATGGAATCACATCAACATGACAGGTTTTTGTATAGAGATGTAGTAATTAAAGATATCTGAAACTCTTCTTGGAAATAACAAGGGGATAGTGATGAAACCACAATCACAGCTATCTGGCAAAGACTGAAAAATTTAGAAGGCCTTTAAATTTAAGGTTCAGTAATCATTAGAAGAACTGCTCCATGATTTTTTACTAATGAGCATAGAATGTGCTGAAATACAAAGACCACTCTTGCCCTGTTTTTCTTCAAGTTCCTAGGATTTGTATTATTACCTCCTACCCCCTTTACAAGGTTGCTGCTCTCAGACTCAAATAATGACATGGTCTTTAGCTACGAAGTAGCTAAAACTTTACCAGGTTCTGCTTGTATTTAGACCTTTTGTCTGAAAGAAGTGATTGTAATTATTGGGAATCACGTTTATATACAATTTTGAAAGATCCATATGACCTATGTAGAATGTGGGCATAGTGAGAGATCCATTCAAACAGGGTGTTATCATTGTAATTAAGATCATATTAACATGATCATCAAAGGGGAGAAACAGAATTCTGTTTGAAACTTCCTTGTTTTGGGCAGTAACATGTAATATCCTAGGTGTGATGTTAAATGAAACAAAGATCGTATCCTAGTTTGATTATGGTAGAATTCAAAATTCACTGAATAAATGAATCATCATTTTTGTTTTGCTCATTACCTGGGAAGTGGGGATATGTCTAAGAATTATTTATTTTGTGCACATCTGAACTAAATGGATAAAATTCCTCATAAAAATATGTGAACCAGAAAGAGTTCAAGTAAAAATTAATTTTAATTGATTTTTGGATTGTAAGAAGTTTAAATTTCCTTGGAAATCTTGATTGTCAATAATTGTTTAGTATCTTACAATGAAAGACTTTATCGAACTGAAATGGTATTGGGTGATGCAAACTCATTCCGTGCAATCCATAAGGTCGCATGGGAAATAAATGGTCAAAATGGAGTTGTAACCATATGAATTAAAAATGGGTCTACAGCAAAAGGCTACAAAAAGCCCCCAAGCATGGATGAGGATTATTTGCATGAATAGTTACAGACTTTTGAAGTTTCACTTCTTAAAAAAAAAAATGACATTCAAGAAAGTGAGAAACTTATTCAATATCCTCAAAGTAATACTCAAAGTCAACCCTCTACCCTGAAAATCTTCCCTGACTCTTATGAAAACTTAAGAAATGTCGTCATAAAAATATACCAGCAAATGTCCCAGATAAAGCCCTCAAACAAATCAACATTTGGCAAGAGTTTGAATTTTGAACATAGTGGTAGCTCGTTTATCAAAATACAGTATTTTGCTTGTACCAGTATATGCCAGTATATGATGGTGGATCTGTTTCCATTTCTCATATGTTGGGGGTCCAAACAGTAATGGTTGTCATCTGGGTTCTATAGATTAAATCTGTAGTGAAATTCCTGCAATATCACCAGAGAATGGAATCTTACTTGGGGAATGTATACGAGTAACACAGATGGTTATAATAGCAGCCACAATTTGTTCCCAATATTTGTAGTCCAAAAGTCTAGTGAGTTCAATATGCCAGGCAGTCTGTAGTTTTCCTAGTGGCAGACCAAACAGTTAAGAAAGTATCTAAAGTCTAGAAAGTCTGTAAAACTACAAATTTGGTGAGAGGATAATGCTTAGAGCTATAAAAATAGCTTGAGCTCTGCCCACTGAAGAAAAGGATCATGTGTCTGTTTGTTTTAAATTCTACAGAACTAGTCCTGGATTTCAGTACCAACCCTTACAGCCTTGTACACAAAAGTTTTCTATCTAGCATTGCAGCAGACTGAGGCCTTTAGAGAACCTCTGAGAATCATACTCAATTGATTCAACAGCCATATGCCATGCAGTGAGGAAACTGTACAATGTTTGCCTCAAAACAGTAACCACTTCTTTCACGTTCAGCCAGCTTTCAACCAAATAAAATCCAATAATTTCTGCCTAATAAGAACTTTAGGTGAGCTACAAGGTAATCTTTAATTACCACATGATTGCTCAGTTTGAGGTATCTCTTGACTAAATAACTGAAATATTTATTCCTCACACATTCTAAGTCCTCACACATTCTAAGTCCTTCTCCTTGCTTGACTTCAAACTGGCTCCTAGCAATGATTTATCTGAGGACATGATCTTATTCTGGGCCAATTGCTATAACATTGTCATGAAACTATCTCTTAAAGTATCATGTGGTTTTACTGTACAAGGTGGGTAAGTTTTTCAGGGTAAAGTACCAACTTTAAGGATTCCTTGGCTCTATATACTTAGTTTCTTATTCTTCTACGAATCACTTTTTGTCAGGAGTTTAGACTCAGTGCTTCCTCAGTGACAATGTCCCCAAGAGGGCCACAGCTCTTCTATGGAAGCAAATTACCATTAACAATAACCCAAGGACTCGTTTTGTTCTCTCCAAATGAATCTGAATTTGGAATGTTCTACTGTAAGAGGCTTTGATCCAGAAAATGTCCTTATGTTGCTGTTATTCATTTGACAAATACTTTTGTGTTTTTTCCCCTCATTTCCCAGGAAAATCTGCACATTTCTATAAATATATTTTTGTACAGGTATGGACTATTAATAATATATTAAAATAATATATTAAATTGATGTGGACTGCTAGATTTTTGAAATTCCCACCACCCCAAATCACAGAAAATAACAAACAGAACATATTCCAGGACGCTGCCTTTGATACTAGTTGTAAGATTGCACCCTAGGATTTTTATTTTACCTCATTTTCAAAATAAATGAACTCATACTTCAAGTATAGTTCAATGAAAAATTGAACTATAGCCCTTAGAATTATTTGTAAATGAAAAACTTAACTTTGTTGTTAAAGTAGTTTGATATGGGTTTTGTAGATTAGAATATAGAGTGAGTGTTGACCAGCTTTCTATAATTTTTTATAATACTATTAAAAGCAAATATTTACTGATTATTTTTCATTAAAGATGTACTTAATTATATAATACTCTTTTTTCTTTTTATTTATTCATACAGAACCCATTAGCTATTTACTTCTTCACTTTAAAATTAGTATACTGAAGCATAGAAAACAATTACATTTATGAAATGAAGGTTTTCCTGACTCAAAAATGTTTGTCCTGATTTTTTTTTGCAGATACTAAATTTATGAAATTATAAATATTATGATTTATCAAGAATACTTAAATCGGTTTTATTTTATATGATAATTAAAAGCAATCAATGTTTCCAACGTGATTTTTATGGCTTGTTAAACAATTTTTTTTGATAAATAAAAATAAATCATTTGACATAATTCAAAAAAAAAACAAAGTGATCATTCCAGGATATTAAACAGATTATAAGCACAATTTACATTACAATGATACAGAGCTGAGAGGGAGTCTAGAATGCCCCAATATACAGTAAATAATGATCTTTGTGACTCTCAGTTTAAGAGATCAATGCAGAGATCCTGACTATATCACAGATCAAATGTCTTTCCACTTTTTCATCTGGGAAGAGGAGGAGACAGGGAGGAAACAGATACAAGACAAACACCCCTATCCTTTAATGCATCCTCAAAGAAAGTCTGAACTGATGTTACAATAGTGTCTACTACATTAATATTAACCTGATGTAGAAGTTTTATGAATAAATAGAGGAACATCAATGCATGTACCTTCTAAAATGTATGCATGCTATGGAATTCAAAAGCTATTTTGAAGAATTTCAGTTATTTCTTAACTAATGAATCAAGATACTTCTAAAAGTGTTCATATTATAATAGAAGAAGAGTGTCTGCAAGCTATATGCAATGGCCAATAAAGATGATTACATTATTACATATTCATGATCTTAGGATGCCCTCATGCTGCCACTGAATCAACTGCAATGTCTACATTTTTATTTTAGAAGAGAATATTCCAAATGTATTTAACAAGGGGACAGTTGACACACATGGAATTGTTTTATGCCTTAGATGATGAATTTTATCTTAAATTGTCAAATGTCAATATATGTAAAGCACATGTATGTTTTTTTTCATATGAACATGGAATAAGTATTTTTTTTCTTTAGTTTGGTAAGAATTACTATACAAATATAGTGTTATATTCCTTTTGAAAGGCAACAAAATTGAATATTGATTCTAGAATCATACTATATGGGTTCAAATTATTTTCCTTCCTTTGCTAATGTTCCCTTGGACAATAGGTTCTATGCATTGTGCCTGAGTTTCTGCATCTATAAACCAGGAAAATAATGACATCTCTCTTAAGAGTGTATGTTAGATGATAAATTTAGTTGCATAAAAACTTCATTATAAAGTAATCATTTCATTTTCTCAAGGCTTCGTCTAATGTTTAAGGCATGGAAATAAATCAGTTTCTTCCAATTTGTTCACACTAGTATCTGGATTTCTTTTTAATTTTATTATGAAGAGTAGAACATGCAATGTTCAACAGCATTTTAGGTTCTTTGAGTCTCTACTAAAATATGCATTTATTTTCATTGATTGGTGATTTAATCCCTCAAGTACTATAATCATATACTGGATTTTAAGAAACCTTTGAAGATTGACTTTAGTTAGAACTTAAGGGGTAAAAAAGTATTTGAAAGTGGGGTCTCTTTGGTGGCATAAGGGTTAAAGTCTCAGCACTATCAAACTGTCACCAGTCAATGTGGCATGAGTTCAACCCCCACTCAGGGATCTAACCCACATGGTGCTGCAGCCCTCTCCTGTCTCACCTGCAACTCTCCTCACCAGTGAATTTCAGTAGGCCCACCTGCTCAGCTTCCCACTCTCTCCCCAGTGGTGATCATCTCACACATACTCCTAGGCCCTGACTTATACCCTACTTCTTGTATGCACATAAATAAATCTTTAAAAAGGATTTGAAAAAGTTAAAGTAGCTTAAATACTTAACCAAAATAATAAAGGTTTGCTATTTTCTGAAATGGTTCTTAATTTATACCTGAAAATAGATACTATAACTTCAAAGCTAACTGTTTGAACTCCTTAAATGTCTTATGAAACATGTAGGAAGGAAGACAAGTAAAGCAAATATTATAGCTTAGGTCTAAATCCCACTTACATTTTCTTATTTGATATTTGTCTCTTCCAACAGTAGATCTGAGAACATTTTTTCTTTTTTTCTATGCTATAATTTCTATTTCTATAATGTAATTGGTACATGGCGGGAACTAATATTCTAATATTCTATTTTTTATTAAACACTGTATAGAAAATCCCCTATACCAGGTCATAATATCTTATCTTTTTTTAGAAATTGAAGGAAATCAAGTAAAATACCAAAAACTCTATGCTAATAAGATAATTCCCAAGTAAAAGGTACCATTTACAATTTTATTGTCACATAATCAACTTTTATAATGCATTGTAAATTATATTAAAATGATTTTAGTGAAGAGTCAAAACACATGACTTGAGAGAAATAAAGGCATAATACACATTTATATACATAAATAAACACCTACATACACATATACTATTTTTCTGGTCACACATATGTTCATTTTATTTATGAATAAAAGAAATAAAATACGTATATTTTCAGTCCTTGAATAGCCATGTCAACCTATGTTCTCATTCATAACTCTACATATATATATTTGTAATGGTCTCTAATGCAAAGAAGAGCACAGATTATTAATATTATTTAAATAAATAAATATAGCTTTCTTAACTTACCTTTAATACTGTGTATTCTCATCTTGAGGAAAATATTCCAAAACATCAGACAAATTTTGACGTCATACATCAGATTTTTTTCTGTGGGAATCAATTTGGATATGTGTTAGACTACAAAGGAACCTGAGGTTGGTGATTATGTTATAGAATATGCCATTCATGTTTCTTTATTCACAGGACATACGTTCATGACCGCAAGGTGGTTTGTGTGTGTTTTGGACAGCTGATTCTCCTCCAGGGGTGTGACTTACCTGAGACTCTGGATCTATCCCTGCTCCTGAGAGGTGGAACATCCTTTAGCATTGTCATGATATTGGTCGCTGCCCCATGATGTCATCCTACTAAGTCCTTAGTTCCCACTAGAGTTCAACAGATGGATGAAACCTGTTTTTCCAACAAAGAGTATTTTGTCCTAAAAGATATGGCTGTGGAATTTTAGGAGACTAAAGTTGAACATCATTGAAACTTGCTATAGACTCAAAATAAAATCCTTACGACTGTTATGCACAGCATTAGCAGACCTCTAGGTGACCCTAATTTCAGAGAAGCATTGCTGTGTAGCCAGGCCAGCCACATAGACCTCCCTTATGATGAGACCCGCACAAAACTGTGAGGATTTCAAGTAATGCATTTGATGAATCAGAGTATTGTTTTGAAACATGGGTTATGCACTTTTAATGTCTAAAGAGACAGCAAAGCAGTCCAAGGACATAAAGTGAGAGAAATTCATTAAAGTCCTGTTGAGATGGACATGTAGCATACTGCTGAATGATGCAGCAATATTTGTAATAAAGAGTAGGTGGAGATTGTTTTTCTCACACAAAAGTATTTTATTTTTAAATTTTATTTTCAACTATTTTGAAAAATGATTTTTTTGTGTGTGTGGTTGTTTCATTTACTTCAGAAAATTTAATCACAATCACAAATACAATCTGTGTGGAAAATTGTTTATCTGTAGGTTTAGTATGATTCTTTTTTTTATGTGTGTGTTTTACCACATTACTTTGTGACTTATTCAAATGACAGTTTTCCTAGTAGAAGTAGAAATGTGAATCTTACGTACATTCTTTACATATACAGAGATGCATTAGTGTCTTGGAAATTACTTTTTATTCATAGTCAGTGTAAGCCTATATATATGTATGTGTGTATTTTTCTTGTTTCTATTTTGTTGTAAGTCACTTAAAATAAATTTAAGCATTTCAAAATATATAATTCAGTAGCACTTCATACATTCATACAGTTTACAACCATCGTCTGTCTAGTTTGCAAATACTTTCACTATTCTACCAGAAACTCCACATTTATGAAGCAGTTACTCATTATAGCCCCTCCTTCCAACCCCAATAACCCACCAATGTGTTTTCTTGTCTAATGGTTTTACCAGTTTTAGATAACAGAAATGCAACCAAACTATAAATGGCCTTTTGTATTTGTCTTCTTTCATTAAGCATACTATTATCAAATTTTAAGCAAAATTGTAAGACATATCAGTACATTATATTTTTGAATGTGAATATACTACCTGTGTTATTAAATTAATTAAATAAGAGGTAATTAGTGGTAACCTAAATAAGTAAACCGAAATTTAAGTTGAGTCAATGCACTTGAATCTGACAAAATGAAGTTTATAACAAACAATCTCAAATTGCCAATGAGGTTTTCCGAAGTAAGGCAATTAGTTAAATTACAGTCACCCACAGAATTTTCTTCCTTTGCTTCCACATCTTCTCTTTAAGAAGTTTTCCCCTAACTCCTGTTGGTGAATTCTTCTGTTAAAAATTATTAAAGGGCTCTCTCTGGTGGCACAATGGATTAAAGCACCACATTATGAATCTCTCTAAAGCCACTGCAGCATGAGTTCAATCCCCTGTAGGGAGTTGCCCCACATGGAGTGGCAGACCCCTTCTGACTGGACCATTGCTCCCCTCAGCAATGTACATTGCCAATCTGCCAGTTCTGCTCTCCACTCTGTCTCGGGTGAGTCCTCTCACCACCCCTGCACCTCTCCTGTACCCCAGTTCTGTAAGCATAAATAAATAAATCTTTAAAAAAATTATTAAAGAACACAACTTTGGTGACACACACCATCCTTATTCATACTTCATAAAGTGGCAGTCTGCATTTCCAAGGGTCCATAGAACAGCAAAAAGAGACTGAAAGCAGACAGCTTTTATTTAAAAAAAAAAAATAAACAGGCCCTTCCTGGTGGCACAGCGGGTTAAAGCACAGCACCAAGAAGCTTAAGCCACTTCCACATGAGTTCGATCCCCGCCTGCCCCGGAGGTGACCACATGGCGCAGCAGACCTCTCCTGACCCGCCCGCTGCTCCCCTCAGCAGTGTACTTTGTTGATCTGCCTGTTCTGCTCCCCTGTCTGTCTCTGGTGAATCCTCTCACTCTCTGTATCTCTGGCCTGTATGCCAGTTCTATATGCATAAATAATCTTTAAAAATAATAATAATAAATAAAAACAAGGGAAAGAGAAAAATAGAAAGGAAATAAGTAGATTCCTGGAGTTGTATTATTGACTGGCTAACTGGATATGCTATCTTTGCAGTTAAGGTAGCATTTACTGCGACGGAAAAGTTCATTATATTTCTATTTGCTTACATGGCAATTTGGGCAAGAGTAACTCCTTGAGCCTAGAAAGTTTTTTTTTAGTAGCTCTTAATTATTTTTCATTTGCAACTGCCAAATCAGAATCAATGTTTTCTGAAATAAATGCTTGGAAAGTTTAACTTACTAATGTTCATCTTTTAATAACAACACACTTATTTTCTTTCATTCATCTGTTAATGGACATTTAAACTATTTCCACCTTCTAGCTATTGTAAATGATGTAACTCTAATATTCATAAGCGATCATTTACTTCAACACCTGCTTTATATTTGGTATCTACTCAGAAGAGCAATTTATGGTTCTTATAGAAAATCGATGAGGAAACACTTAAGTGTTTTTAAAGCAGCTGTACCATTGTACATGAATTACTGCCAGCAGTGTAGAGGACTCCAGTTTCTCCATGTCCTCATCAACACTTGTCATTTGCCATTGTTTTTGTTTATAGCCATGCAAAGAGTTTAAGTAATATTTCATTTTGTCTTAACCAAATATTTGCTTTTGAAAATTTAACATAGTCCTCTGAAAAGAGGTGGGTGTAAAGCAAAATTAACCTTGATTAGTTGATTTTAGGGTAAAATGATCCCAGAAAAGGAAATTAAAACAGCTGAAGATGACTCCTAAGAAAATATGGAAAAGTAATTTCTCTTAACTCATGTAACTTCACTATATATTGTTAGTTATACTTTATCATAGTAATATATATTTTATTGGATTATAATTGGTTTATACCTTTGTATAATTTAGAACTATAAGATTATACACACCCTTTAGGTGTCATTACTACACCCCCACCCAAAAGCACTGAACATCCTCCACCATAGTCCATTGTACACTGTCACACCTGCTGTCCACCTCTGCCTCCTCCTTTTTTTATATATAATTTTAGAGATTGATTTTCATACTAAGCAGTTCACAATACCTATAAACTTTTGAGTCAATGCAAACAGTGCTTGTTTTAAGGTTTCTGTAGATAGATGTTGGGAAGAAATGGTGTTCTCAAATGGGAATGTAAATGAAGTCTTGCATGACCCAATTTCTTTTATCACCAGTGTGCCATCCTGCATGCTTATTTTTGGAATCAAATAAGTGGCTACAGAAACACAGCTGTTCCATTAAACTACCTGTAGTGACCCATCATCATTTTAGCTAGACTTTTTTTTTTTTAGTTACATGTTAAATAACCACCATGTTATAAATATAATTTTAGATGTCACATTTATAAAAATAATTTGATGTATATGTTTTCACAGGAGAGAAATGTGAAGATTTTATTTTTACATCAATATTATGTAAAATGATAATGATCAAGAATTATGCTATATCACATATTATGAATTAAAAACATAAACACAATTTAAAATATGCGCATTTGTATTCAAGTAGAAATCACCAAGGCATATTCTTCATAACTTCAATCTAAGAAAATTTTCCTAATTTCCTAATTTCCTAATTTCAGTTGGATAATACTGGGGAGAAAGTATACCCAACTGAACTGATAACTTAGGTGTTTAAATAGATTTTTAGATTGATTTTTAAATAGGAATATATAGTTTAACATACCTACTGCTTTATCACACAAGTTTTATCCATATAATTAACAAACTTATAAAAGTAGTGATGGACACTTTTTTCAAATCTGCATTGCTTTCAAATGGAAATGGTTTTAAATTAGTGAAGAAATTATTCTTGAAACAATTATCACTTAGTTCCCATGTAACAGTTAGTCCTTTAAGTACTAGAAATAGCATGATTATAAGATTTAAGTCCTTGGTCTCGTGAGCTTTGGTCTAGTAAGGAAACAGGCCATTAATCAGGCAACAAGGGATCAGATGACATAGTATCAAATACTGTTACATGCCAGTAGAAGATACAAAATGAGTTTTTATTTCATAAAGAGCTATCATTTTGATTACTATTTCTTGATGTCAAAAGTTTACCATCATTTTACATATGTTCATACATTCCATTTCCTGGCTCTGAAACTGATACTTACTTGAAACTAATAACTTAAGTCTAAAATTATATATAAAATTTGTACATATATTTATATATCATATATATGGTTAAATTTGTGTGCATGTCTTTGTGTATATACACACACATACACATGCATATATATATATATATATATATATATATATAAAATGTGATGGATAAAAAAGTTTTCTCTAGAAATATAAATTGATTTTGTTAATTGTTCAAATTTTCACAATATTTTTTTAATTAGTAAATAATTTAAAATTTGCTGTTGTGTTAGGGAAATTGGACTCACATGAAACACACACACAACACACATACTTTTAAATAACATGAATTACATAATTAGTGACAATGTAAATATACTGTGTCTAGAAGAACAATGAAACATTGATTAAATACTAATTAAAAGTAAAATATGTGACTAATGTAGAAATAATCACTAATTTAAAAGTACTGATAGTAGCAAAAAAGTCTGAAGTTGGGAAATTGTGGGTGATTAATCTATTAAAATTTGTAACATTGGCTAACAATCATATATCATGCAAGTTAAATCCAAAGAGGAAAATGAAAAGTTTCAATATTTTAAGTGACAATGAGGTTGTAAAATAATGAGAATTAAAGTATGTCATTGAAGGAAATATACACTGGAACAGCTAATTTGAAGAACAATTTGGTAATATCTGTTAAAGAAGTTTAATGTCACAAGATAACTCACAAGATAACTCCTTCAATCCAAATGTGCCAGAGGAATTCTGCCAGAACTACATGAAAAGATGTGTTCAAGATGTATATATAATTCCTGTTTATACAAGCAGAATGAAAAATGCATAGTGAAATCTTACCACTGAGGATATGTACAACTGCGATAAGGAGATCCTTGTGTACAGCGAAAACTAAATACAAGATATGATTCTCTCTGGGTAGTAGGTACCAAAGGTTGAGAAACTGATAAGAGCAGGGGCTCATGGCAAGTGCCAAGCCTATTGTTATTTTTATTTCTTCAGCACAGATTATGACACATATTTTTATTATTAAAAGGTGATCCATGTTAATGAAAAGAAAAGAATGGTTATTTATTGAAAGGAAGTGTATAGAGTGTAAAACACAATGATCACATTTAAGAAATATCTTATTTGCAAAGGAGAACTCAGTCTGAGACTCACAAGATAAAACACAAGTGTAGGTTTTTAATAAATTAGTGCATTTGAGAATAACAACATTTGTAATATTGTGACATAAGTATTGTATATAATATACATTAATTTAGGATGAATGAAATTTCAAGCTAAATTGTATTTTTTATATTAATACAGACTATATACAAATTCAAGGAAACAAAGCTCAAAGTCAACATTCATTCAAACATGTTAGGTAGCACTTTGACCCAAAATAAACTCATCAGTTTCTCTGCGTGTCCATTCTTAAGTGGTCAAAAATATTTGTTTTATGTCAGGAGCACCTTACAATTTTTTATCATGAAAATATTATACAAATTCCTTTTGTTCATCTTAATTTTGCATAAAACAGCAATTCTTATTTATGAAAAAAATCTTGCCCCAAGTCAGAATGCATCGAATCACCCAGCCTTAATTTTTTTAATGTAAAGCATAATTTTAAGTTGGAAAATCTCACAACCTTGTGGTTAAGAATATATATACATACATATATATATATAATTGAGGTAACCCTGGTTTACAAAACTGTATATACCCTGAGGTACAGGAGATGTGTGTCACCACATTATGCCCACCACACAGAATGCCCATAGGCCTACACCATACTACACTAGCCTCCTTCTACCTGGACTGTGCTTCCCCTTCTGGTAGTCTCAACTGTAGATACCTACAGTTTGATTTTGTCTAACCCCTTGCTTTGTTTCACTGGGTTCCACAGATGAGTGAAACCATTTAGTACTTTGTTCTTACCATCATTTCCTTCAGATCCATCCACGACATTGCACCTAGCATGTGTCATCAGAAGAGAACAAGAACTGGCCTTTCCATTCAGGTTGGATACAGAACTTTGCAGTTACCTACTGTGATTGTTTATACTTTCAAATACCCAAACTTCTTGATGACGGAACACTGAGTGGCTATATTTTCTAGTCAGCAGTTCAGACACCAATAAGCTAGTGAGAAGGGCCATTACCTAATTTTAGAATTTGAGTTACTGGTTTTGGAAATAGTAGCAACACTTCACTGTTCACCTCACTTATGAGCTCATATGAAGAATCTTAATTTGTAAATGTCAGATGGAAGACAAATATAAATCCTCTGTGAGGTCATGGAAATAAGGTTTTTACATTTGTCCTGGAACAAGTATATTCGGTAACATTTGAGGGAATTATAAACAATCATATAATGTTTCTTTTTTTCTCCCTAATTAGTCCCAATTGTGGCTTATTTTCAACATATTCCTGTTATGAAAAGTTTCTTTATAAATGATTAACTCTAATGAAAATTTAGTTAATGAAATGAATTGACTGATAATAATGTGAATAAATGAGTAAAATTAGTAGGAATTTGGAGAAACAGACTTAGTGTTAAGTATTTGTTATTGGAAAGTTTCTTAATACCCAGAACACCAAATTATACATGATATGTAAGGAAAATTTTTGGTTTAAAATTAATTGTATTTTATGAGTTCAATGATCACCTGTATAAAACACAAATCTGAGATTAATAATTACAATATCTCATCTGAGGACATAACATTTGGTTTGTTCACCAGTAACTTTCAGGAGCTAAAGTAATCTCTTTTTAATAAGATTGATATCAACTAAATATCTGATGTATTATATTAATAAGCAAATAGATCAGTAACAGCAAATTGTAATATATAAAGAACTGCAAATATTTCTTCAGTGTTGAGAGAAAAGAAAAGTCATTAATATATCTCCATTCACTACCATAGTTTCCTTTCCTATAAAGCATACTCTTTACTTTCTATAGTTTTACCTGCTGAGATGTAAATAGATAACCTGGTAAAATATCAAACTCTAAGATAACTTAGAAGATTGAATTAAGACTGCCATGTTTTCCCAAATAAATTCTAGTAATCATTAACCAAGGTGAACATGCAGATTGTTAAAAGATTTCATCTTGATGTGGCATTTGGCAGAATCTATTTAGAATAGTCAGGTTTGAGGGTACTGGGATACCCCTCTCCCTGCCCTGTAAGACTTCCACCTTCACCTCCAACTCTTAGCATTGTGTAAGCCAGGTTTCTGAGCTGGTGCCTCCTTTCTGGTGTCTATCCTTATCCTCCCTCACAAACATACATGTTCAGAAATTGGAACCAACATAATATTTTTAATTATTATTATTTAGAAAGGGGCCTCCCTGGTGGCACAAGGGGTTAATTTCCAGCATTATGATGCTATTTGCAACCACTGAGGCATAAGTTCGATCCCCAGCCCAGGAGGTAAACCCCAGAGTAAAGCAGACCTCTCCTATCTTGCCTGCTGCTCCCCTCATCGGTGTGTTCAGTAGATCTGCCTGTTCTGTCCCCCACTTGGGGTCTGGTGAGTCCTCTCACCCCCCCCCCCAGTAC
This sequence comes from Condylura cristata, assembly GCF_000260355.1. NCBI lineage: Eukaryota > Metazoa > Chordata > Mammalia > Eulipotyphla > Talpidae > Condylura > Condylura cristata. The sequence continues at coordinate 13,542,860 of NW_004567111.1, forward strand.
TTCTAACCTACACCCCAATTCTTGCTGCATAGATAAATAAAAATAAATATTTTAAAACTATCCTTTAGGAAAAATTAAATTTAAATGTCATTTAATTTTGTCATTTGAATGTCACTTGACATTCAAACTACTACCAAGCTATAAATGACAATAATGTAAATGGAGTAACAGAAATCATATAACTTAATAAAAACATGTGCAAACTGCAAGATTTATAGAAGCCTAAAATTATAAACACTTTGTGAAATAAAGCACTACTAAGTTATCTGAAAAACAAAATATTGATTCTTTAACTTTTGTACAAATAAGTATGTCAAAATAAAAACATTATTTGCTACATTTTACTTTTTAGTTTTTAATAAGTATAACTAATACTTTATGCATGTTATTTCATGATATTTGCCACCTAATTTTCTAGTGAAAGATCATATTCATTCTCAGCATTCTGTAGTGCAAAATTTCATCATATATTGGTAATTAAATGATTTTAGTAATGCACAGATGACAATTAATGCAGCATCTGTCCATTTTATGGCAATCGTTAAGTGACTGTTTTAACTGTTGGCTAGTTTCATTATTCATTAATGATAATTTCTGAAAGATTTTTACAATCAAGACTATCATGAGCAGAATGTTCAGGAGGTCATATAAAAGCCACATTTTCCTCTTCATAAAAACTAAATAATTCCAGGATTTTCAGTGTCAACCTGTAAATTCTGTAGCTGAAACCTATGTTAAGAATGACAACTTATGTAATTACTTTATAGTTATCCAATCCTGATCTTAAAGAAAATAACACTTCTATATTTCTACCATCTAGAGATAGAGATATCTAGAAATACATCTACAATTTTATGTAAAGGCATATTTCAGTAACTAAGAAGTGAACTGTACTATAATTAAGTTTTCTAATTTGTGAAGAGATTTTTGTCTGTGTGGAAAGAAATATAGTGCCACAGACTGGGTGGCTAATAAGCAATGGCTTTATATTTCTCAGTTCTGGTGCTGGAAAGGCCAAAATCAAGACATTAGATTTCTGGTAAGTCATCTGGTTTCCATACCTTCTCCCTTACCCCTTAGTGAAAATTCAGGCTCTTTTTGGAATCTCTTATAAGACTAATCCCATTCAAGAAAGCTACACCTTCAGGAGATCTAAGCACCTTCCAAAGTCCCACCTGCTAATACTAGTACAATATTAACATGAAAATTGGGGAGTAATGGACATATTCAGATGATAGCAGATATCAAAATACTTTTTTTCAATATAAAGAAAAGTATGTAGCAAGTCAATGTAAAATATTTAAGGCAATACAATGTTGCTTGAAAAAATAGATTATATATATATATATAAAATAATTGTTCTTGATTTAAAATTGTATGTTCCATTTTAAGCATACGTGTATCTTAGAAATAATTGCATATATATGCATTTTTAATGTGCTTGAATCATGGGAACAGTTGATACAAAGTCATGAGTGCTTCTACCAGTGTTTTACCTGTAAATGCATCTTTAGCTGTAAGTAAAATTATGCAAATTGAGGGGGAAATGATCTCATGATTTTGAAAAGTCCTGCATTGATTGATAAGAACTGCAAAACTGTCAAGTAGAATTTCTGTGGTCATAGAAGTATTCTTTATCCACACTATCCAATAAAGTGCAATTGAGGAATCTAAGTTGTCATTTAATTTCCTTTTAATTAATTTAAATTGAAGTACCACATTAACTTGTGGGCACAAAATCTGGCAGTAAAGATCTAAAAATACACATTTGAAAAGAATGGTGTGCATACATTTTTAACTTTAATTCAATATCTAAGATGTTAAATTCACCTCTAGTCTTCAATTTGTTAACTAGGAAGTGACAGTCTTTAAACGAAGAAAACACAAAAAGTGACAGGGATATAAGAAAAAAAAACTGCTGAAATTCACCAGAATAAAAACTAGAATGGGTAAGTTGAAAGTCCAGAATAACTGAGAATGGTAAAAAATGGCAGCTGAACATCCATCTTTCCCTTTTTAATCTATATTGATGCATTTGTTGATTCATAGTAGACAAAATATAGAAAACAAAAAGTGGTATAGGGGATTTGCAGTATTTGAAGTGGAGAGGAAAAATAAGAGGTTCAGGCTTTCCACCGATAACTGAGATGTGAAGTCATGAAGGCTCGTAGAAAGGGGACCCTAAAATACTGAATGTAATTTCACAGTAAGTCTCTTTCCAACTCTAAGCTTGTGAACATCTCAGAAAGCAAGATATCAACACTAAAATATAAAAACAAAAGCACAGCAACTCATAAGACCCATATGAAAATATTCCTCTATAGTTCATTGCACACAATATAGAAATACAGCAAGTTATGCTGCCTCAAACTAAGGGGTGAGAAACAGCCAGGTGCACATTTCACTTCTTCCTTTGCAGGGAGCTAGCTGAAAGCATTTTCTCTCTTGGATGAAGAACTACTGGTTCGGATGGCACATCTCAGAACCAGAGAGTTCAAAATAGACTTTCATCCAGAATTCCTAATACCCTGCTGGTCTAGAAGGCACTTTCTTACTATGAAATGAGCCTTCAATGGCAGAGCCCTATGGAGTGTTCACGGAGGACAGGTGCAAATCATCAACCTCACTGTTACCCATAAAATATCCTGACATGCGGGTGCACACAAGCCCACAATTCTTCATACACATTCAGGGTAACACAACACAGTATTAGTCAGCAGAGATTATGTTTTTACCAAGAGTCACTGGCATGGAGATCCATGGCAAACTTCAATAAAACAATGCAGCCAATTGAAGGCAAGCTGGAACTAACCCTTAAAATACCATAGGCAAATAAGAGGCTGAGTAAAAAGTTAACCAGTCTTGAATTTGGGCTCTGGCAATTGACAATTTGAAATGCAGCATAATTTCTATTGTGAAAGACAAGATGGACAATCAGGCTCCCGATGAACTCTCCATTCTCCCACAACCCAAAATAATAGTATTGACAAGGTGCAGTGACCCAGAGAGCCAGAAATCCAACAAAGGGAGCCTGTTCTCACCCAAACTTCTGATTGCTATGACAGAATTTGCTGGATGCGTATTAGAAGGAAAAACTAGCAGGCCCTCCCGGGTGGTGCAAGGGGTTGAAGCACAGCACTATGAGGCTATCCACAGCCACTTCAGTACAAGTTCAATCCCTGGCCATGGAGCTGACCCAAATGGTCACACAAGTCAGAACTCTCCTGACCCACCGGCTGGTCTCCTCAACAGTATGTTTCAGTGCATCTGCTCCCCACTCTGGTGAATCCTCTCCTCCAGTTCTGTATGCACAAATATATATATATAAAGAAGGAAAACTAGCTAGAAGCCAGTGGACACACTGAAAAGGGATGATGCAGATGAAACTCTGTACAGGACAAGCCAGCAAGAACTGATCATCAAAAAATCTATTGCTTGACATAAAACTCAAAATAAAGCCCTCCTTGGTGGCGCTACGGATTAAAGCACAGCAAGATGATGCTATTACAGCCACTGCAGCACAAATTCAATCCCAGACCAGAGGCATGATCATAGCACATCAGAACTTTCCTGTTGATCTCCTCAGCAGTGTATTTCTGTCAATCTGCCTGTTCTGTTCCCTTATGTCCTGCAAATCTGGCATATAACCCAGTTCTGTATGTATAAGTAATCAAATGTCTTTAAAAAAAAAAAAAAACATAATCCAGGATGGATGGCCAATAAACTGGAATAATCCTTTGTCCTATATATAAGGCAAAACCATCCCTTAGTCCAGACACCAGTTGACTAAAAGAAAGGCTGGTTTGCTATGAAGAGGATGCTTAAACAGTAGAGCAAGCATGCTCAATGATAATACCTCTCTTTGCACAAGGTAGCATCTAACCACCTACTCAGGTAAACATGTACCAGAAAAAAAGGAAATATTTAAACTTGAGGAAAATTAATGAGAACTATATATAGATTTCACTCAAGTGAAATCTACTGATGGATTTTGTTTGTTTGTTTTGGCTATGAAAATAAAAAGAATTCCATCTTTTCTGGAAGGCAGTGAGTAGTCCTCCTTAATCTGCCTTACACAAAAGCATCTAAATCACTTTGGCAGCAACAAAAATCTAACAGATCCCTGTCAAGTAGGAGAACCACTTTTTGCTCCCATGAGAAAGACAAACTATACACCAAGCATTAAATTGTCCTCAACCCTACCTCTCTCATGGGATTTTTCCAAAGGTTCAGGGGCACTGAAACTTCTAGACCATCACACTATTCTACTCATTTTGTAATAGGGAGGTCCCTAGGAAAAGGGGAAGTTCCAGGTTCCCTGCCCCACCCAGAAGTAGGGTGGAGCAGGGAGAAAAAGAAGAGAAGAGAAGGAATCTGAAGAGAACAAGGAAGCAGGATGGAGAGCCAGGAGACCTGAGGAAGTCACATGGCTCAGCAAGCATGTGATGAAGAAACTGTGCTTGTTTCTTGGCCCTGGACTGGTTGAAAGTGATGTGGGTGAGAGATCCGTGGGGAGGCGACTAAGGAAGTGTTTATAATGATTTTGATTTTGCTCTTTTCCTCCCATACTTGTCTGGCCATTTCTGACCCTTTTCCATGGGTCCCGGCCAGGAGGTGCTTTATGCTTGTGGCGGGCTTTCAGGCCTTGCTTTGCATCAATCCCTTTTGGCTGGGTTTTTGCCCACAAGGGGATGGGTAACTTCAGGTATTTGATTTAGAAATTATATTCTTTGTCTTCTGGATTGTATACTCACTGTATTAAAGTTCCTTTTCATTAAAGTCTTATGTGTTTTGTCTTGATGTGGCAGATGACAGAACCTATTTAGAGCAGGCAACTTTGGGGGTTCAGTGGTGCCTCCCTCTCCCTGTCCTGTAATAATTTCGGGACCTCTTGGAGTGGATGTCCAATGAGTATAGAAACCTGGTTGATTTCATAAGACAACTGAGCTCCATAGAGGGTAGAGGACCAATTGAGATATTTTAGGGACCTGTAATATCCATGGAAATTTTAGTTTCTAGCTATGAAACTAACCATACTCTTTGAAATAAAGAACACTTCACATTCTTCCTTCCCACAACTAAAAAGAAGCACAAAACGAAAGAAGCCTCTTTAGTTTTGGAAGTAGCACATTCTACACTTGAGAATATTGCCGCTGGCAATTCATGTGTAAATAAAGACTGTTAACTTGGAATGTGGGCTAGCAGAGGAAAGGATGCTGTAGCAGGTCTAGGCTGTGGTATTAAGTCTGAACCTTATTAACAGATCCTGGTTTTAGAGGACTCTCTGATAAAATAAAATACCATGTGGTGATTATGCCAAGCTGCAAGAGGAGACTCATAAAACAGACCTGTAGGGTGTTATGTCAAAGTTGTGGCATCTTCAGCAAAGAATTTTATATCCTTTATAAAAAGCTCCTGACATGGCATTGGACTCAGCCTATAATATCCAGTGATTGTGATAACAGAGTGTCTCCTCATGGGCTGAAATCTGTCTCACCCATCAAATAAAAAAAAGATTTGATATCTCCAGTGGCAATTCATCATAAGATGGAGAGTGTTGCATCTCTAGCAAGCATATACAAAGTCAGAGCACATATAAGATTCATGTTTAGATGGTCTAGGTGCCCACACCATCCTGTTACCATCAGCCTCTCTCTCAGCTGCTCTTTATGTCCTTGTCTGTCTGACTGACAAGGAGGAAGGTAACTGAGTTTAGTTTAAGCACTGGCCAGCTCTGGGTGTTGGCGCCTGAAGTGTAAGTAGTAGGGGATGATCCTCCCAGCGAAGAGAACTTTGGTAAATTTATCTAGTCAACTAATTTGTATGGAAGGAAAATTATCCAGAAGTGAAAATATATATGAATATCCTTGGTATATTTACGAAATAAGAATTGACAGGTTTGTCATGGGGTTGATAGGACAAAAATTGGAAAATTAGGGGCAAGGGAGTTTAGGGAAGACATACATGTGAACTGTGGAGTTGGAAAAAGTACATTTATTTTGTATTGCACATAACTTCCACAAAAGTGAAAGCTGTCCAATTCAGAAATATTTCAGAAATGGTTACTAACTCCAATTCAAGAAGCAAATTTATTTAATAAAACCACACTTTAGTAAAACCTATAATGTGCCAAGCTGATCCACAGAGAAAAAGTTTTGGATCCTGTAATTCAGGTATGTTGAATAAAATCTGCTACTTGGAATTCCCATGTGAATTAATCTCTAGACTTTGTAGAATGACATATCTGCTTTTTTTTTTTTTTTTAATCTATGTATACAGAACTGGGGTATAGGCCAAAGGTGCAGGGGTGGTGAGACGATTCACCAGAAACAGAGTGGGGAGCAGAACAGCAGATTGAACACTGCAGAGAGAAGCAGTGGGCCTGACAGGAGAGGTCTGTTGTGCCATGTGGATCACCTACTGGGCCTGGGATCGAACTCATGCTGAAGACACTACAGCTAGCTTTGCCATGCTGTGCTTTTACCCGTTGTGCCACCAAGGAGGACCGACATACCTGCTGTATTTTACTTTTCGTATTGCCAACAGTAAGCAGGCTGTTACTTAATTTACATTCTTTGTTTAATAAGATGCCAAAGAAAATATATGTTTTGACAGATATGAAGCATAAACGACCCCAATGTCAAAGTAAATTTTCTTGTGAGAACTGCTAAATAACTAGCTGAAGATGGTTTCACCACCTGGTGTCAAATGAGAACACATACGCTAAACATTGAGTCAAGATTGTCTGGAAGGTCAGTAAAATGTCTTTTGAAAGCAGTGCACAGTTTTCTCACCTAGGTTATTAGAGGTGTAAGTATACCAAGGTTTCATGGAAACACTGTTTGCTGCTATATATCATCTTGGAAATTAAGATCAGTTAAGGTTTCATTTTGACAGTTCCTGAAAACCACAGCTGGTAGCAGAGGTGTGTGGGCTGCTCAGCCCTCCCTCCTGCAACTGACTTAAAAGATTCTGGTGGATGTAGACATAGGGTATCTCTTCTACACTGTCTTGCCTGTCATTGTTGCTTTCTTATCTAGTTTAATTTCCTATTTTTATATTTGTGTGTCATGGTGATTTTATCTCCAAGGGAAAAAAGTTTAAAATATAATAAGGTTATGTTCACTGTCTAGTAAGGTTATACTGGCCACTCTGATGCAAATGTGGGCAATTTCAGTCTTTATCAGCATATTGCCAGCCTGATTACAACTTTTTATCACTCACAATAATGAGGAATAAATTTTACCCCTGGGGAAGATGTACATGATTGCAGATTTATCTTAATGTACAAAATATTTATGTAGCAATGTTTAGAATATAAATGATTTGCAAAACATTCAAGATGCATGCATTCTGAGAATTTTGTAAATTGCATATGATTTTATTTTTTGAATATAGTTTTGAGCAATCAGGGCTGACATATAGACAATAGCAATTATTTCCTAAGCTACAATAATTAAATCTCCTTTGTTATTCTCTCTCTCTCACTCTCAATAAATTATTTAATGGAATACACAATCTTAAAGAAATGAAACTTCTATCTATCCAGGCCAGTAAAAGCAAAAAGAAATAACATAAGTATGAGTTTAGATGGATAATTAGCATTGAATAGAATATATTAAGTGCATTGTATTTAAAATAATAGAAACAGTTGCTTCTATCATATTTGGAAAACATATTTTAGAACAATGATGTTAATATTAAAAGGAAATTAAATATTAATAGAACATATATAATTTTTGCTATCAACAATAGAACATGAAAAGAATATGTATAATTCACAATAGTTGAAATTACAATTAACAAACCATTATTTATCTCACTTTCTTATCATTAAATATGAGTAAAAACAATGAATTAAGAAAAAAATTTAACCAAAATGTTTGCCAGTGCTGAAATGTTTCAATATAAAAAAAAAGTTTTCATAAATAGAGATATAGATACTTTAAAATATTCATGGTATGTATAGAAATCATCAACCTCTGGGCCAGCTGATTCTCTGAAATTTGTCTAAACTGAGACTCATGCGCCCCGAGAAAAATCAGTCTAGGTTTTTCATTGAATTGATACAAAACTACTTACACCAAAAAAAAAAAAAACACACACACACGTATAAACTCAACATATATGTATGTATGTATGTATGTATATACACACAATATGTATATTACAATATTGTGGTATGTTTTTGCTTTCTAAGTAGAAGAAATTACAAAAAAAAAAAAAGCCTATCAGAGCCTGAATGGAAATTATTTTTGATTAATTAATTTTCAACTAAGTTAATATTGAGGCATCTTCATCAGGTATTACCACCATAGCTTTGACAAATATATAATTTTATCTTCAAAAGTGTAGACTAGGAAACCTAAACAATAATTTTCACATAGATTTATTATAAAAGTTTTCAATGTTTGCAGATAAAAGAAACGGTATGTAAGCAATGTATTCCTGTTGTTAATTGTTTTTGTCATGAGAGCATTAGTTAACAATTTTGAATCTGCTTTACATATATACTAGAGGTAAAATAAACTAAGTGGAATGTCAGATAAACAAGACTTGTTTCTTATTGTCAGAGAGGGATATTACAGATAAATGAGAAAAGGCTAGAATGAGTCACATAGTACCAGGTCAGAGCAAGTATCTACACAAACTCATCTGGAATTTGTGTATATCCATATATATATACACATATAGATATATGCATATATACTAGAAGATGAATAACTGTATACTTTTTATATGTTATTACATATTTTTTCTAGTTCTGCCAACTGAGAATGCTGCACAGTTAATATTATAGATATCTATAAAGATTTTTGACCTTATGATGCACATAAAGAATCTAAGATATAGTGTTGGTCATCAGAGTTCCTTGTGATTTAGCCTACATACATTATTTTGAATCCTATGCATAATTAAAAAATATTTATTTAGCCAGTTGGTATTTACAAATCAAAACTTTCAAAATCATATAACTGTTTTTAGTGAAAAATTACTTTTTAAACATGCATTTTAAAAATCAGCATCTTTGCAATACTGAAATCAAATGAACTTTTCATTAGTAATTATGCACTTAGCCGGTTTAGCACATCCTATTATTAACTAATTGACCTATTATTTATAGATGGCTGTTTTAAATAAACAGGTCTTCAGCCAAGAGCTGACATTTTTAACAGAAATTGACATGGTCTGTAGTGAATGTAGAATAATATCAATTTTCTTAAAGTCTTAAGTTTCTATGCACAATAAGGTGACTGACTTAAGTTATTCACATTATATCAAATAATTCAATGAACTATGTAATTGTCACCTACTAATATATCAGGCAACTGGTAAGAAAACAGCAATCTAAGAATCACATATAAATTTCCAAATTCTGTGATAGATGTCACAAGTGAAAAGACTTAGGTTTGATATTATGTACACACACATATTAAAAACAACTTAAATTTAATAATCTTCTTAACTCAAAATAAAAAATTATAAATGTTGCTGTGTAAAATGAATTCTCTCTCTCGTTTCATTTCTACCCTCGAGAAAAGATCTCCCCTTTTGTGCTTCATCCTTTCTATCGCTCATTTCTAAATTTAAACTTCATTCTAAGTGATTATTTTTCTTGACTAATAGTCAAATGTGAATGTCACTTTTCAACAGATGTTGAAATGCAAGGAGATGGAAGCTGTTTAATTGGATAATTACCAAATAGAATTGATTTATTGTCAATTCATGAGCTCACTTCTGTCCTCTGACCTCCAATTGTACTAGATGGGCACGGAGTATTAGCTTCTTTAAATGAAATTTAATCAACATGTCTTTCCTTCCAGCATTCGATTGGATACACTTTTATAACACAAAGATACCTACCTGATGACCAGAATATGGAAATGTACTGCAAAGGCTGGCATCACCTTGGGGGTTACTTCTTGTAAAATCCACGCAGATCTCCCAAGCCTAGTTTGAGAATTTTACATTTTAAATAATAATACTCAATACAATGTATAGCCATTTTCTCAATGCTTTTATGACTTTTCCCATAGTCTATCAACCTTTTCTCCCATGTCCCCAAATGGAGGGACCCAGTTTCTCCCAGTTAAACAGGGATTCATAATAAGAAGCAGGGTACTGTTAGGCAGCAAGCACCTAGATGACTCGCCTATGAAGTTTTACATAAAAACAAATGAAAAAAAAAAAAACAATCAAACACTAGATGAAAATATGAAGTCCAGGCCAATGTTACAGCTTGACAATAGTTGTAAGCAAATGTGTTTCTATAATTACCTAATAGATATTTGGATAATAAAGTACATAATCTTAACATTTCATTCTTTATACACCATTATCAAAAAACTTTCTCTTGGTAACTCCTCATATTCTCACTTTACAAAATATTACTTTCTGCTCAGCTTTTCCAAGCCAGACTCTTCTGTTTGTATACACAAGGAAACCTCCTGGCAATTCTGGTTTCCAATTTGAAAGCTCAATATTAAATTTGCATTTTTACTGTGGACATCCTATAGCTTACATTTACCTAAAAAACCCATTGGGTTATTTTTTGCCGCTAGAACTGCTGTGACTTTCATTGACTGGCAGTGATTTTCCATAGGCAAACACCTGCATGGGAAACACCTGCAGTTACCCATCGTTAGGAAGTTACACACTTTTGAGCAGAAACTCTGGGGATAATCATGAGCATTTCCATACTGCTATATGACTAATCAAAGGGAAAAGGGACTTTAAAAAATGTAACATCTATTATATTTTTTATTTGTTTATCCAGATGCAGATAGGGAATTATTTGATATAATTATAGTTATGAAGCAGTAAATAAGGAAATGTAATAATACAGTTAGGATAATTATTATAAAAGATGTGTAGGAAATAATATATATCAAGTCTTTGAATACATATTATGATGAGTTTCTTTTCAATTTTACATAATTGATGGGCTTTTTATACATTTGCCATAGTTATTATTCATTTATTTTAATTATAATTAATGTATTTTATTTTACTAGTAAGTGTTCATTTTACTTCTTTTTTACTAACTCATTTTATTAAGGAGTATTTCATATATATCACCCAGTCACCCTTTTTCCTTGACTGATTTCAGGTTATAGTCTTAAATATAAAGTATGGTGTAATTCTTGACATGTATGGATTTTGAAACAATTGTATCCCTTCACTAAAACCTCAGACTTGCATTCGCTAAAACTGGAAAATTGAATACAAATTATAAATTGACTGTTTTATAAAACCATTAACATAACTTGAGAGAAAACCATTCCAAGCCAGCACTTTAGAGTTTAAAAAACAAAAAGTGTTAGGAACCTTGCAGATTTTGAAACACAGATGAAATATCACCTTTATTATGTTCTGATTAAACACCTTACTAATTTTGAGACAATGAGATAGTATCACTAGATAGCTATATTGAGTTCATTTGTCATAAGAATAAAACCATTATTAATTTCATTAACATGGCATAAAGAATGCACATTTAGTAAACTTGGCTCTTTACCTTCTAAATTTAACAGGCTAGAACAAATATATAAATTCTGCCAAGTTTTAAAAAAAAGTGTATGTAAAGCAACATTATCAAAATAAACCTCCAACAGAATGTGCTCCAGGATAACCTTCTTTCTATAGGTTGACTATGCTAGAATCTAGCCTATAATTTTGAAATATAATTTATATTAGTCTGCTCATTAGAACTTCTTCAAAATCCCAAGTGTTACACAAAAACATTGAAAAATTAATCCATCACTCTTTTAAATAAAAAACCCAATTCTCACCTCTTGTACTAATCATTACAATATAATTTTAATAGTTAATATATGCATTAACCCTAACTTAAAAAAAAAAAAGTATTGATTTACCATTGCCCATACAATATTTTACCAAAGTTTTAAAGCAAGTTTCAGGAGTGCAGGTTTAATCTTAATTTGTACATACCGCAATGCAACAAAGACCATTTTTTTAAAGTAAAATATGATGTGGGTCACCATCATTCTGCTATAAATTCTATAATTTTCCTAAATAAATTGAGAGTGATATTCATATAAGAACACAGTTCTGTATCAATGCATTCTAATACACCATACTCTGGAGGACCAGGACACACCCGCACTTCCCTGAGAGCATGCCTGAGAGATGAGTCATGGAGCAGGTTTGAAGGCAAGACACTGCTCCCCAGTGAAGAGCTCTCTTGCTATTTATTTATTAGTCATGTACTTACATGACTGATCACGTGGCAATGGCAGAAGCAGGGTCCAGGGAAAATAAAGGGCATTCATCTTATGGGCAGCATCAAAGGGATCAAAGGGCATCAAAGGGTAATCAATTTTATGGGGGACAGAGAAGGATACACTGGCATATGTACAGGGAGTACTTCTCTTGCAGGTGAATGATAGAATTTTTGGCTACTTTCAAACCATTTAAGACCCTGACCACTCAATCAGTCAATGGTTACCTAGGCATCCTGGCCACCAGGTGATAGGGGCCATTGTCTCAGGACAGTCATGTGGGAGTCCCTAGTCCAAATAGTTTATACACAAGTGCACAAGAGAGGCTTGGCACACAGGGGCAGAGGCCCTCGCTGCAAGAAAGGCTGCAACATTATACTAAAATGTTTACAGTTCTTGTCTTTTTTCTGTTTTGGAACATACTTAACTTCCAGGGCTGTATAAGAAATATGTAATCCAGTGCCAGTATATGTAAAAGTTACGCCAAATCAGAAATCAATTCAGTATCATTTTTTGCTTAATTCTCATAATTATATAAGTTGATATGTATATTAATCAAGAATATTATATAATCAATACTACAATAACTAGCTCAGAATATAATCATATATAATATAATTAAAAATACTATCCTGTATAGCATACCATATGCTATTCTTGAAAAATAACACACTATAAGTAACATTCAATAAATAACAAACTATAGTATGTATAATTTCTGTATTACCTATCACACATTTTTATATTTAAATTATAATGTGTAGCATGCCTAGCATATTGTATAGTATACATGTAGTAAATGAATTCACAATTACATATGTATATATCAAACCCAAACCATAATATGACACAAGCTATGCAACGTCTACCGACTGACATATTCCAGATAGAGACAGAACTGCTCTGAAAAATCAGACTTTCCAAGCTAACTTATGTATGACCTCCCTTTTTTGTATAATCATAATATCAAAATATTCTGAACAACCTTTAGCTTACAATTGGATTGCCTCAGCCTCATAAAGTGCTACCTGGCCCTGATAAGCAATTACTGCACCAGGGTGAGAAATTTCTCTTAAAGTCAAAAGTGATTTGACAACTGGCTGATTAATAAAAACAAATGGCTGTTACTACAAAGTCTCTCACTGCCATATGGAGGAAAACCCAAACCTTGTCACTCTACTATCTCACAAAGCCTTCTATTCAGTTTCTAAATAACCACTCAAGCTTTCTACTATCTAGTCTTTAGATATGGAAATTTACCCAAGTCACCTATTCAGAGCTAATCAGGTTTTCTACCAGCTAGTCTTCAGGAAACTCACTTAAACTTTCTAACAAGTTTTTCAAAAAACTTTACTGTAATTTGATTTACAAGAACTTTCCTCTTCCTGCCCTCACTTTACTTTACCCCCTAGGATATCTCTATGAGAATGAAAGCTGTTAAGTAATACATAAGGTGTAAGGGACTTTATTTTGGTTAATCTTCACTGTGGTAAAAATAGTAATATTAGTCTTAAACTTTGTAAATCTATGTACTTGTTTTAACCTTGATAGATTGATTTTAAAAATGTTACAACCTCAACTGAAGGTCAAAACTACCCCAGACTATTCTTAAAAAAAGGGTGATTGTGATCTCAGCCCCTTTCATATGCTAATGCATCCCTCTGCCTGCTGAAAGTGTATAAAATAAACCTCTGCTGAAGGCAGAGCAGGAAGACATGCATCCAACTCCCACTCCCATGTCTTCCACATTCGCGCCCCAATTTTCCCCTTTTTTCTAGGAATCTCCGCTCGTGGACGCCATTCCCACCTTGAGATCTGCCTGTTCTGTCCCCCAATAATCCGTGATTGGTGATAAAGAGTCTCTGACAATCAGCATATATTCTATGTGTGTATATATATAGTGTATGTACTGTGCTTATATGTGTGTGTATAGTATATATTTGTATGGTATATAGTGCATATATGTGTGTGTATATATATATCATATGCTATATGTGTGTATATATATATCATATGCTATATGTGTGTGTATATATATATCATATGCTATATGTGTTTATATACATACCATACATACTATTGCTATATAATATTGAATTATGGTACAACACCATGTTGCATAAGAAATCATTTAGGAAAATTCAAAAATGTAGAATCTCAAAGCCACCTAATAAAGCAGAATTTTCACTTATGAAGTCCCCAGCTGATTAATATGCATACTAAAGTTTGAAAAGCATAAGAATATACTCATAAACCCTGATCTACAGCCAAGCTATGGTCAATGATTAAAGATTTTCCTAAACTTCAGGAGGAAAACAGAATGAAAATTGCTTCTGAATTAAAAAATCTCAAATCTGTACATTGTTCTACAAAAGCAAAGCACAGTGTTTTTTCATTGTAGTAGTTTGTGTGGAAGCAGATGACATCAAAGGATATGCATGGGTATTTTTATATATGTAAAATCATTATGGGGGTTTGTTATTGTTGTGTGTATTGTTTGCTTCAGAAATACTTAAACTTTTTTAAAAGATATATATTACACATAGAGTGGAATCAAATGCTAAGTTGTTTGTTATAACAATGTATTTTTAAGATATGACTTCATTATCTCCTAGATTTGATTTTATTCTATTATAAAATAGCAGTCAGTCTTAGTAGTAGAAAAGATTTATCTTTTCCTCTCATTTTTATTGTTGTCTTTGTATTTCTTTTTTTTTTTTTTCTATGTTATGCTCAGTCATGCTTTTCTTTACTTTCAGATTTGGTAGTTGTTATTAAAACTAACATATTCTGGATTCTCATTTTGGAATATTATCATCTATTATGTCTTCAATTGTATTTTCTGCCTCATTATTTCAGCTGTCTTTTGGCTTAGAATGTTTTTGAATTCTTTCTAAAGTTAACCTTTAAAACAACATATTATTCCTTCTGTATTGAATTTACAACTAGACCTTCTCTTTGTCGATCCTTTGTAGTTTTTGAAATAGCTTTATGTAGTACATAGCATTCTCTTCAAGAACGTTTATTTAAATCATGAACAGATATGCTATTTAAATCTGATACTGGCTTTTTGCACTCTGTTGCTTTTTACATTTCCCTCTGAGGCACTAACAATTAAGTGAACTATTTGATTAAATAAGCATTAACAAAATCCTTAATTCAGGAGCAAATTTCATTCTGTCTTCCTGAAGTTTAAGAAAATCTTTAATTATTGACCATGTCTTGGCTGTAGATCAGGGTTTAAATGCAACATGTATAGATTCAACATTCAATATTCCGTCTAGAAATGTTAATGGAATATGTGTAATAATGTTTTCCTGGGGGTCAGGGGACAGAAGAGACTAAGAGAACTAGGAGAAGGAAGATAAAAGGAAAAAAAAAAAAAAAAAAGGTGAGAGGGGAGAGGTTTTGTGGGTCATAGAATGAAAAGTTAAAATAAATAGATAGAGAAAGGCTAGTTTTTAATGTCTAAATTTGTTTGAGTATTATTCTTAGGATTTTGTTAGTCTTTAAAATAAGAAATCACTCCAAAGCATAAAAGTGGTTTCTGAGACCTCAGCATACAAATTAAAGTTATTAACCATCAATTGCTTTTTATTTGACATCTCCTAATTTGTAGAATTTTAAAATGGTATTTTGTTATAGAAAAACTACCATGATATATGTGGGGAAAATTACTATAGATGTATATAGATAAGCAAAGAGCATGCTTCATAGACACAGTCAAAGGTAACCTAGAATACACAGGAACTAAATGCTAAGTGGTTTCTTAGAAGATCCTGGAACAGAAAATGGATTTAGGTAATAACTAAAGACATCTGAATAAAAAAATAATTAATAGTAATGCATAAATTCACTAATTATAAAAAATGTTCCATACTAATGTAAAACACTAAATATATGACAACTCTGCACTATCATTGAATTTTCTACAAATCTCAGACTATTTAGAATAAAATATATATTTAAAAAGAGTTATGAAAAATAAGACAATGAAAGAGCAGGCAGATTAATGTCAAGGATATTTGCAAGTAATGTCTTCAGAAACAATAATCGAGGTAATTTAATCAGACCCATGTTTTTATAAACAACAGGTAATAAAATGAACTAAGCAAAATCTCATTGAAAAAAAAATCAGAGTTCAAATAGTTGAGATGCATCCTCATCCAAAAGCAAATCTGAAGAACTATTGGCAGCAAAAAGATTTGTGGTACCATTTCTCCTAAAGAGAAAAAAAAAAATGCAAAGATAATGTTCTCAAAGCAAAACAAATTATTGGTGAAATTTTCAAATGCTGATGCTTGAATATCTGAAACAGAAAACAAAGTGTTGCTTATTTATGAAAAGACAGCGATATCTGTAAGCTATAGTCTCTGTGAGCAAAGCATAACGTGCTGATCTTATGAAGCTTTTGGAGAAGTACGAATGAAGTTCAGAAACTGGCAGGGATTCAGAAATGGAAGTATTTAGGAAGGTTGACCTTTATCTGCAGAAGTGTGCTTAATGGAGTGTTGCTGTTGCTTATTGGCAAATTTCCAGAGCATTTACTAAAGTGAATTGTCATTGATTTATGAAATGAATATAAACCAGTTCCAGTAGTTGTGTTTATTTCCAGCTGGAGAAAAATCATTTTTTTTTCCTTACAACAATAAGAACTTTTGATTATTACATTAAATAAGATATACACATCTCATTGTTCACTTTTTTTTGATATCAAACTTGTTGGTGACTCTAGTGACATCCAAAGTATATTTATCCTTATACTGTCTTAGTTCCAAAGATCTTTCAGTATTTTAGATCCAACTAGAGGATATAGGAAGAACTATCTAACCGTTAACATCGTTTCCTTCTAATTTACATTGGGGTTTCTCTGACTCAAAAGAAAGGTAGCAATATACCAAGAGATCTTTAAAAATCATGATCCAAGCTCCAGTGCAGATCCATTGTGTTGTAATCAGGAACTGCAGCAAGGCAATTTCCTAGCAAAGTTCTGACCTTAATAAATGATTCTTTTTTTTTTTATGTAAAGGCTTTATGAAATGATAATAATAATAATAGCATATAATTACAGTAACTATGTTTTGAGCTTACACTGTTTCAATTTCTGTAGATTGTATGTATCACAGCCATCATACTAATAATTCTATAGATAAATAGAACATGGGGTATTGTGACTAACAATTCCTTTCTTTAAAAAGAGAATTACTAAATTGTTATTATGTATCTTTGGTTAAGAATCAAAGTAAAACTGTGATAGCAATAATTTTTACCTACATGCTCTTTAATTAACACCATATTCTAAATTGTTTCCGCAATATTTATAAAAAGATAAAATAAAGTCTATTTAAGACGTATGTCATTAAGTCAATACAAGTCATAGTATGGATGATAAAATATAAATCCGATTAAATTTGAAAAATTTAGTTCTATCTTTGATAATAAATGGGTAATTTTTTAGGCCAAGATTCTTATGGAAAACACGCAAGCTGAACAAACAATAGATTTCTTCCTATCAAAATTCTCAAAAGCTCTAAAGGCAGTAAGAAATTGTGTGGCCAGTATTTAGAAGGAAAGGGGTGTCCAAAGAAATTAATTTTCCAAGAGGTTATTTTTTACCTTATTGGTCAGTAATAAATATGCCAGGATTTTGAATTTCACTTTAAGTGCCTACTCTATGACTAATAGATATTTGGAAATAGAGCATTCCATAATAACTAAAATCCAATGTCCTTAATATCTGAGTGCATAAGAAAATCTTCCTTTATTCTAGTTGTATTTCAGAGGTGAAAGTAAATGCACTTTGAAAAATAAACATCATGTAGAACTTCATATTATTTTGAATTTTCTTTCATACTTTCTGGAATTCTATTCTTAAAGTTGAAAAGCTATAAAAAAGATTTTAAGTGAAGAAAGCAAATTAGAAAAAATAGAAATTCCAAATAATGGTGATGCCAGTTATGACAGATAAAATAGCAATGGTTAAATAACACAATAGAGACTTACAATATAGAACTGAAAACTGCATAATGCAAATAAAAGGTAATTATGTAAATGAAAATACAAATGATTAAGCTAATTGCGGAGTGTGTGGCCTAAAGAAGATGAGACACAATTGAAGAGCTGTTGATGTAATTTATTTCAACAAGAAGAACCTATATATAGACATGAAAGGGCCAAAAAGATGGACAATAGAAGTAAGAATGCATGTAAAATTAGTGAAGCATGAGTGATTTAATACAGGTATGATTTAAATACTAGCCACATGATTTAAATACTAGACAGAAGATAGAAATAATGAGTCAAAATATATTTGAAGATACAATGGCTAATAATATTCTAAAAGGAGAAATCTCAGGAAGTTACAATTTCAATAACTACTACCAAATCAAAAACAAAAGAATTGAAGAAATCATGTCTAAGTAAGAAAAAAAAAAATGAGAACAACTGCTGATATATTTTATCATTTGATTTATTTCTATATATTTTTCATATTAGTAACACCATCTGGTATTTGTCCTCTGATTTATTTCACTTAGGAAAATCCCTTACAACTCCGCCTATATTGTCACAAACAGTGAGATCTTATTTTTTTATTGTTTGTAGCCAAGTAATATTCCATTCTGTACATATCTCATATTCTCCTGGTTTACTCATCTGGTTTGAGCACTTAAGTTGTTTCTATAACTTGACTGTTGTAAATAATGTTTCATTGAACATGCAGAGCAGAGCCCCCTTCAAATTTAGCCAAATATCTTTTGAACAGTAAATTTATTAAGATTCAGCATAATTTATTTCACACACACACACACATGCACATACATACACATATTCTAAAATAAACACACAAGCAAATATACACTAATTTACTTTTAAAAAAAGATGACTGGTGAAATTTAAACTCTAACATGAGACATTTCTTGTTTGATTTTTTGAGTAATGAGATATATTAAAAACAACTTTCCTCCTTAATGAATGGACTTTGTGTAAGACATTAATAAAGCATTATGAAGAATTGACAAGATGTAATTTTCATAATTGAATCATAGCTATCCAGAGTCTGGAACAGACGTCTCTGTGTGAAGATAAAATGTGCCTCTGAAAACCAGAGCAAGAGCCACTGCTCACTTGAAAAGATGACACTTGTCTTACATGAGTGTCAACATTTTAAATTTGGGGAAGCCATAAGGGAGATAATTCTCATGTTTACAACTAGTCTAATTCTCCCTGTAGGTGTAAATGGATTAAGGAAAATATAATAAGACAATGGTATTAACAGACTTCATTCTTCAAATTTTTGTCATTTTAAAGAGTTCTCATCCTTATTATTTCTGTATAAAGCTGAAATGAAGTACACATACTTTTGTTCTTTTTATAGGTAATATGAATAGACACCCTATGAAATAAAGATTGCATTCCTAATGACTCCCAGAGATAAAGTACATTATCTAGGTCAAAATCATTTGTTTAATTGCAATTTTAATTAGAAAAGTCCCATGTAAGAAAAGTCAATTATCAAGTAATTTCAAGTTAGATTGTTCTGATGTCTCTTCCTTAGTATACATACCCCATACTTCTTTACTTCACTTTATTATGCTTTTACTTCTTATTAAAAAAAAAAAAGAAAGAAAAGAAAAAGAAAGAAAGAAAGAAAGAAAGAAAGAAAGAAAGAAAGAAAGAAAGAAAGAAAGAAAGAAAG
>NW_004567111.1:13562947-13569324 GCF_000260355.1 Condylura cristata
CCTTCTTTCTGATCTTGAGATGGCAAACTTTGCTCTGCCTAGTTACCTGCCAGGATATCTGTCCCTGAAGAAACCAAGTATCAGCCAATCTGAGAGGCTGAGAGGACAATTCAAATCAGTCTCAAATGAGCAGCTCACTTAAATCTCTCAGTAGGTCTGATGATTTCTCTACCTAATTAACCTGGGTAACATATGATTCAGGACTCCAATGAGCCAATGATGCTTATTAATTGAAAAAGTTGTTAGATATTCCAAACCATTATAGAAGAAAAATGACTGTATAATTCATTGACAACACTTGTGGACAAATATCTGTATCTGAAAAAAAATTAGGAATTGTTGCAATGTGTTGTTATTTGGAGATCCATAGAGATCTATGCTGAGTCACACTTTGTTCAATGTTAGAGTCAAGGGAGAATGAGACGGCATGGCCAGGTGGCCATCAGCCACTGTGAACACAACACACCCTCCTTTGCAGATGAATTTCATTAAATATTTTTACATTTTTACAATGTTTTCTTCCATGTACTTTATTATTGTAGGTCTATATATCCAAATCTCTAATCCAGTTGAAGTTTATTTTTGTGTATGGGATTAGCAAGTGATACAATTTCATTCTTTTGTCTGTACCTTTCCGATTGTCCAAGTGCTATGTGTTAAAAAGACTTAGCTTATCATATATTTGATAGTGAGATATATATATATATATATATTTAAATAGTGGAGGGCTTGTTTCACTTTTAGAGAGCAACAATTAACTGCCTATGTGTTTATAGCTAAATAATGTATTGGACTTGTTATAAGAACTATGATCTATTCGTTAATACTTTTAGAGGTAAATCATTTATGCAAACTTTTCTAGACATGAGTGTTAAAAGTAATTCTACTAAAGAAAATAAGTAATTATACTTAGCTAGTAGTAAAATAATAAGTGCCTCTATCTGACTTTGGTACTAAATAACCTAAGAAAAATATATAAATTCTGCACTATTTAAGTAAACCATATCTCATTTGTCTTAATGGTGGTGTCTTTAGCTTTTTTCTTAATAGTGATATACAACTTAATTTATACTTACATATATAGCAATCATATGTGTATGTTCTTATTTTAATAACACATTGGGTAGTAACATCTATTAAAAATATCCGTCTTGGTTATGGTTATACTACCTTTCATTTTAGATAAAAAATACAAATTTAGGGCCTTTATCATATTGATATTGCTTTACCATGATAAAATTTGTTTAAATTTAAAATATTGTCTCAAATGTTTCATTTTCAAGATTCACATAGATCTTATTACATGTATTTGTAATTTTTGTTGCTTATCTGAATATTAAGATATTACAATATCTACCTTGAGCTATCCTGAAAATAATATTTTCCCAAACAGATCCTCATATAGTCTGTAAAGGTCCTCAGTTTTCTAGCTTGATTCTTAAGGTATTTTTGAATCCTTAAGGAATGATTCCATGTTTGAAGACATGGCTTAAGTACATCTCCATTACAAATACAATTTTGAATAATGATATCAAAGAAATAATAGGATTATGTCTGCAGACATTAAAATTAAAGTGCATTTAAATGTAATGAATGCAGTTCAAAGGACACAGGAATCTGTACCTGTGCTTTTAAAACCATCTGGATGTGTTTGAGTTTGCTCTCTTGATCCCTTAAGTTAAAAAAATAAAGGCCAAATGGAAAATTGATATCCTAGTCTCAAATGTCAAAAATGACTTAATTAACTAATTAAATCAATTTCATACATAAAATTTCCAGGTTCCTTGAATGTCCACCATTCAAGTCACACTAAATGCTTTAAACTAAAAAATTCACATTTTCAATGCAAATATTCTTCTATTTTTGAAGAAGATAGAGGAAACAAGTAAATGAAACATTCTGTTTGTTTTCAATAGTTTGTGTGGAATCCTTGGTACAACAACTAAAAATAAATTAATAGTGAGACAAAAACACAGAGTATTATTGCCAAATCAGAATTCAGCGGAGCAGAGACATTGCTTTGCTAAAATTTTGAGGAGATAAGTAATCAAGAATTTCACAAAAAAAAAAGAAAGTCTTATGAAATCACAAGGCCAATTTTCTATATCCTTTCTTCCCACATTATCATGAATTCT
Source organism: Condylura cristata (assembly GCF_000260355.1). Taxonomy (NCBI): domain Eukaryota; kingdom Metazoa; phylum Chordata; class Mammalia; order Eulipotyphla; family Talpidae; genus Condylura; species Condylura cristata. The sequence continues at coordinate 13,565,083 of NW_004567111.1, forward strand.
TACCTCAATCAGTGTAATATAATGGATAGAGTAGATATCATAATATAGAATATAGAATTATTTCCCTTTAAATTTGGAACTCCATTTAGCCATATATTAATTGTTCCATCCTTTGTAACTTTATCTCTCACTCATGCACAGCTCCATCTTCAAATCCAGCTTATAATTGTAACGACTGTCATCTCAGAAGTAAAACTTCTGTTACTCCTTTTGAAAAATCTGCCTTTTTAAAACTAATTTTTTTCCCTTTTTGTCATTCATTGTTTATATTTTATAATTGAACATTTCCAGGATTGTATAATTGCTCATGTTCCATTACAGCACAGTGTGTATATTTATGTTTAGTAATTTCAGATTGTGAGCTTTTTAAAGATTTATTTATTTATACATATAGAACTGGGGTACAGGCCAGAGGTGCAGGGGCAGTGAGAGGATTCACCAGAGACAGGGAGGGGAGAAGAACAGGCAGATTGATGAAGTACACTGCTGAGGGGAGCAGCGGGCGGGTCAGGAGAGGTCTGCTGTGTCATGTGGGTCAACTCAGGGGCAGTGATAGAACAAGCTGAAGTGCTTTAGCTTCTTAGTGTTGTGCTTTAACCCACTGCGCCACCAGGGAGGGTCCAGATTGGAAGCTTTTCAATACCTTTATTTCTTGCCAGAAATGCTACTAAAGACCAGACTTTTTTTTTTGCATCTGCATTTCTTGGACAACATCATGTGACTATCTAAGTTTAGTTATCAGTGTCAGGCTTCTCAGGTCATGGAGATAAAACTGTGTTTTAATAGTCATGTGGTAATAAAGCAGATAGATTGCTATAACTTTGGAGGAAAATGTTACCACAATAGGAAAAATTCCTTTTTTCCTTTTTCTTTCCTACCCCCATTCTTCCTTCCCTTTTCTTTCTACTCCTCCCCTCTTATTTCTGGTCTCTCTTCCTCCTGCTCATTTGCCTACATCCATTTCTGTAAGAATGCTAGAAGATGATTGCTCTATTTAATTCAGCATTTACATTTTATGGGGGGAATATTTTTCTTATTACTAAGTAAAGGAATATTTTCATATTTGTAAAGAAAGTAATTTTCTAATGTCATAACATCAGCAATATGATTGGTTATAGACAGAGGTTTTTTTTTTTTTGCAAAATGCAAATCAAATCATGTTTAATGTGAAATGCTTCTGAAGCTGAAAACTAGCAGTTTCCATTTTTTCCCACTCACTTTCAATAATGAGGGGGAAAAAAAAATTCTAACCCATTTTTGCTGTGAATGGCTTCGTATGGCGTTTTTACTGTTTCAGGACAGGAAGCTAACATTAGTCTATTTGTATGTAAAATTCTACTTGTTCTTTATTGGAAAAAAGAATTAGATATATTATCCCTTTAAAATTCTCTAACACTTGTTCTCACCATTGTATAGGAATAGAGATGTAGCTAGGTTAAATAGCTTCCTTAGAATTAAAATGCTACCTGTGAAAATAGCTGACAAGATTTCCATCACATTGAACACTCAATTTCTTAGTTTCTACTTTTAAAATTTAAAACTTATTCCATTATTCTTGCATAATAGTGGCATCTACACCTTATAAATTAAGAAATAGAGTCAAGAAGAAGTTAATTGCCTTGCTCAGGGACACAGAGTAAATCAATGGTGGAATCAGTAATAAATGGATCCCTTAATCACAAATAACCACTCTTTCCTACAAGAACATAAAGTTAATGTAAATTAAACTTTAGTCAGCCTAAATAATAAGGAGGATCAAAAATGCAATGTGTTTTAAAACAACTAAGTCAAGTTAAATAGGCCATTGCACCAAAAATATTTATCTCTTTTACATTTTATTTCAGAAATATCTATGACATACTTCTGATTAAAGTCAACTGAGAAGAGGAAATGGTAGCAGAGCCTCCTGTCGATTAAGGATGTTTTCACAAACCACTGCTAACAATTTTATAATGCTTACCTAAAAATTACATCTCACACACAAACACAATGCTTACTACTCATAGTCTTCTTATTTTCACTTATTTAACATTTGAGACTTTGTTTCTAATTATTCACTCATTCATTCATCCAACTCATCCATTTATTTATTTCTATTGTTGTAACACTGGTTTACAACACTGTATGTGATTTAGAGACAAAGGATCACCTTTTCAGATGCCACATCACATTCATCAAAATTCTATATAAACAGTCTTTATGAGAGACTTGAGTGTGGCCTCAATAAAAATTCAGTCATTCATTCTATTTATTCTATTAAAGTATGGTACTAAATAGGAGACTGTCAATAATTAATATTTTAGAAGGGGAAATAAGAAGCTTTTATTTGAAGTCAAAGGAGAGGACCCCTATTCAGTAGGTGAGTGGCTATCTAACAGACTCCCAAAGAGTAAGACAGCATGGTCATTTCAAGAAGAGCACCTCAAAAGTTCCACAGGCAAAACTTCCCCCTGCTGTTACCTTCCTTAACTACAGCAGCCTTATTCTGCATTTATGAACATCTGTTCTGTGCCAAGAGGTGAATCTCATATGTACATATTTCTCATCAGCTGCCAAAGCAGTGTTAATGGACAGACGTGATTCCAATAAAATTCCTTTGAATAGTCAATTCTAGGTCAGAAGATAATGCAGCCTTTCTAAGTTAAGTTAGATCATTCCATGATCCATAGGGAACAAGGAGAATGCAGCTCTTCATTTACTCCATCTATTAATTGATATTATTTGGAAGTGATTTATTTTTATACTTTTTAGTATATTTGGAGTAATGACCAAATATAACTTTATGGAAGTCAAACAATGCAACCTTTGAAAGTGGCACACTTTCTAAATATTGCATCTCAGATTATAAGAGAAATGCAGCTATCTTTTCTTTAAATGATTCCCTCAGACACAATAGCATTTGTATTCCTGCATCTTCCTAATTTAAAAGCCTATTTTTGCCAAGCTTATTATAATATGCTTTTTAATACCTTATACCTTTGCATTAAATAAATAATAGTTCAGGTATTAAGCAGTTCTTATCTTGATGTTTGTATTATCAGAAGCATAAAAACCTTATCTCTATTCTGTTCTAATTGTAAAATGTACTTAACATTAACAAGAGTGATTTGCCTAAAGTGGTATTTTGATTCTGTCAAGACATTTACTCTCTTCAGTTTCTTTTTGTATGATACTGCAATTTTTAATCAAAGACAAAAATGGTCTCTTTATCCCATTCTTCACCAAAATATTCACAGTCCTTTCTATTGCTAGCCATATCACTAATTCCATTTAATATGTTACTTACGCACACTTTTCTTTCCTGATTTTACAATGCTGAATTCTATATTTTCAAATGCCATTTAAATTTCACTTTACTAAAGAAATTTGAACTTTAACACAAAGTTTCTAAAAGTATGCCTCTGTCTCAATTAAATCCTGCTTATCTTTTGTCAGCAAAAATGATTTAACTGGAATGGTATTTTTCACAATTTAGACATATAACACTAGTTGCTATCTTATACACATATATGTAGCATTTATATTATTCTCAAGTTCTCAAAGTAATGCAAGAAATAGTTAGCTCCATTAAAGAGTGAGTGGAGAGATCCTTAATACACTGTATAGCACACACATAAAAATTATTCAGCCTAAAATATCAATAGTAAAACTGCTGAGAAAAGTTCCTATGTAGGAATCCATTCTATGAAATATAACACTATAACCTAATGTATTCCTGTTGGTGACTGGAATAAGTATATGTATGATTTATTCTAGATAGTTCAAGTACGAACATGTGTGTATCTATATTTTGGGTACTTTGTAGTAGAATGAAGCAACCAATTACAACTTGCTAAGTGGAAAACTCAACATATGTCAAAATAATCTGTAGGCAAAATCATACATTAAAATTAAAAAAGACAAATATTTATAAATTGCATAAATGACTTCTATATGTTTTTGCTATAGTTGTAAAAATAAATGTTTGATCAATTGAAAATTGTCGTCGGGAAAAAAAAATAACCTTTAAAATATATCTTACGGCCCTCCCTGGTGGCGCAGCGGGTTAAAGCACAGCATTGAGAAGCTAAAGCTACTTCCCCATGAGTTCGATTCACGCCTGCCCCGGAGGTGACCACATGGTGTGGCAGACCTCTCCTGACCCGCCCGCACGCTGCTCCCCTCAGCAGTGTACTTCGTCGATCTGCCTGTTCTGTTCCCCACTCTGTCTCTGGTGAAGCCTCTCGCCGCCCCTGAGCCTCT
>NW_004567111.1:13569424-13577510 GCF_000260355.1 Condylura cristata
CTCTTTTGTTTCAATTTTTTAAACATAAAATATGCATTGATGTCTCATCTAAAAAGACAATATAGAAGAAATCATTCCCTGTCCCAAGAACAGGACAGATCCCCTAATAAGAAAATAAGAGGTAATACAAAAATGTTACACTATGACAAAGTCAAATGACCTGTATATGTATGAAAAGATTGTGGAATTTACTGCTAGTACATAAAGTGCAAGGTAAGGTTAGAAAGTTTGATTTACACATATTGGAATGAGTGATAAACATTGTTGTCAGTCAGAGTGTAGGCAAAAATTACTCTGCTATATTATCAATAATGATGTAAATGGCAAGGAAAAAAATTTGAAAGCCATCCGGCAACCTCTACAAAAATTAAAAATACATTTACACTCTGTTCAACAATTCCATTTCTAGAAATCCATGTCTCAGTATAAAAATTGTAGTTGTATAGGAAGATGTATGTTCAAGGATTTTGATTTTTTGTTGTTAAATTCTTTGCAATTATAAAAAAAAAAGAACAAAAACACAACCCAGAAGCAATAAAAATACTCACGGTCAACTATTCATTATATTATTGAAGAGAATGAATCAATTTATATAGAGACATTAAACAATTTCAGTTCCTTACAGAACATTTTTGAATGATAAATTCAGAAATATGTTCATATGAACTGTGCAATTTTTAATAATACTGACAAATATCTCCATGTATAATTCGATGACCCCAAAGTCAATTTAAAAATGGGGAAAAAGTTACCTTCATCAGCATGTTTTACTAGGATATTCGATAAATTCATGTGAACACTGTAAGAAACAAATTGAAAGCAATACATTTTAAAAATGTACTAACTGTATGTCGATATGACAGTAATAAACAATAAAAGAAATGAACACTGAAGGAAAGAAAATAAACTCCATATAGCATATGGAAAGACCTATTTTGGACCTGGCATTATATATTAAAAGAATCTATTTATTTTGGTAGACAAAGTGTCTGCTAGCAACAGTCTGGCAGTAAACACTATAGACAAGCTTTGTTTCTGTGCCAGATTTTGGTTTCCCTTGGTGACTATAATCTTTAAACAGAAAATAACCTGGAAAAAGCAAAAAGTTCAGTGTTTCCACAATGATTTAGTAAATTTTTCTTCAATGATTCTATAATGACATCTTTCAGGTTATAGCTCTAATATATCCTTGGTGTTCCTATGATCCTCTCTTCAATCATTGTTTTCTGAGAGGTATCCAGAGGAATTTATGTGAAATTATATGAAATATGTTGAAATTAGCAACACAAGGATAAATTTAGCAAATGTTTTCTTTGTTGTATAAGGACTCTTTTCTTTTTTAAAAGACGCCATTGACTATCATTGGTTTATAGTTTTATGTAGGTCTGAAGTTTTTCATTCAACATATACATACGCACACAAATGTGTATACACACACACACACATTATTATAGTCATCGGAAGTCAATAGTTTTCTTTTTTTCTTAAAGAGTTACTTATTTATGCATACAGAGCACAGGACAGAGGAGCAGGAGCTGTGAGAGGACTCACCAGAGATGGATGTGGGGAGCAGAGCAGGCTGATTTAGGAAGTACATTGCTGAGGGAAGCAGCAGGCAAGACAGGAGAGGTTTGCTGCACCATGTGACTCACCTCTGGGGCAGGGATCTAACACACACTGAAGCAGCTGGGGCTAGCTTGCAAAGCTGAGCCCCTAACCCTTTGGACCAGCAGGGAGAGCCCAAATCTATAGTTTTCATCCACCACCATATAGTTGATTCCAATTATTTACTCCCTCCTTTCCCTCTGGTAACATCATTTTGTTCTTAGAAGCTAACGATCTAAAAATTTGATTTTGCTTTGTTTTATTTAATGTTTTGATTCTTTATCTTCCATATATGAGTAAAATCACAATGCTCTAAATAGCATTTATAGTCAATATTTTAAGTTTTCTATTTCTAATAATTTAAGCCACAATAACTATGAAGAAATTTATTTTGATTAAAGATTAAAATGCATTGCAGTTGTAAAAGTGGTAATATGCAGAAATAATTTATCTTCAGTGGGCATATTAAAACTTTTTTTGGTGTTTAGAGCACACAAGCACCTCAGATAATAAGCTTTTGAGGAATTCTTAGCTGTCCTTGACAAGGAACAAATCTAATGTAATTTGCAGACACACTGGAATCTCATTTCCTGAAGAACAGTTTTGTACTTCCCACAGTACAGCCTAGGGGTGGGGTGGGAGTAACAAACAACATATGGGCTTTGAAAAGAAAGTATTAGAAGGAAAGTATTTTTATAAATACAAATTCATTCTTATTAAAAATATGTAACAATATTACAACAAAATCATCATTGTGTTCTTAGAAGCTAACAATCTAAAAATTTGATTTTGCTTTGTTTTATTTGTTTTGATTCTTTATCTTCTATTGTTTTGATGCTGTATCTTCTATACAACAAGCATAATCAAGTTAAATAATATGTATAAGTGTTCTAAATTAGTTGTCTAACAAACCAAATCAACATTCATCAGCCAACACCTACATATTCACAAGTAACTCTGGGGGAGGTTCACCAATGTAGTAACTTCACTTCTACATTAAACCACCATAATTAAACCTTTTTATTTTATTTTTTTGTTTACACATTTTCTACCTTAATTCTCAACACTGTCTTAGAAGTATGACTTTTATTAACTTCTTTCTCCTTCTCTCTCTATTCTTGTATGAGGCTGAACTTCACATAATACTGTTCATTGTTTCTTAATACTCCATATTCCTCCAGCTAAATTCTATTTACTGTCTATGCAAAGCAGGGATTGATCCAATTTTTCACTTCTAACCATATATGTTGATGTCTCACTACTGAAATGTCCTCTACCAAATTTCTATGTAAGCATACTCACTGTTTTCATTTGGAAGTTCTAAATATATTTAGTTAGACACTTAGATTTTCTCATCTGCCTTCTTATAAATTTTAATGTCTTCCCTAGTTTTTCTTTAAATTCTCATTCTAGAATCTTGCCTTGGTCAACCTTAATTTTCATAGTTTTATTTAGTTTTCATTCTAGAAAATTGCCAAAGTGATATCTCTATAGCAATAATTGTTTTACAATGAGGGAAATATCAATTAGTTTCTTTTTTCTTTTATGTATATGCTTTACACTATTCTTCATTTTGTACATTTTTTCATCTCATTTGTAATTCCTATGGACTATCAATTAGTTTATTATCAGCTATATCAGCTAAATAAATATAATTTAGATCAAGATGCTTTAGTTGGTTTATATCACTGTGTTTTATAGCAAATCATCCCTCTATTGAGGCTCCAACATAGACCCGAAATTTACCATTCCTAGCCACATCTCATAGGATTGTGAATGCATTTATTTTTAACCAGTTGCCTAATTAATGACACAACTCTGTATTCTTCTGTATCAACTACACTCTGTCAGTTGTGATATTGTTTTAGTTTTAAGTGTGCATTTATCCACCCAGTTTTATCATCTCTGTTATTCATGCTCTAGATCAAGAGCACTTAACTTCCAGTTGGATTAGTGAAAGTCAGAGTAACCTTCTAACAATGAGCTACCTCAAATTTTCCATCTGTTTTTTACATACACAGATGAAATTAATATAATTTTCTACTAATATAAGGGATGCAGAATACCTGATTATCATATACTAACTATAGATATACAAACTCAGAGACCTTTCTTATTTCTATTTCTCTCACATCAGGAATTTGACCATGGTGCATTTGCTGCAGGTTCAGTTCAGCATTATTTTTTAAAATAATAATAGACACCTATATTAAATTACTTTAAAAAGCATAGAATCTTCCATGGAATATAGATTTATATTGGTCATAGAAGAACTGAAGTGTAGCTCAAAGGTGCAAGGGGGATGGGATGAGAACACTCACCAGACACAGAGGTGGGGAGCAGAACAGGCAGATCTACTGAAATACACTGCGGAGGGGAGGGGAGCAGCAGGTGAGTCAGGAGAAGTCTGCTGTGCCATGTGTGTTAGCTGTTTGCACAGGTGCTGAAGATAGCTTGATAGGGCTGAGACTTAACCCCTTCACCACTAGGGAGGCTAGATTATAGACTTAACATGTACTAAGAAAAAATGCAAAGACACATCAAGGTTTAATCTTATGATTCAGTCTCATAGCAGTCAAAAGAGCATCATCACTTGGTTTTACTTCTATAAAATACAACTGCTTGCAAACAAGACTCCTGAACATCTGCATTATTTTAGGTATTTTATTTCTGTTTATGACCAGAGAGAACTGTTCCTATATATTATATAACATACATATAATATATAGTATATATTATAATATTAATAATAGTAAAATCCTACAAATGTTGGTCTTGTTGATTCCCTCATTCAAATGTAGAGATACATCACTGTAAACTACATCAGCTAGTGATTTACTGTTTATTACCTATAGGTAATACTGTTTATTACCTCCTAATTCTTAACACTCCCAAAAAATCAAATAGAAAATAGAATTAGTCAATCAGGATAAAAGTGTCAAAACTGGTGATTAGTAAAAAGTTATGCTTCCAAATTTGAATGAGAATGCAGAAGCACAGAGGAGTCATTGATAAAGGGTGAGATATATGGGCCCTCCCTGGTGGTGCAATAGGTTAGGACACAATACTGCAAGCTAGGCACAGTAGCTTCAGTGCGAGATTGATCCCTGGCCCCAGGAGGTGACCCACATGGTGGAGCAGACCTCTCCTGACCCACCCGCTGCTCCCCTCAGCAGTGTACTTCATGATCTGTCTTCCTGCACCCCACTCTGTCTCTGGTGAATTCTCTCACCACCCCTGTGCCTCTAATCTGTACCCCAGTTCTGTATGCATAAGTAAATAAGTCTTTTACAAAAAAGGGTGAGATACTGGCATTTACAACAAAGTGTACAAACATGATAAAATAAGGATCAAAGATACTAAATAAGACACATTTTCATTTGCAAGTGGTAGAAATTAAGAAATTATATTCACTATGAGATTTTTTTTGCATAAAAGATAATGTGAATTGATAAATGTGAGCACATCTATTTTTGTAAGAACACCCAGATTCATATTGTAAAAATCTCTTTAGAAGTGCACTCTGCTTTGACAGCATTCAGAAATCCATATCCTGAGGGCTGTTCAGCAATGAAGAAGTCTTTCAGTTTGGGGCTGTTATCTCAGTTTGCACTGCTGATAGCCCTGCTTGCAATAAAAAGCTACTGCTGGGAAATACATGTAGTGGTCCTGAAGCTCAAATCCCACTGGCAAATAGAAGCCTGTTTTATGAGGAACCATTGGGAGAACAGATTCTAGGCAGTGGGCACAAAATATCTTACCTTCATGCAATCACATTTTATAGGAAGCTATAGTAAGTTGTCCTTCTTTTCTTGCATGACTGGGTCACAAATCCTAACTGTTCACATGCAACTATACCTTCAGTAGGGTAACAACGCTTTGAATAATATTAGAATATTTTTTGGCCACTTCATCTGAATTTCACTCACAAACTATTCCGCACTCCTCTTTCTGCTGACTAATGGCACACATTTTAGTAAAGCTTTTAAAGGGAGAAGTTTAAAAGGTTAAAATGACCCCTCATCACACTATCAGCTAACTATCACTTATATTCAAGATACTATTTACCTCTTTATATTGGAAATTTAAAGATAGAGCTGAAAATTTATCCCCAACTGTGTAAAGACACAATGACTTGTCATAAATTATCACTTGCTCTCTCTGATCATTTTAAAAAAGCCATCAATATTTATTGAATATTTGGAGGTCAGATCTGACCTGGATACTATCAAAGACCCATAAGAAACATAATGCTATATTCCTTATGTGAAGAGCTTAAATATAATAGTAAGGGGATATGAGTCACCGAGCAATAAATCATATATAAATGCCAAGTATTAGAGTGTTTAAAATAGACCCAGTTATTAGTGGTTTAGAGAAAAATCCCTGAAGACTGAAATAGTAAGTTGAAGTGGTTACTGATAGAGGGTGATATAAGCATGGATATAATATATATAAGAACATATATGTAGATCTTTGAAGTTGGGAGAACAGGAGAAGTAATTGGGTTAGTATACGTTTAGATAATAATCTGCTACTTACTGGGTGAGCACTTTGTACAGGCTTCAAGAGAAACTACAGAAGGGTACAGGCCCTAATTAATGATGACCTCTTGGGGAAAATTTAATGGGTTTATGATAATAAATGCATACTTATATAAATGCTTCATAATATCTATTGTATATACAGTTCTTTGATTATTGTAAATAAAATACACTAGAAAATAAACCATAAGAGAATAAAGAAGTGTGAAGTTTCCTGTATGAGACATAAGCTTTTACTTTTTTTTTAGGATGAATACATGTTTTCTTCAATAGTCTTTTGTATCAGACAGTTCCAGGAAGCAAACGCAATTGCAGAAAAGGATTGATGTGCCAGATTTCAGGGCATGAAAGCTTTGATGGCCTTATGGGTGTCATGGTTCTTGAGTGTGCAATAAGGATAAGAGTTAGTGACCAGCTGGTAAATTATTTCATTTCATTCAAAGGCCTTGATTTGAATTTGAATCTTTGTGAGTCTTTGAAGGATTTTTATGAGAGGAGGATTAGTTTCATTTTGCAAAAAATAACTATTTTTTGTATCTCGTTTAAGCCTTCTCTTCTTGTATTATTTTTATGGATACTATGAACTTGACTTGAATGTTGACTTGATATTGTAAAATGGTTCTTTGATTATGACTGAAAACTTTGTTAGCATGAAGGGAGTATAAAAGAAAGATTGTATCCTTTTTTTTGGAAAGGTAATGGCTGATTAGAGGGAATAAATAACAAAAGGAGAACATTGAAGAATATTTATGTTGAGAATGGACAAAGATGAGGTACATTTCTGTGCAGTGTAAAATAAAATTGTAAATGTTAATTCCCAATGAGGTGGATGCCTCTCTTTGGACAAGAGAAATTCTTCTGACACAGAATTTGGAACAGCAGCACAGAACCTATTCTTTGATCAAGGAAAGGACATGAAAGAGCTCATATTCCAAAGTCATTTTCTTATTTCAAAAAGGTGAAAAGCTCGTTTTTTTTGTTTGTTTGTTTTTGTTTGTTTTTGTTTTTTAATAGAAAAGGCCAAGCAAAGCCTAAGGAACTGAAGGGAAAAGGTGCATTGTTATGGTAAAGGTGCACTGTTAATCTGGTAATGCTGGTCAATTGACACCTTTCTTTGGTAGTTAATTCAATTAAGTTCAATTTCCAGAAATCTGAGATCCATTATTATTATTATTATTATTATTATTATTATTATTATTTTGAAAATCTAATGACAACCTCAGTGTTTCATTCTTCTAAAGTTAACTGGAAGGACACATATATAAGCCCAAGACATAGCTGATATTTTCATTTATGATGAACTGATCAGATGATCATAGTTTATACATCAATTCACTGTGACCCACACACGCCTTTCTGCTTACTGAGAATCTATAGGAGTAGAAGTATCAATATACTTGAGAAAAATGAATTTCAGTGTTTTGGGGGAAAATTGTGTTTACAGGTATGATGTCATAAAGCATGACATTAAAAGAAGATAGAGATAAAGACTTAGATAGGATTTTAGTTTTCTTCACATTACTAGAGCTTGCCTAATTCACAATATATATATATATATATTTAAAGATTTATATTTATTAAGCATACAGAACTGGGGTCCAGGCCAGAGGTGCAGGGACGGTGAGAGAATTCAGCAGAGACAGAGCGGGGAGCAGAACAGGCAGATCGACTAAGTACACTGCTGAGGGGAGCAGCAGGTGGGTCAGGAGAGGTCTGCCCACCATGTGGATCACCTCTGGAGCAGGAATTGCACTCATGCTGAAATAGTTTTAGCTTCTTAATGCTGTGCTTTAACCCGCTGCATCACCAGTGAGGGCCAACTTTTAAAATAGTTCCCTTACCGAAAACTGGGAAGCTACATGCAAAAAAATGAAACTAGATCACTGCCTCACTCCAGTCACAAAAATCAACTCGAAGTGAATTAAAGACCTAGACAT
>NW_004567111.1:13578467-13594709 GCF_000260355.1 Condylura cristata
GGGAGGGAAATGCACGGGACTATGGTGGTGACACAGGGGTGATTTGGTGATGGGAAACCCGTGGGAATTACAATCGAGATGGAAAAAAAAAATGTGCAAAATGATGTAAAAATAAACTTTGTAATAAAAAAAAATAGTTCCCTTACCAACTTTATGCATGATTTCTTTTAACCACCTATGCAAACATTCTTCAAAGAAAACTCATTTGGAGAGTATGTACAAATCAGTACTACATTTCCTTTTTTAAAAAATTATTCCAAAACACAATTAGCACTTAATTTGGCACAAGTGTCAGAGTTTTCTTGCTGTTGCCAGGAATCAAAGTGCTTAAGATGCTTTTTTTTGAGGTAAAAGTTAAGTTTACTGTCAGTTTAGTTTTGGTATTATTCCAAAATATTTTTATCTGTTTTCAACAATTCTGACTTTGATATTTTAGTCCATAATTTCTTAGTAGTTGTAATGTTAAGAGAATAGGAAACTGAAAAAGAAGCTGATACAAACAATCAAAAGATCTCTGCCAACCAGGCACCTGCATACTACTTATTGTAATTTCTAGAAACTCAGAGCTGGTGAAAATTTAGGGCACGTATCCATATTGCTGCAGGGAAATAAAAAGATTTGGAAAAAGAATGTGCTGATGCAAATGATATGTAAATGAACACTAGCTTTTCACATACTTTGTATTTAATAGTAGAGACAAGAAGTTGAATAGGAAAAATACAGTGAAGTAGAGTTTTCATATCAAGAAAACTACAAAAGGAAAATAAAAACATGGCAGAGTGTATGAATTTTTACAAGTGAGCATACAAATGTAAAGTATTATTCTTATTAACCATTCTCATCAAAATGACACTGGCAAATGACCCATTGCATTTACTCATTAGGTAGTATTATGATTCAGGAAAAAGAAACTGTAGCATATAGACACTGATTTATAATGTCGCACACCTGAAATTTACATGTTATAATGCAATGCTACTTCAATAAAAAATTAAAATAGAAAAAAGATTTCATTAAAAAATTATTTGTCATTTAATGAACTTTTTTTTTTCCCCCTTTGGTCACTTATGTTGTTGTTGAGTGAATATTGGTTGATACTGTTTGTATGTCATAGGTAGAGATCTTCCCTCAGGTGTTACCACATGGCTCTCGCTACCAAAGCCTTCCAGTCCATCTCCCTAGTGCACTGTTTATTCTCCCTATAATCTCTCCCCTTCCTGTGCACATTTTCATCAGTTTTATAGTCAAATTTCTTGGGTTTGCTGTTGGTTTGACTTTATCGACCCTTGATTTTGTTTCTCTATAGTCCATATATGAGGATAGGTCTACATTTCAAGCAGAAATAAACAAAACAAAACAAAAAAAACTTTATTTTCCTCCACATCCTCATCAGTGTTTGTTTTTGGTCCTTTTGAAATATATCATTCTTCCAGGTGTGAGGTGGTATCTCTCTGTGGTTTTGATATATATTTCCCTGACAATAAAGGGTGATGAGCCCTTTATCGTGTACCTCTTGGTCAAATACATGTCTATGTCGTCTTTGGAGAAGAGTCTATTTAGCAATCCTGCCCATATTTTAATTGGATACTTTGTTTTCTTTTTGTTCAATTATATTAGATTTGTGTAGGTCTTGGATATCAGCCGCTTGTCAGAGATATGATGTGAAAATATTTTCTCTCATTCAGTAGGATGCCCTTTTGTCTCAGGGACAGCTTAATTCCAATTGTTTCTCTTCCGTTTTCCTTGCTGCTGAGATGAACAACAACACATCTGAACTCTGTATCAGGAATTGTTTTGCTTATTTTCTTCTGTGTATTTTATGGTTTGGGGTATTAAAATTCAAATCTTTAATCTATTTGGAGTCGATTTTTTCTGTATGATGTGATATAGTGGTCTACAGTAGATCCATTCTTTTGTGTGTGGCTGTATAATTTTCTAATGCCATTTAATAAAGATTTCCTTGTTAGAATGTACAATCTTAGCATCTTTATTATAGATCAGCTGTATATATTTGTGTGGGTTTATTTCTGGGATATTCCAGTACCTTAATATTTTAATTATGGTAACTTTGCACCATAGATTGAAGTGTGGGGGTGATGTCATTGTTCTGGTCAGTCAAGCTTTGGCTATTTGGATTCTTTAATGGACCCATATGAACTTTATTATTATTATTATTTTTTATTTCTTAGAAGATGTGATTGAAACTTTGATATGATTTCAATGAATATGTATGTTGTTTTGGGTAACATGGCCATTTATACAAAACTGATACTTCCGATTCATGACTAGGGAATGGGTTTTCTTTTGTGTGTGTCTTCTCTTTCTTTTAACAATTTTTACAATTCTCTTATATAGGTCTCTTACCTCCTTTGCTAAGTTTACTCTTAGGTATTAAAGTATGTTTGATGTCATTTTACATGGGATTGTTTTCTTCATTACATCCTCCACTAGCATACTGTTTACATATGAGAAACAGGTGATTTGTGTATTGGTTTTACAATCTATGACAGTGCTAAGCTGATTTATTGTTTGGTTAGTGTATTAGTGGATTCTTTATGTTTCTTTATGTATATTATCATATTGTCTGCTCAACAGTTTTATTTCTTCATTCCTTGTCTGGAATCATTTTATAGCCTTACGTTGCTTAATTGCTCTAGCGAGGTCTTCTAATACTTATTGAATAGTTGTAGAAAATACTTCATTTAGGAAAAAGCTCAGTAAAAACCTACCAATTTATATAGTTGCATATTTTTAAAAAATCATTATTAATTTAAAATAATTTCACTGTAGTTACAGATATTCTATATTATTCTTAAAAATTTAAAGCAAAAAGGCCCTCCCTGGTGGCGCAGTGGGTTAAAGCACTGAACTAAGAAGCAGAAACAACTTCTGCATGAGTTCGATTCCCGCCTGCCCATGGTGTGGCAGACCTCTCTTGACCCACCCGCTGCTCCCCTCAGCAGTGTACTTCCTCGATCTGCCTGTTCTGCTCCCCACTCTGTCTCTGGTGAAGTCTTTCGCCACCCTGAATCTCTGGCCTGTACCCCAGTTCTGTATGCTCAAATAAATAAAACAAAAAAAAAAATTAAAGTAAGCAATAGATATTCAAAATTAGTAACACATAGATATCTTAATGAGGAATTTCTTCAAATGTTGAATAGCAACCTGTATTTAAAAAGACTTACAAAACAGTCTCATTTTTTGAATAATTGAAGATATTTTAGAACATATTTTAATAAAAGAAAATCAATAGATATCAAAGCTTAACCATATATAAAAACATCTGCAATGATTCATATACTAAACTAAAATTTTAACAAGAGATGTTATCAACAATTCTCATATATTAAAGAAGATTTATAAAGTTCTTTCCTCTTTGTTATGCAGATTCAATTCATTCACTTTGAAAAACTATTTTTCATTTGAGAGTAAACATCTCCCTCTTCTGGAATTTTTATTAAATTCAGGAATCTAAGATTTTATTGGAAAACCAAACAATTTCAGTTCACTGGCTGAACATACATGAAAACTTATCAGTATGTTTTAAATGTAACTTATTGTGGGTTTGAATTTCTCTGTAATATTGATTTAATTCATTTTAATTCTTTGCCTATTATCTATTTTTTACTATTTTAATGTTAGAATATTTAAAGTGAGGAATAAGCATTTAATAATTATATATGTACATATATATGTATATCTATGAGTGATCCATATTTATTTTAAATCTGATATGTTTTAAATTTAATAGCTTTCCAGATACCTAATGTGTTATCCTTTAACTTGATTACTTAGATGAATCTCACCCAATTTAATAACAGTTAATACTCAAATCTATGGGTATTTTCGTGGTGGATGTGGTTGGTAGTAGAATCTAGAAATGCTGGATCCTATATGCTATACACCAATCTTACCCTAATAACAACAAAAGAAAATATTCTAGTTGGAAGGTTTTATCCCTTTACCTAAAGCTACAAATGTTAATATCAATGAACAAACATTTAAAGATCAAAATTCATAAAATCAGACACCTTAAAAAATACATAGGTGATTTAGAATATTCACTAATAAAATTCAAAACTCATAAAAAGATAAAGTAACATTTACATGAAAAATCAATATAAAGTATGAGTTTTCTGACAGAAAGAGCACTATTTAGAAAGGGGAACACAAAAAGAAATTCACGACTAGTAATATTTTATTTCTTAGCTTGGATCAGGACAATATAGCATTGAACTCTACTCTTTTTCATCACATATGACATACGTATGAGATTTTTTTCATATTAAAACTATAACTATGTCCCTCCCTGGTGGCACAATGAGTTAAAGCACAGCATTCTGAAGACCTCACATTTCCTCTTAAATCTGAATTGGTGTATTTAACTTCTTATCCTTATCTTTCAATCAAATCCCTCTGACTTCTTTCCTTGCTTCTTTTTTTTCCTATTTTGGTTATACACTCAGGGTACCAAATTAGAGTCAAAGAACTTGCATCATAATCCCATGTCATCATTTCAGTACAATGAATCTTGGAGTAGGTTTAAAAATGTGTGTACACACACATACATATTTGAAGCACATAGATCTTTGTTCAAAGTATGATTACTGAGTTTTACATTAAGAGTGAATGTCCAAATTGCAGTATGTGGTGTCACAGAAAGCCTGACTGAGTTGACTATGAATGTATATGTGTTGAAAGATCATTAATTAAGAGAATAAAGAAATTTTACTAGCTAATATGTGGATAAATTATATGATAATGCCATATACATTTAGTTAGAAAATTTCTCATTCATTCATACTGACTTAGACCTTAGAGTATCATCATTTCAATCAAAGACTAATTAGACTCTGGAAATTATGAAATAATTATTATTATTAAAATTAAATTATGAAATAGTTATTATTATTGGGATATAAACCTGTTTGATTATCCTTGTGAGAGCCATTATATGGATTAGACATTTTTGCATATTATCTTCTGTGTTAGGTCAAAGATAATATTTTTCAATTTTGTTTTATATGTAAGTTTACAATAGAAATCTGAAGATGTGAGGAGATATGGTCGACTAAGTACCTTATAGGAATAGATCAGGTGATACTCAATCTATATATTCTGAAAACTTGCAATTGAAGAATGCAATTTAGGTAACAATTTTAAATTATGACTGTAAGGGCAGCATATATGATCACATTAAATTAATAAAATTTGCAATTACATGTATTGAGTATTTGTTAAGTAATTTAAGCTAATAAACTTAGATTATGAAATAGAGAGAAAGTATGCAATCTCTTTTTATTTGATTGATAATACTCTAGAGCTTAAGATACTAAGATTTCAATGACTTTTATCTCTATAAAAATGTATCTAATACTAATGTCTTTCATCATACCATTGCATATAATTGTATTTTTTTTATATTAATGAGCCTGTAGGAACAACATAAACAGTGAAGGACCGAGACTCCTTTATAACTAGTTTAACATAATGAGTTGTTATCTTCATAGTCTAATGTGTTGCCAAAAGGAGCCCACAGAAAGCGGCTTTAGAGAGAGGTTTATTGGGGCGAGTTGCCAGAATGGAATCCCAGGGAGGAAGGGCTGTGATAAGGGAGGGCAGGGGGGAATTTATACCCAAATGTTATGAAGGGGGAGGGACAGCCTGGAACAGCCAAGGTGGAATGTACAGATGAAGTCGAGGGCCAGGTGATCCCCAGTCTGCATAAACAGTAATGTGGGAGAGGGTTCCGTGGTCTTGACATCTACCTCCTCCTGGATGCTAACAGCAGGCCAAGGTCAGGATGCCCTTCCTGCTGCCTGTAATGAACTAGAACACAGATCCTGCAATGTGTTATTCCCCAAAATTGTCTCAACTTTCTGATTATCAGCACTCTTGTAATAATGTGATTTCCAGATGTTGTCTTTTTAAATTTTTAACTAAAAAATATATGTAAACCAGAAGGGCATTTGTTGTACATGTTTCTGATTATCAGATCTTGTCTGTAATATTTTGTTAAAAAATAAAATGGCTTCTTCTGTTAGAAAAGAGAAAAAATGGTTCTCCTACTTCAAATTGGAAAATATGTGTTTTATAAGGCAAAGGACAAGCACTTTAAAACATCTTGAAGGACATTTTTATTTGCACAGGAAATAAGCATTTTATATTATTTTTATGGTTTGTCATTTTTATACTTGGATGATTAGTCCTGATAAATGCAAAAGTTACTTTATACTTTTACTTGTTTTTTGTTTTTTCAAGGTCAGATAATTCACTCATTTTGGCTTTTGAAAAAAATAAAATAAAACTTAAGTAAATGGGCCAGTAAAGAATCAGACTTTGATCATAATAACAAAAAAACGATAGAAGAAAATAAAACTACCACAGAATACATCTCTGACCATGAAGTGGAACTGCTGTAGGCTACATTATTGACATAGATGGAACCTGCACAGGGAGCCCTATAAGAAATGTAGAAATTTTCCATAATATTTCATTGTTAGAACTTGCAGCTGTCTCAGAGTAAAAAGCTCCATTTACATTGCAATGCACCACATTCAAGAATAGGGTCTTGAGAAACATACACACTCAACTAGTTATTAACATGCATTGTTTTTCCCCCTGCAAGGTAAATTAAGTCACATTTACTTTTTTGAAAGAAATGATTGAGATAAGATAATTCAAGTTATTGCTATTGTAAATTACGAAATTTGGAATAATTTGATGCTCTCATTTTAAAGTTTTTATAACTATTAAGTTCCCAATACATTTAATTAAAATCAATCAATTTAATATTATAAGAACTAAGTCTAAGGAAGTAAGAGGTTATTCCACAGTTTTCTAATAACTTAGACACAATACATTCTGTTTTGTAATATGTATATGCATACATAAAGCAGGCATTGAAGTAATAATAAATAAATCAGAACTATCACTATTTTGTTAATATCTTATATAAAGTGCTGCATTAATCTCACATAAAAAAATTCTTTAGAAGTTCCATAAAATCAGTCTCATTAATTATAGCTATAGTATACATAATTTAGTATTCATAAATAATTCTAGCTTTTTATGAGTTATTATCAAGGAGATTTGTTGTTCATTTATATGCTTTACTCAAAATAACCAACCTGATTTTAGTATAAGTGCCTGCAAAAGAACATTTAGCTTGAAGCTCAATGGAACTCTATTTTTGTTTGTGAAAACACAATTTATTTTTATGTTAATATATTTTATTTTGTACTTTAACTAGAAGGAGGGGGAGAGAGAGACAGAGAGGGACATAGAGAAAGACAGAAGGAAACAGATTTTGTGTTTTCAATTGATGCAAGCACGTAAGTAAAGGGAGTTTGTTGAATGGGTTTGCTAATAGGGATGACTTTAGAAATGAGAATAGATATAAAAAGAATGATGATTTATTATCCACTTGAACAATTAACTGTGGATGTGTTTCTTAATTACAAGCTTTTTCATTCTTCAAGAATAAAAAATACAATGTATGTAATTATGAAACTACATAGTAAAGTTGTAGTCTAACAATTGATAGACTATGTAATATTGAATGAGTTATTTATGTTCCCTAAGCTCAATTTATTATTACTTTGTTGGGGTTTCAATTAGTACATCACACTGTATGAGAGCAACGGGATCATATCATTTACATGTAAGTTGCCACACTATTCCCATAGGGGAGGGGGCAATGAACTACAATTTAGTACTTTGAGTGGGCATAATATCTTAATCAGTACAATGCTGAAAATAAGGAATATTGATTTAAAATAAAATCTATATGGCCTTTATAGAGGTGTATAGCAACTTCCTTTCCAGAAGAAATGAATATGCTTTTATCTCAAGGGCACATGGGATATTCTGAAACTCAAATCATATAGTGGGACTCAAGACATGTCTCACAAAGTTATGAAAATAGAAATTATATATGGAGCAATGTCACGGACCACATCAGTATAACATTAGAAATTAAGAAAAAAAAAGTGTCCTGTAAAAATGCAAATTATGTGTAGATGAAAAAATAAATAAATAAAGGTGGGAAGGGCTTCTGGAAAAACTCTTGGGTCAAAGAATAAGTCAAAACATCTGGAAGGAATGAAAATGGAGTGACAAGCTACCAGTCCCTATGGGATGCTCCAAATAAGCAGTCTAACTCTATAGAATGAAAGAAAGGAAAAATAAATAAATAAATAAAGTGAATCATAAATGAAAGAGGTAAAATTACAATAGGTGGCAGAAATACATAGGCTCATTAGAACCCACTCTGATTGTCATTATGTAGACAAACTGTACAAATTTTTATTTCCATGTAATTCAAAACTGAGTCAGAACAAAACAGAGTGTTTTAAAGAACACAGAACACCTATCCTACTCAAACACTTAAAATAAAAAAAAAATAAATAAAAATGAATTTAGAAAACTTCTGAAAATATTCTTTGAGGTCAATATATTGTCCTAATTCTAAAATTAATCATGGCCAGTACTATAGTAAAAATCATAGACCACTATCCTTGATGAACATAAATGAAAAAAATCCTAACAAAATCCTAGCAAACCAAATAACAATAAAGAGCAATGTATACTATAATTAAACAGATTTTGTCCAAGGTAAGTGAGACTCGTTCAATAAAAGCAAATCAGTCAATGCCATTCACTTGGTCCACAAAAGGAAGATGAAAATTGCATGATCAATTTCAACAGATGGCATAAATGCATTTAAAAGGAATCAGCATCCATTTATGATAAAAGAACCCAATGAAATGGAAATAAATGAAAGTTATCTAAGAATTATAAAGTCAAAGAATATATGAAAATACCACAGGAGTAGCTGGTAAACTCTATAATTTGTTTTAGTTAATAGAGTAAATAACAAGAAAAAAAAAAAAAAACAATATTGACTATCAAGCTACTGAGACCTTTAACTCCAGTTTCCAGTTTTAGCTTTTTAAAAATTCATTTAAAGAAGCCAAATTATTAGAAATAGCTATATACTTTACATCAACTATTTTAATAAAACATAGGCCACAGTGGCGCAAGGGGTTGCAGTGCAGCTCTATGACGCTGTCCACAGCCACAGCAGCATGATTTCAATTCCCAGCCAAGAAGAGGACCCACATGGAGCTATCGACCTCCCTTTCCTGTCTTGCCCACTATTCCCTTCAGCAGTGTATTTCAGTCGATCTGCCTGTTCTGCTCCCCACTGTATCTCTGTAAATCTTCTCATCCCTGTACTTCCTGCCTGTACCCCAGTTCTTATATGCATAAATAAATAAATCTTTACAAATATATATTAAAAAAAACAAAAACAGGCCATCATCATGACAGCTCAACAATGGACATATTTTTAAGGCTGTTAGGATAAATCTATCTTAGTATTTGCTAATTGTTTCATTGCAGTTAAAGTAAATGTGGTAAAAATTATAATAAAAAATAAAACTATTTTTCCTTCATGTCATATGAAATCTGGTTAACAAAAGTCTACATTTTAGCAAAATTCCTTAGGAATAAATACAGAAAAAAATACAATAACCCTTCATCCTTAGGGGCAACTTTCATAAAATTTAGAACTCTCAGAGCAGATATGTGTGACTGAATAGGTCATTGTGGTACACTGTCTGCATCACTTGGGCTCTTGAAATATGGAGATGTAATTTAATACTTTCCTAACTGCACTAGATTAGCATAAGAAAATTCTGAGTAATCACTGAACAGTATGTGTATTAAATAGATTGCATTGGACATTGGTGTTACTGAAAACCACTTAAACACAAATTTATAAATTTATTTCCAAAGCTTAATTACATAAATTATTCTTACCCTACTTATACATTCTCTGCTATGCACATACTTTCTTTCAAAAAATGCAGCTTGCCAAAAGGCAAATAGTGAATTGAAATTCATAATAGACTGATATCCATGGCTCTCAAAAGTACTATGTTGAAACCTATTCTTCAATTCGATTATATTTGGAGGTGGAGCCTTTTGTAGGTGATTGGACTATTAGCCTGGAGGGCTTATGACTGGGACTAACAGAGATCTAAAAGAGATTCAGAGAATGATCTCACTCTTTCTACCATGGGAGGTAACATAGAAATCATTGTAATCCATCAATCAGAAAGGGACTCACACCAGACACCAATCTGCCAGAGTCATGAACTTGGACTTCCCAACTTCCAGGACTATGAAAATGAAATACCAGATGTAAATATTCAACCCCCTGCCCCACCCCATCACAGCCTTTTAGCTATAAATGACCAAAAATAGGATCTCAATTTGTACATTTGCAATTACAAAATTTCAAATACAGGATATTATATCAGCTTAAAAGTATAAGAAGTTTGCAGATTTTTATAAGGAAAAAAAAAAGGATCCAAGCTAGAGTTTATAGTTCAAAAAAGTGAAAGAAGGCAAGTAAGATGCAAAGTGTGAAAATGAGATTATTTATTTATTTTCATACTTATTTATTTGATGCCACTGACTGACTTAGATGGCTTTCCTTAAAATGCTAAATCCTTTCTGATATATAGTAATGAGGTTTTAGAAATGGAC
The DNA here is from genome assembly GCF_000260355.1 of Condylura cristata. NCBI lineage: Eukaryota > Metazoa > Chordata > Mammalia > Eulipotyphla > Talpidae > Condylura > Condylura cristata. Next base: position 13,589,025 of record NW_004567111.1, read on the forward strand.
AGATCACTTCAAGATGCTACCCAGAATAGCACTTGTCATATTTCACTTTCAAAGTGGTAATACTTTGGCTAGCAGTTGTAAGAAGGTTTCTATGTGCTAATATAACTATTGTGCCACATATTGTATTGAATATTTGAAAATCTGAGGAAACAAAATAGGAAATTAACAATATATAACATCAGGCTTTTTTTGGGTTTTTATCATTACAGTAACACTTTGAGCAAAGCACACAAGGAAATAGATGAAATGACTTAGGTAACATTGTCAGATTCATAAGAGGCATTTCCCATAAATGTAAGTAGGTCGCGCATGTCATAATGTTAGGGGGAAAGGATGTCCTGAACAAACTCTATAGGTACACGTTTTGTGGACTCCATCCCCTCCCCAGACACTGGAACAGAAAATCCAAAGGGAGGAATGATTGCTGGGACCTGAGGGTGCAGGTAAGCCGCCATGTTGTAGATAAAACCAGAAATGTGGGCCTTAGGGTTCTCTTGGCCTCCTGGCTCATGGCTTGACTCCTCACTTTTCGCTGGAACTCAGCATGCTACTGGGGTTCCAGGTCAGCAGAATTGGTGGGATACATCAACCAACTTATCTCCTTCTCTTATTCCCTGCTTTATCCATTCGCCTTCTTTTGTAAATAAACCCTTTATTAACCAGTGTGTGTGCCTGAAGCTGAGTTCTATTATAAGTCCTTTAAGTACATGTGTGAGGATCCACAGTCTGGCAACCTATTTCACATTGGGGTTGCCCTGTAACAATAACACACATACATACTACCAAACAAATAAAAATAAAGTGTTAACTGCATTTTAAAACCATTCTCGTGAGATTTTTTTAAAATCTATTTATGAATACAGAACTGGGGTACAGGCTGGATGTGCAGGGGTGATGAGAGGATTCGCCAGTGACAGAGCTGGAAGCAGGCAGATCATTGAAGTACACTGCTGAGGGGAGCAGCAGGTGGGTCAGGAGAGGTCTGCCCACCATGTGGATCACCTCTGGGGCAGGAATTGAACTCATGCTGAAGTGGTTTTATCTTCTTAGTGCTGTGCTTTAACCCATTGTAGATTTTTCTAGCATTTGCATGATTACATAGTCAATATTCTTCTATGTAAAGTGCCTATAAATAACAGAAAATATAACTTCTACTATAATGTAAACTTTACTTTCTATGAAATTAATATTTTACTCCAGGAATCAAAGCAAAAATCTTTCAAATTGAGATAATGCTGAGCTGAAACAAATCACAGTTTAATAGAAAGAGAAAGCTTGTTCTTGAGATTATTTGCCATAAAGCCCATTTTGTGGCTGAAAGATTTAGTAGCAGTGAGTCATAGGACAAGCAGACAGCCCAGAGGGTCAGAAAAGAATAGGAAAAGCTTCAGAGGAATAAGGCGGCTCTCAAGATAAGGGCAAGGAATATCAAAGGGGACTAATCAAACACCCAGGACTAGGAGCAAGGAGACATTCCTGGACACAAGATAAAGAAATAGGACCGAGACAGTTAGGCAATGAGTAGACACCAAGAACAAACCAATCACAGGCTGACGGAGCTTTAGAATAAATAGGGGGAAACAGGTTATCTTCCCTGAGACACAACTCCACTTCTGCTTCCTCGCCCCTCTCTAGCCTGCTTCTACCAGCCTGGGAGTCCCCCTTTATTTCTGTTCCTTTTTGCCTCAATAGACTTTTTCTTTCTCTGAACAAATCTGTCTCTTTCCACTTGTTTGCTTGAGCATCAGTGAAGGTCTGCAGCTGCTTCATGAGATGCCAACTTGTGGTGGCCTAGTGGCCAGGATTCAGTGCAGACACTGCACCATAAGTTCCATTCCTGCCTGGAAGAAGAGGCCTGCGAACCTGAAATTACAGTATTCATGTTTTTTTTTTTGAGTTTGTGGGTTTGGAATGTGGAATCCTTGGGTTCACTCTGAGAAAGATTTCACCAGAGCTCCCTTTTCAGTGGCCCATGGTGAGTTTCCCAGGCGAGTTTCTCCACGAGACAGAGATACTAGTTATAGTTAAAGACCAGGTGTATTAGGAAAAGGAACAGAGGAGCAAAAGACAATTGCATAGACAAAGTGGGCAGAAAGAGCTACCCCAAGAGGTGCAGGTTTGCTGAGAGAGGCCTGCATGGTTGCAGGTGGCATCCTTGAGAAGAGCAGCCTCTGCTGAGGGAGGACAGGGAAAAGAAGCCCCAGCAGGTACAGGTCACGGGCAGGCAGGAGGCTGCAGGAGAGACGGTTGGAAAGAAGCACCTGCTTAGGCACAGGTGGGCAGAAGGACTGTTGGCCTGGGCCAGGGCCAGGGCAGAGAGCACTTCTCCTTTGGATGGGTGGGGGGTGGGGGGTGGGGGGCTTGTTCCTTGTGAGCCTGGGTTTGTTGCTGATTTTGAATAACTATGTAGAATCTGAAAGGGGCAGGAGATTCCACAGTGGGCTCAATCTCCCTATCTTTACCTTCGGTTGTGCTCTGGACAGTCCCTATAGCATCTGATGCCTGCTTGGGTCTTGTGTTTTGTAATCCAGGCATTGGCTGAGCCAAAGGATCTTTGTTTCTAGAGCTGGGTCAATGGCTGTGCTAATCCCTTCTACCCCCAAATCCTTGTGTGAGTCTGTCTTGTGATACCTGCTTTGGATCTTCTGTTTTTTCCTACAACATTATTAGTGGGATCATTCTGGGCAGAAGCAGGCTAAAATTAGACACCTCGTGATTCTGTACACTACAATGATCACACTCCCATGTACACCGGTATTAAAAAAGAAAGTTCAAAATGAAAAATAAAATGACAATGTCTTGTTAGAAAGGATGGGGCCTTTGCACCTTCCCTGATGACACAATGGGTTAAAGCACAACACTAGGAAGCTTTCATCAGCCACTGTAGAATGAGTTTGATCCCCCCATCAGGAAGCTAGCTCACATGGTGCAGCAGATGTCTCTAGACTCACCAGCTTCCCCTTCAGCAACGTATTCCTGTATATCCTCCTGGTCTGCTCCCCACTCTGTCTCTGGTGAGTCCTCTCACCCACCCCAACCCCCATCTCCACCAGGCAACTCTGGCCTGCACTCAGTTCTTGTATGTATAAAAAAATCTTTAATAAATCAATCAATCAGGTGTCTTAAGTATCAATAAATGTATTTTAACAACTGTTGACCTATTCAAAGACCACTAGAAAAATCATGAATTGCATCCTTAGCGCAGACTAGCATAGAAACATGTAGTGGAGATAAGAGAATGCAACAGCTTTAGTGGATCAGCTAAGTTAATCAAAGCACATGAGTGAGTAGTCTTCCAGTTGAAGAAAAGAGAGCCTATATAGAAGAAGGAAAAAATCCAAAGGACAGAGGAGTTAAAGACATTGTTATCTGAGAATAACAATGTGGAAAACACCAGTTGCAGCACGTTATTTGTAAATTCCTTTGCATATTTACAGAAAGTGGGCAAAGTGAACAAAGGAAGAGCCGGAAGGGGGGTAAGGTCAGAGATTTGAAGACGGACAAAGATTTTAAACTGATGAGTTTCGGTTTTTGTTTATTAAACATTTCAGAAAATGAATCACAGTTTCTAAGATGCTTTTTCTTAAGGTGAGACCCTCCTTTCATACTGTGTGGATCTTTTAGATTGAAACAAATTGTGTCCCCATATAACATGTCTTTAATTATGTCTTGAGATTAATTTTCTCGTGGCCCCAACCATTCTTGAGGACACATACTTTGTTTTAATCTGCTACCACCCATCAAATTAAACTGAGGCCAATATAATATTTACTCAAAATTGATTTTAAAAAAAGTAGGAATATCATTATGTATTTTAGTCAGTACAGAATATTTTGTTGCTTAAGCAATTCAATAAATTTGATTGATTATATCTCTATTTAAATATGTATTGTATACTTACGACAAACTTCCTAATTTTAGTCTGAAATATAAGAATATAGTAAGTAATTTACAAAAGCAAAGAAAAGTAATGAAGGATTAAGTAGAAAAAAATGATAAAAAATTAACAGAAAATTTGCAGGTCATTAAAAAAGATAATTTTAATGTGACAATATACTCAAAATAACATTATGAGAAAAATTAATTAACATATATTATAAATCCATAATTTACATTTTATACTGAAGAGGTACTGATTTTAGATTTGTGATTTTAAGATCTTATCCAGAATTTGTGAGTAAAGAAATAATTATGAAGAAAACGAATGATTTAAGTTAGAATCCCAAAAGTACATCTTCCAACTCAACTCTAATTTAATATTCCTTTTAACAATTTTGCTTCTCTTATAAAATGCTAGTAAAGCAGTATGGTACAGTAAAAAAGAACTCTAGAAACTGAGTTAAGTAGTCTAAGTGCTAATCTCTGCACTCCCAATTACTGCCAGTATAGCTCTGAGAAAATTGTTTAAACATGTCTATTATCATTTTCCTCATTTCAGCAGATACAGTACATGAACAGGATGTTGTGCAACCACATAAGGCCCTGGAAGTAAAAGTACATTTTGTAAAATGAAAATTGCAGCATAACTCTATAATGAGGTAATGATGGGATGAAATAGACAGCAATTAAGACAGGCACAATCTGGCATTCTCTCAACCACCCCCAATTCACACAACGAAAACCAGGTAATAAAGTCTATCTCTCTTTGTTTTAAAGTAGAAAAATGTGATTTTTGCTAATGTTTATATTTATGATTTGAGTAGGAGATATAAGAAAAATTGAAAATGATAATGAAAGTACAATATAAATTAGGAATATTTAATTAGGATCAGGAAATCTAAGTTAAGTTCTATTGTCATTAATCGTTCCCTTTGCTCTGAACCTGATTTGTCTCATATGTAAAATGTAGATTATAATATTCTTCTGACTAAAGAAGTTCCTGAATTTTAGAACACTATCATAAGATGTTTAATAACATTTGTTATATTATAAAATCTATGTATCCATACAGTATATATTATAATAATACATTACTTACTCTATAATACATTGACACTAATCTATTATCATGAACTTATTTGTAAAAGGCAATCTGGAAAGTGTATGAAGCATAGTGATAGAAGTAAATCAACACTGAAGTATTTTACACATAGAAACACACATACTAACTTATGGTTTAAGAAGATGAATGACAGACTATAAAAATTGTCAGAAATATAGATTGATGTTGAAACAAACAAACAAAAAAAAGATGAATGAAAGTGTGATCCATCATGTCCTGCTTGTAAAAAAACAAATGGTAGGTAGGCTCACATTTTGAGGGGGACAGATATGCCTCAAATGCACTTATGTGTGAATGTATGTGTGTCAGAAAGACAAAGAGCAAGAGAGAGGTAGCCAAGAAAAGCAAAATATTTTGCAATGTAAGAAAGCAAAGGATATTGCAAAGTAAATGGACAACAGCTAAGCTAAACCAAGATCAGATTTCATAGGCAATTATGTTCTAAATGGAGACTTGAAGGATTAAATAGTGTCAATCAGTAAAGAAAGCTGAAGGGGAAAAATTAATCTTCACAGATTGGAAAACATATTTGAACCTAAGAGCAAATGAAACCATAAGATAGCAAATTCTAAACAACTTTAGTATTTTAAGGATAGAGTTTAACTCTAAAGTTAACAAGGATGAGAGTAAAAGAAGATAAGCAGCAGCCAGTTTATTACAGGTCTTGATAACTTGTGTGTGAG
>NW_004567111.1:13595189-13640526 GCF_000260355.1 Condylura cristata
TAGGGTGGGATTGTAATACTCTAGTTTTTGTAATATGAATGAATAGAGGTCTCTTAATTATTTATGACCATGATAGAAGTTGAGAACATCATATGAACAAACTAATATAAGAACTAAAAATAATGTAAAAACTATCTAATTTTTAAATATATTTCATATTTTAATATTTTAATTGTTTTAATATTGGCTTACATATTTGTTTCCATTATAGAAGTACATATCACATTTTAGATAGAAGGAAATCAATACTAAAGTATAATTATTTAATGTAACTCAACCATTTTTCTCTCATAGTTAAGAAACAAGATAATGTAAAAGAAGGTAAAGTATATATGTAGGGTAGCCTAATGGAGGGACTTTAGGGAGATCTATACATTGAAGCTTTATTAAATAAAGAATACATTTAAGGAAGTGAGTTAATGGCTGCTAGTGAGATAGAACTTGACTTATAACTTTTTTCACATTTATTTTTTAAAACACACAGTAACTATAAGAAAAAAAATGAGTGTTTGATAAAGTATAAATACATAATTCCTAAAGATGTAAAAGAAAATCTAATATATATATGATGTTGCAGTAGCGAAGGATCCATAGAAGGTGGTCTTGCAGTTGTCTGTTAGGAAACATTTTAAGTGTTAGAGAGTCATCTGCTAAGTTACAGAAGAGACATGTACATTTGTATTTGTAAGACAACGAACACTGAAAAGTGAGCTTAAATTGCAGTGGGTCTTCCCCACCGATATGTGGCAAATTTGCCAGGATTAACAGCACCAACCAAAAGTGAACATATGTAAAATAGGAATCAGATTCAAAGCAAGAAAATATATCTTTAATATGTGTGTTTATAATATGGACAATGTTGATTGCCATATGAGCAATACATGTGGATTATAAAAACACTGAAGAATTTTCATTCCAAAACTGAGCACATAAATTACTAACTGAATATAAATTTTTCCATTTAAATATATGTGAAGTAGAAATTTATTATTATATAGTGTCCATTGCTTACTAATTACTGTTTTAATTATTTGAGGATGGGAAAGAATAAAAAAATATATCATTTAATATTTTAATTTATTAACAGATTATTTTGTTTTCCTGATTAATTTAGTTCCTTTCCTCTATAGTACATTATATACAAAAGAGTTCAAATGTAATTAATATAAGTACCTGTGACTATATAATAGTAATTTTATCAGAAATGACTGAATTCCTCATGCCATTGTGTTGTAGACTCTTATATCAATGTTATATTGAATTTTCAAAAAATACTAACATATAGAGCCACTCTATGTATAATTCAGTTATCTTGCATGTAGACATATGCAATATTAGAAATGATAATAAAAGATGATTAAAGAAAATACTGACTCTACTCTTGTAGGAAAGGGAACATTTATAGTTGCCTCAAATTTAATTTTTCTGTGTGGTAAGTGTAATGAAAAAGTGTACCAAGACAATTCCATTAGAGATTACTACTCTATAATGAACTTTTTAAGGTTTAATTTTAGTAATACAACTGTGTCTGCTTCTATTAAAAAATATGAAAACAATATAAAATAATATATTTGTTGTAATGTGGCACTATCTCATTTCTTCCTTAGTAATAGAAAGAACATAGCATATTAAATAAATGTTGTTCTTTTCCTATGGGAAATGAGTGTGACAAATTTAATATTTGTGCAGTAAGATATTTCATTAGAAAACAATCAGACATACTGTGTAATTAAATTGGGAATACAGAAATCAATACCTTATTGAAATTAGCTTTTGAATTTGCAACATTCCTAAGCTTATGTAAATGAAATAATACTTCTCAATAATTTGGCAAGCAGATGGATAAATAGCCTTTGGATATGCATTAATTTAACTTCCAGATTTTGTATTATTGCGGTATGATTTTTTCTACATTTTATTACAGAAATATATTCTGGCATCACTATGAACTCATAAAACACATTTAAGAGCTTTGTAATTGAATACAAATAAAATTTACATTCTATTGAATTAACAGATTAAATGGAACAATTCCAATAAGAGGGAGTGGTGATTTTATATAACAAGATTATATTGTGGTGAATATAGAGAAATGTCTTTTTAAATGACTGCTGATTTGAACAAATTAATAAAAATACTATAGCAGAAAGTATAAGGTGTATATTCTATATAATTACTGAACAATATGCCCCAAATAAGAAGGTGTTATCAATTGCTTTGTTAACGAAAACTTTGAACACTCCCTTGCTATATGACTGATGCTTATGTTACTTGAAATATGATCCCATATAAAAAATATGTGTATCTCTTAACTATTGAATTGTCCTCTGGAAACATTTGTTTTTAATTTTCAATTAGTTTGTCTTCTCTAGCTGTTTCTCCCTTAGAATCTGATATCAAAATGTAACTGATAATACTTAGCTTTAAAGCAAATAGAGATGTGTGGTTTATTATTATTATTTATTTAAGTACTCTAATCAAACAGTTTAAGACTTGTTCGAGGTAAAATAATTATATCAGGAAGCACTGAAAATATTTACACTAAGGTAACATTTTGATTATAGAGAAATGTGAGAAGAATGTTTTCTTTGATTTCAGTGAATGTTGTTTCTAATGATGTTTCTAAGAATTGTTCTAAAAATTGTTTCTTTTTTTTTAGATTTATTTACATGTACAGAAGTGGGGTACAGGTTAGAGGTGCAAGGGTGGTGAGAGGCTTCACCAGAGAGTGGGGAGCAGAACGGGCAGATCAACGAAGTACACTGCTGAGAGGAGCAGAGGGCGACCGGAGAGGTCTGCTGAGCCAGATCACCCTCCGGGCCAGGATCGAACTCGCATTGCAGTGGCTGTGGACAGCTTTCAGTGCTGCGTACAACCAGTGTCACCACCAGGGAGGGCCCCTAAAAATTGTTTTTCAGAATGTTACCTGGTTTCCAACTAGTGTAGCCAGACCCTGCCCATTTATTAAATACTCCTGGATGCCAACGGCATTCCCTTTCCTATTTACTATATTCAGAAAATTATATTTACAGTCTTATAAAAGAAAATACAACACCTGTTTGCCCCCTGGCCTTTCATGAATTTCACTGATTATCAAAAGATGTATTGCTGAAGTTGGTGGGAATATGTTAGACAAGGTTAATGTACAAAAATTATTTGCTTCCCTATACTTTTTCAATGAAGATATATTTGAAACTAAAATCAAAATGCCATATGTATTTGTTCCCTACGAATTGAAATACTTAGTTGTAAATCTAACACAGTCAGTATAAGATGAAGATGAATAAATCAGAAAGTCTGATAACTGAAAAAAAAATCTCTATGGAGAGTATTTCAATTTCATGGATTAGAGAATTCAAAATGGTCAGGGTATCAATTCTTTCCAACTTAATCTACAGATTTATCGCAATCGCGATCAATATCCCCACAAGTTAGTTTGCAGATATCAACAATCTATTTCTAGAGTTTGCCCAGAGAACTGAAGGGCCCTGAATAGTCAATCAAATATAGAAGTACTAAGTGGGAAAAACAGCAACTAGCTGACTTTAAGAATTACTAAAGGGCTACCGTAATCAAGAATGTGTGAAATGTCTCTAGGATGTCAGTACAACATCCTAGAGAGCCCAGAAATAAAACTACTTTACTATAGCTAACTGATAATTGACAAAGGAGTAAACACAATGCAGTGGAATAAAATAATTTTTTTCCAACAAATGTTGCTAGAAATTGGGCATCAGTATGCTTTAAAATTCACCTTACACACTTTCCAAACTGTATCATAGACTTTAATGTAAATTTGAAAACTTTAAAACTAACTCCTATAAGATACAAGGATAATATCAGTCAATGCTAAAGGAAAATAAGGTAAAAAGCACTATTAGTAACAATTACAAAACATATAACAGAGCATGTTAAGTTAGAGATTCAAATATTTAAGAAGAGGTGACATAAGTTAATTGTATTTAATATTATATATTGCATATAAATATGGCATTTAATATTTTTTATTTATAATACATTGTCTAACTTGTAGAATAATGCTTGTCTTGAGCAAGCATTTCCTATTTTCTTGCAAATATAAGCTTCATATTTCACACTTGACTTTCCACCAGCTTAATAAATTTTACACAGGAAATACCATGTAGACTTAGGCTACTACTTAAATCCTAAATGTTAAAATATAGTCCGTCCTTTTCACTCACCATTCATGGATCTCATCCTTGCTGTAAATACTGTCACATTTTCATTCACATTTTGAGGCAGACAGCAGTCAAGGCTCATTAGTCTCTCTGCCTCAAGGTAAAAATATATATATATATTTTTTGTTAAATTAAACAAAAGCAGACATTAAGTAAGCATCGAGTTGATGTGGTCATCTCTTCTATCTTTACGAATAAGTGATATATAATAGCCAATTGTGAAAAATTCAGACAATACATATTTCAAGTTAATTGGCATCGAAGGAACATATTATGCACTGAGATAGAACAAATGAAAATATAAACACTTTCATGTTTAAACATTTTTAAATACTTTAAGGTCTTATAAAAAGTTTTAAAAATACAGAAAAATGAACCAATATTAATCAACAATTAAGCTTCTTTGGAAACCAAATAACTAGGTTCTAACACTAATATCATTACTTTGGGTTATCATAGTTCAGGAAACTTGAATTTCCCAGGCAATTTTTAATAATTACAGCCATTGATAGTTAATACCATTCTTCTGCTAAGCTGTGGAGTATCAGTCTTTTTTTCACCTGTGTCTACAGAACAAACTCAGACATGTTATCAGCTGTCAGTATCATAGATCAAAGGCAATGATTCAGTGCTCCTAACTAAAAGCAATTAAAGACATCTCACAAGGATAATAAGAACTTGAGAAAGAAAAAAAATGTGTGCTTTGCATTCACCTACACAAATTTTGCTTAATTTGTATCTTCAGAAATAATTTTATGCTACTGTCTATTTCTATTAAAAAGTCTACTAGATATCTGACATAAAAACTTTACTGCAAGCATGAGCAGTCTGAGTAACCATGGAAATTATATCACTTTATTTATAAGATTGTGTTGAGTATTGCTGCATTTTATCATAGCTAACTCTTTAGAGATAACCTCTAAAATAAATTAATTCTATACCCAATGTTGACTTATCTCTTATAGAATTAGGCTCTTTTTTATCATTAGTACACTGTTTGCATTTTCGTGTTTATATAAATACCAAAGATTATGTTAAACATTCAAACAACAAAAACAAATGTTATGCAACTGATAATTAGCCCAATGTTCTGCACACAATAAGCTTGAAATTTGTTACGTAGAGAAAAAGAGAGTTATGAGAGGCTGACAACTAAGCAGAGTAGATGTTGCTTGGAGAGGCAAGATATTTCTTGTATTCTAGAAGCTTTATGAAAACATAACAGTTCACATTCAATTGTACAGATTTAAATGCATGCTTGTTTATGCTGTGGCATGAGATTGTTTTTGCTAAATCTGATTTGCTGTTTAATCTATTTAGTGCTTTTTTGAAAGATTTATTTATTTATGCATACAAGAACTGGGGTACAGGCCAGAGATACGGAGGGTGAGAGCGTTCACCAGAGACAGAGTGGGGAACAGAACAGGCAGGTTGAATGAAATACACTGCTGAGAGGAGCAGTGGGCAAGACAGGAAAGGTCTGCTGCACCATGTGGGTCACCTCTCTGGCCAGTGATCCAACTTGTGCTGCAGTGGCTGTGGATAGCTACATAGTGTTGTGCTTAACTCTTGCACCACCAGGGAGACCTAATCTATTTGGGTTTTAATTTCATACATGAACACTTTTATTTCAAGGACTTTCATTTTATTTGTTTTCTTCAATAATTCCCATTGTGAGGCTAAGCTCTCCATCTTTTCTTTTTTTCATCATATTTATTTATTTTTCTCTGATAACAGCAGCAACTAAAACACCTGTCTATTCTCTTTTGATTCTGCCATTGGACCCTGTATTCTGTCTTGTCTGAAATTACTTTTGAATGTTGGTATCTGTATTTACAAAATGTTATGATTTTGTATGTCAATAGTTCTTTTTTTTAACATTTGAACTTTTTTTTAAGATTTTTTTATTTATTTATGCATACAGAACTGGGATACAGGCAAGAGGTGCAGGGGCGATGAGAGGATTCACCAGAGACAGAGCCGGGAGCAGAACAGGCAGACAAAGTATACTGCTGAGGGGAGCAGTGGGCAGGTCAGGAGAGGTCTGCCGCACCATGTGGGTCACCTTTGGGGCAGGCAGGGATCAAACTCATGCTTTAGCTTCTTAGTGCTCTGCTTTAACCCGCTGTGCCACCAAGGAGGGTACCTGTATGTCAATAGCTTTATATAATAATTCAGTTTCCTCCTTACTAGTGGATAGACTGCAATCTTATGACCTTAATCTTGGAGGATTAGTCTATTAAGCTTAGGTCCAGTTTGCTGTGATCATAATGGTAAGTCTTTCAGAATACTGCCATGTAAACTAAATTCTCTGTTTCTTTACTCTGAATCCATGATATTGCCTCTCCCCACATGCCACTATAAGAATGAAGCATTTAACCCAAGTCCTACAAGCAGGAAACACCCACACCCTCATTGATTAGGAAGATGTCTTTTTCCTGAAAGTCTTCTCTTGATGAAATATAACAGTAAAAAAAAAAAAAAATTTAACAAGAAAAATATACTCTAGCTTCCAGTTTCTCTCAAGAAAACTTAATTTTGAATCCATCTTTGTGTGTGTGTGTGTGTGTATATATATATATAAATATATATATATATATATATATATATATTAAGGTTGTTTTGCAATGATCTGCCTTAGGAAAACTTTAATGGCATTACTGATTTAAAATATAACGTGTGTGAATACTCTGGTTTCTCTTCAGATTGTGTAAATCTTTCACCCTTTTCAAATATAATGTGTGTGATTTTATTCCAGCTTTTGTTAGGTTAAACATGTGACAGATGGTCAAAACTCCAAACCCAGAGAGATACTCACAAGATAAATGAGGTAAAATATAATTGTTGAAATTTAGAATTAGTATTTGATAAAACAGTGAATTATAAAAGCTACTAATATAATTTCTACAGTTTCTTTATAGAACATCCCTTTCTCATAGATTAGTTCCACAGAACCTTTTTAATCTAATGGTTCCAGACAAGTTGCTCCAAATAGTGTTAAGCAGGCAAGAAAGATTTTATTCAAGCTATTGCAATAAGGAAGATAATTGAAACTTAACTCTGCTGAAATAAAAGGCTCGGGGATTTTTAAGAGTTGGGGTGAGTTAATAGGAAAATATTGTAAGATTTTAGAAGGGTGCCTTATAAATCTAATTAGATCAACATTTTTTGATAAGGAAAATACTGTATTTTACAAAATATGAGGGTCAAAATAATTTTAAAAATGTAACATGGCCACCACCAGTTTACACATAAGAACAATGGAGGAGGCCCTCTCTGGTGGCCCAGCGGGTTTAAAGCACAGCACTAAGAAGCGAAAGCCACTTCTGCATGAGATCAATCCCTGCATGCCTGGGAGGTGATCCACATGGTGCGGCAGACCTCTCCTGACCCGCCTGCTGCTCCCCTCAGCAGTGTACTTCGACGATCTGCCTGTTCTGCTCCCCACACTGTCTCTGGTGAAGCCTCTCATCGCCCCTGAGCCTCTGGCCAGAAAGGAAGAAAGAAAGGAAGGAAGGAAAGGAGGGAAGGAGGGAGGAAGGAAGGAAGAAAGGAAGAAAGAAAGGAAGAACTGAGGGAATTTCAGTTACCTTTCATTTTGTGACATCTCACTATGTAGAGGTTAGTTTACAGGGACCATCAGTCATGCCCAAAGTATCTGCTAGCATTCCTTATGAGTTGCCAAATAGTCTATAATTGAGCTAGGTAAAGATAACTCACTGCTTCAGGATTATTTAATGAACATGTACTTTGAAAGGAATTTTCATAAAAGAGGCAACTTTATATCATATAGGTACATATCAAAGAAAATTACTTGAACAGGTGGGAGTGAATACAATAGAAATGCCAAGACAGGCATACAGGAGCCACTTAAGAAACTTATTTTGCTTAAAATTTCTTACTCAGAAAGAGTCAAGGTAACCAGTTTTTCCCACCAGGGAGTTGCTTATGCAGCTATCATGTCTGTTCCCACACACTAACTCCTTTGTGGGAACTTCTAAATCTCAGGTAGACACAACTCTCTATATGAACTGAGCAGTGTGGTGAGATTTTAGAGGTAATGCAAAAATCACATAACAAAGAGGTATCCATTGGGTTAGCTTCATGGCATTCTGTGAAGACTGTGATTTAACTGGACTTGAGCTAGTGTCTTCCCCTCCACTCCTGCTGACCTCACTATCTAGAAATGACAGTAATGTGAGAACCAAATTTCATCTACACCTAATTAAAGATCAATTAAAGATCATTTTTCATAGTGATGCATTTCCCCTTCTTGTTTCATTGATATCCTTAAACAGATAAAATTCTCAAATGAATGTATACATGTTGCCTTAGAGTATAAAATCCACTTTAAGAATTCAGGCATGTGAAAACTCAATGTTCATTAAATGTCCATTTACTTAGTAAATAATTATAGAGCATTTGTTAGGCATGAAAGCCTGTAATTCATGCTTACTGTACAATCGTGAATAAGAAAAACATATGTTGCACCTTCATTCAACCCATAGAATTATAGTGTAGATATGGTTATAGAAGAATTTGAAGCACAAATATATTGAAATTATGATCAATAAGATGTTTGATGGTACAGGATTAAATGTGAGACAGGTGTTTCCTTGTTTGAAGGAATAGGAAAAACAAATTTTCTTTCTGCTTTCACAGCTGAATTCTTAGCTGGGTGGTAGTGAAGAAAGTGTTCAAGGAGTTGAGGAAAGTCATGCCTTTCTTGTAGGGCATCAAATGTTTGGAAGCTCAGAGTCCAAGGAAGGCAATCATGATACAGATTCTGTGCTGACTAGAAAAGAGCTCAAGTGATACAAATGGAAGTAGAAACTGGATCAAAAGGAATCTTACAGGGCTTACAAAAGCATTTGACTTCATGTCAATGGCGTGGGACTTGATTAAAGGATTTACACTAGGCATACTTACATTTGTATTTTAAGATCAGTATGTCAGTTGTGTAACATTTACTGAGAAGCAAATGTTAGTGCAGGAAGAAAAAGCCTTAAGAAGGTAAAGCTTGACAGGAAATGATTTCATATTAAAATTAAAGTTATTAACACTTGTTCTGAAATAATTATTTGGATGCAATTCATAGAATGGATTGTTTTAGCCTTAATTCATAATTTGGTCTAATATCTACGTATCTATCTTATACTTCTGACAGCTACATAGAGTAGATAGTTATAGGATACAAAATTAATATGTGTAAAAAACTGTACCAAATATGGTATTGTTTTGTATATGTTGTTGTTCTTTAAAGCAATGTGATTTCACTCTGTTCATGGATTACTTCCAGCAACTGTTTTAGCTATGTTATCCTGATACGACTCCAAGGAGACAGAAACTCTGTTTTTCTCCTGATTCCCTCATGGTGTCTATGGGACACAACATGAGCCCTATAGTCTGCTATAAAGCAATATTGCATAAATGATGTTTACTTGCATACATTTTTTATGGCCATTTGGAGTCTTCGATTCTGCAGGGAACATATTTCCCTTTTACCCTGGGGCCTTTTTTCATCACGATTAAACAAAGGCTCTCTTACAAGCACAGCTGAGATAAAAGGGTTTGTTGGACTTTTATCACATCAGGCAGGTGATGACATATCCACATCTATTTCGGGAGCAAACTTCAAACTAGCCACAGGTGATTTCCTTTACATGTTGAATGGCACAGCAGATCTCATATTTCCCACAACAGCTATCTCCAGATTATTATTTAGCTCCATGACAGGAAAACAAGTGAAAGCTCAAGATCTTAAATTATGAGCAGACACTTAAAAAAGGGGAAGCCATGTATTTCTTTCAGTTCTTCAAAAATATTTCAACAAGCTTCTTGAAAAAGTATTATTTTGCAGACATTTCGATGGCTTTATTCACCTATATTATAAAAATAGAAAGGGATAAATAGTACAGGTGATTAGATGGATGATGGATGAAAATATAGATAGATGATAGGTAGATTGATACATACATAGACTGATACATAGAGAGAAACTGAAAAGCAACCTGTTCCTGAACATTGATAATATTAGGAAAACACAATTTCTAAACTGTATTAAAGAATCAGTCTACATACCACATATATTGTATACACTATTGCTGAAGCAATATTGACAAAAAAAAAAAGAATAACTTTTCAATATGGTCTAATACAGAATTCACTAAGACAAATGTGCATTCAAATTTTCATGAGAATATAAAAGAGGAAAAATAATGATATTTTGGAATTCAAGCATCATCATCATCAAAGTGCTTCCCGATTCGCAATATACTAGAGTGTTCCTCTATTTTCTTGCTTACACTCTGGCATTTACTCTGCTTCACATCTCTTTGAGATAGGAACAACCAGGGGGTAGAGATATTAAATAACTGATTAAAGGGTACAAAGCTGGAAATACGTTATTTATAATAAAACATCATTTGTCTTATTGGGAAACAGCATCACTCATGATTTCTATCTTGGCAGTTCCCTGGCTAGGTTGTTTATCCTGTAAATTAGTTATCAAATTCTGGTATTGCTTCTAGCACTATGAAGATTTTGTGCTCAAATCCTGTTTATTAGTGCTTTATCTCTGAGAGATAAATAATAGGTGTTGTGTTTGAGAAACTTTTGATTAAGGATATTTAAGTATATTTCTTTATTACAGTAAATATCTAAAATGATCAATTGTTCATGTGTATATTTACAGAGAAAGACATGTCTTCAAACTTATTGACTCATAGCAATGATTTTTTTTGTTTCTTTGTTTTAATAAATCACTACTTTCTTGATAAATAATGATCATTAACTTTATAATTGTATGATTTTTTGTAAATGTTGGTAAATGGCATGGAGCACAGATAGAGGGATGACCTTCTCTATGCCACATAACTTTATCTAACATATGGTCACAGGTATCAAAGAATGCAAAAACTCATGGGGTATCTATAGATTGTAGTGTCAGTCTCCCTAAAAGGATCAGCTATGCTTTCTCAATATGCCCACAGTAGGGTTCTTGTCACCTGATGAAAAATTATAGGTCAACTGAGATCCTACGAGTAGGGAGTTTTAAGTTAAGAGCAGTGTAGCTGTAGAGGCTAAGTGAAGTGTTGTACTGTTTTCAGCTCTTTACCCTTTTCCTAATTAAAGAAGTAACCCTTGTTCCCTGTTTATGAAGGAAAACAATGCAATTTGGGAATGGCTTAACAGTAACATGTGATCAGTGAAGTCTCTCTGAGAATCTTAATTTTTTTTATAAGTAAAGATGGGGACCATGAAGTCACCCCTCCTTTTCTATCCACTTCCCCTCTCTCCACTTGACAGCCCAGATAACTACATGTAGAATAAATATTGTTTGGTCTGCTCCATTACTCTCTAGAATTTACAAGCAAGTAGGTTTTCCATTTAAATTTATTTTAAATACATTTTTAAATATCAAATATATATATTTTTGTTAACTTATTGTATGCTGCTTTGATACTGTTCAGCACATAATCAAACCCAAAGGAGTGGGAAATTTTCCCCTGCACCCAGCAATTTCACAAGAAATAGAGGCTAATAAAATTCATGATGGGGAAAAATCCATCACTATTTCTTGTGAATATATTAAAATAAATCTGAGTTATTTTCTCAAAGAGTATGCTAATAGCTTGTTAAGATATTATTCAACCTCACATATGTATAAATTATAGTGAAAAAAATAGTGAGAATATAGGTCCAGCGTATGTCATGGTCATGGCTAAGTCAATACACATAGTGTCTCCACCAATCAGGAGCTACAAAAAGATGTACTGACAGCTATCCAATTAGTGTGGCTCCCTTTCTTGATATCGCTATCAACGTAAAAATTTCCTTCTGTGGCTAC
Organism: Condylura cristata; assembly: GCF_000260355.1. Taxonomy (NCBI): domain Eukaryota; kingdom Metazoa; phylum Chordata; class Mammalia; order Eulipotyphla; family Talpidae; genus Condylura; species Condylura cristata. The sequence continues at coordinate 13,607,238 of NW_004567111.1, forward strand.
TTTAATTTAACTCTCCAGAACCAGTGATCGTAATAAAGTTGGAGACAGTCCATATTGTGAAGATGGAGACTTGGGTAGCAGAGTCTTACAGCTGAATTTAGAAAGAGATCTCACAGGAGAGTCTCTGGCAGATGATATTAAGAATAAATATGTAAAATTTGAAATTCTGGAAATTTATAATTTTAGTACATTCCATTGTCCACACTAAAATTGATAATTTTAGTACAATCCAAGTTTACATAATTGAACACATACTTATAAGTTTTAGAAATGTGAAAATGAAAAACAAAAATTCAGTAACATTTGACGTTTAGATTCTTAGATTAAAAAATATTCAAGAAGCCCTCCCTGGTGGCGCAGCAGGTTAAAGCACAGCATTAATAATTACAAAGTATTCTTTTACTCTGGGGAAAAGGATGTTCATTTTGAGGAAAGCAATCCTTGTTATCCTCAGAATAATAAGTACATTAAATGAAGTCACTTTACAGATAAATAAACATGACATTCAATGGTTAAGTCATCTGCCAAGGTTGTACAACTGATAAAGGCAGAAATGGGATTATTGCCAAGTTAGCCTAACGTCAAACTCCTATTCATCTCATACACGTGCTAGAGAAAAGTGTGTTAAAGCGATCATGTTAATGCTCATACTGAGAAGTACAATATTTAGACAGTGTGAAAATTTTTGTTAGATCATTGAAGGAGGGTTTTTTTTTTTTGGAGGAGAATAATTTGTAAAAAGAAACTGAAATATCTTATTTCATCAATTAAAAGATTTTATTTATTCCCTGGTTAACATTTCTAAAACCTGCACCATGTGGGTCACCTCCCTGGTTGGGTATGGAACTCTTTATACAGTGTGGATAGTTTCACAGTGCTGCGCTTCAACTCCTTGGCCAGTAGGGGGCCTGTGTGTGTGTGTGTGTGTGTGTGTGTGTGTGTGTGTAGGATTGGTGTTACTGTATTCCTGAACCTGACAAAGATAGTCATCAAGAAGCATTTGACTTCCTATGAAATAGAGGGAAAGTACAAAACTTTTATAAAAAATAGTTCACAAGTGTAGATTTCCTATTTGTATTTCAAGCTACATCATCCTACATTTTACATATCTCTGCTGTTCTGATCATGGTAAATGTGCTTTTTGGAAAACACAGCCAAACAAGGCTAACCACTGCATCCCCATGTCAAATTTCAAAGTGAGTTCCTGGAATAGGTCCAGTTGCATTTTTATCACTTGCTCTTCTCAAAACATTCTACTTCTGGTTCATATTTTCTTATCTGCCTTTGTGACACTCAATTATATTTTCTGTTATCTTCTCCAGTTATGGATTCCTAGTATTTATTTTGATTGATGCTTTGATCTTGTCTAAAATACTGATTTACCCTGAACTTTATTTAAAGTTTATGAATATTACACTGTCAAAAGAAGTTGATCTTACTCTGTACTTTTTTTTTAAGTGATACTGACTTTTGTAGCTCTTTATTGCCCCACAATTGCAATCAAATCAATGGGTTAGATAACATACTTCTTAAGTATAAATATGTGCTTAGATACGATTAATTTGTAAATAATAATCACTTTAAAATAGAATTGTTGCTACCCACATTTGATGAATATTGCAAAATGAGAATAAAAAAAAAATCTAGGACTTTCATCCTTTTAAAATTCTAACTTCAATTTAGTTTTACTTTTCTCTTGTTTTCATCAGGTTCTAGAAATCTAGTCTGTTAACTTCCCCAAAGCACAGGGAGATTTAATTAATTACTAAGCCACATGTATATAACCACACTATGAACTTACTAAAGCTAATCTGTATTAAAATATCTAAGCATACAATTCAATTGGCAGCAAAAAAAGAGGGTAGAAAAGGAGCTTCAACCTCTTGGCAAATTTCAGGAGACTGGGGCTGCAGAGGTTTCCCTCCAGAAAGCTCCAAGCAACATTCATTTGCAAGGAGTAAGTGGTGTCACTTTTCCAGGTAAGATTCCCAGTGACTCTCACTAAACTCTGGAAAAGGTTTTAAGGCTACTGCTGTGTAGTTTATAAACTTTGAATTGCCTCAATTTTTGCACCAAATTTATATCGCTTTTCAGAGGCACCTTATCAGGGCTACCTGTTAACTTTAAGTGGGGTCTATCCAAATGGCCAGAATTTTATCTGTCCTAACTGTTCACTGGTTTATCAGTATCTTCATCATCATGTAGTGTTGATAACTTAAATTTCTCTATTACAGTTATCCCTCTCTTCCCATTAGTCAGGGTCACTACAAATTCCTAGAATGTTACATCTTGATCATTATGATTATTACAAATGAATATATATGACTTGCCACAAAAATGGTGGTTTTAAAGAAGAATTAGGTTGGAAAATAATGTGGGAAAATGTTTTACATGGGGAACACAGTACTACTTTTAGGATTTATTTCAGAACTACACATGTTCTGAAAATTAAACCTTAGGATTTGTTGATTATTTTATGCTATTGTTTGGGTTAATATCCACCATATGACCCCCAAAAAGCAGTTCATCAAACTGTTAATGAAAAACAGCAATTCATATTCACTCACAAATGACAAAATATAGCAATGTGTCTCAGCTATTCATGTAAGAATCTACTTCTAATTTTACATAAATATTCTGATTTAAATAATTTAGAGCCTTTAACAAGGTCAATAATATTTAAAAAAATGAATTGTACTTGTAATTAGAAGTCCTATATTTTATCCATGGCATTAGTATTTATAAATTGGTGACTTTTCATCACTTAATTTGAAATCTTCACTTTTAAAACTTGTGGAATGATAATGAGTTGAATATCTGTATTGTTCTTAATGAGAACCAAATGAGGTCATGTGAATACTGGCAATTAATAATCTACATTACTATGCTAAAGATGCTAATCTGACTCAGTGTTTGAATAACTATATTTAGCAACAAGATCATTCAATTAAAATCTAAAGACTTGAACTGGCAAAATTTACTTATATGTGTCCTATAATATTAAATCATACTTCAATGAAAAAATATTAGTATGAATGTATGTATTTTTTGAGAATTTTCAAAAACAATTTTTTTCTTTTAGGCCATTTGGCTAATAATAAATCCATCATAAATGTTCTATATAATTTATTTAGCCTTCTTTCATTTTTTTTAGCAATACTTTTCCATGCTGCTATACTGATTCTCAATTTTTAAGTAATTATCTTTAATGCTAATCTGATATTTAAAAATGTAGTTTTAGTTCAAAGTGTTAGAAAACTATAATTTTGTGTCTAATTTTTCTTTTTTTAAAGATTTATTTATTTGTACATACAGAGCTGGGGTACAGGCTAGAGGCTCAAGGGCGGTGAGAGGCTTCACCAGAGACAGAGTGGGGAGCAGAACAGGCAGATCGACGAAGTACACTGCTGAGGGGAGCAGCGGGCGGGTCAGGAGAGGTCTGCCACACCATGTGGTCACCTCCGGGGCAGGCGGGAATCGAACTCATGCGGAGGTGCCTTTAGCTTCTCAGTGCAGTGCTTTAACCCGCTGCGCCACCAGGGAGGGCCCAATTTTGTGTCTAATTTTAAGACTGATATGTAGATATAGAAGCCTTATTACATTTTAGTATATTTGTTCAGCAGTTTCCGTTAACCTAATTAATGAGATTTATTATTATTTATATTATTAATAAATAGTACAAATGAAGTACTTGAATTATTAAGTAGTTAGTATTATTAAGTAGTTAATATCAATCTTTTACACAGTCACCATCTACACTAGAGGAGCATGTACAGTGAATTAATTGCATTGCTGCTGTACTGACTGACTACCACTGTTCATAAGTTATTTTGTCAGGAGCTGTTGTTCATTCTCTCATTTAATATTCACATAGAGCTAGTAATAAAAATACCTTCTTCTAGGTATTTGTACATATTTTGCTTAAATGACAATATTCTATGAATTAGATTAGCTGTTGCTTATCATAAATTTATTTTCAATCATCAAACTTTAGTTAATTAAATTACATACCTCTGCAAATATATATAATCAATAAGATGCCATTTTAGTAACCTACATAAGAAGCATTTATGAACTAACCTGTACAATAAAACACACACAAAAGTGACATTATTAACTTACTATAATTACAAAGTAAAATATGTATCAGAATAAGATTTTCTGTTCAATTGTGTGCCAAAGCCGATCCAATTCTTCGAGTTTCCATTTTATTCATGGTGCATATTACATAGTTTACCCTATTGGGCTGTGATAACTGAAAAATAAAATCCCATGAATAATTAGACAAAGACTTATGAGATAATTATAGGGATGATTTGATATAGGAGCAGCCCAAATAAATCTCAGTCATGAGGAAGAACAAATCTAGTTTATAGAGCTAGAAACAGTGAATCATCAGCACAAAAGGTAACTAATATGGATAGAGGAGTTTCTGGCTCTAAATGACCCTGCTTCAAAGATACCCCTTACTACAGGAGAGTGGCAGTGCAGGCTGTAACCTCCTCTTCAAGGAGATTCAGTGAAATACCAGTAATTTATTCCTCATATAGAATTTGGAAAAATTCCTCAGATTCCTTGAGTTTGCCACTATGAGCTGTCCCTCTATATGCAAAGCTCACATTTCCATGTGCTCAGAAAAAATTCAGAACTCCAGCTGGGGAAGCATTGACCTTGAAAAAGGATTTAAGATGACACCAAAAAACCACCTGTAAAAATATAGCTAGCGTGTATTGAAGCTATCAAGGCTGTCTCATGGGATTGAATTCTGATGATTTTTAATGAGAAGGCTAAACAATAATATTGGATAATTCTTTAAGAATTTGATAACTTTGGTGCATTTTCTGAGTTTACAGAATTTAACAACCTCAAAGGAACCAGAATAGAAGGTAAATGATACTATGGAAAGAGCTACGGGCCAAACTTAGTGTATCAAAATATCTCAATTGCCATAAAGAAAACACTACATGACAGAGATATATGTACTAGTTCAAATGGATGTTTTATATATGACTAGAAGGCCCAAGAGAGATTATGTTGTTCTAAAAATTCTAAGGAATATGCCATACAATAAGGGTAGAAAACTGAGAAGGGACCACTTTTCTATAGGTTAAATCTTGATGACAGAGAAAACTAATAGAAGGTGAATTGCTGATAGTTATAACATGCAGGACCAGAAGAGACTAAGGGATTTTCCTCAAAATTTTTTGGACTAGAGATTTGAAGGCAGGAGGAAATGAGAGATTTATTGATAAGAATATTGCAATATTTATATAGAAAAGATATAACTCCAAACTGCCAATACATTTTCACTATATATATAACTGAAAAATAGAATGTTAGTACCAACAAAGACTGATTGTTGAGCCAAGAAGCCATGTATTTGTAAAGCACAATCATATGTGAGCAAGCAAATTTTAGAAATGTAGCATTTAAATTTAGCATGATTCCGTTTTCTACCTTTAAATGCTGTCATGATTCTAAAATATATCTCTCACAATTTGTATGTAATTATTATTTGCATTAGAATGTGTCAGTGTGGGTTGAAACATTTCAAAATCATTCCAAACTATAAATACACTGACTTAATTATTAATTTTGCATGTTTTCATCATTTGAATCTGCAAGCTGTTTTAAACATGTCTTTGGGCAAGACACAGCTTAGTAAAAAAAAAAATCACATTTTAATGTTGTTTTGTAAATATCTTGATTTCATTCTAATTATTTTAGCATTATTATTTTCAACAGGGCATCTTTCATATAATGAAGTTGCAGTCCTATAATTACAACTAAGATATTAAATTAACTAAGGACATCAATAAAAATATGAATATAAATTTTTATCCAATGATTTTCAACATTCTTTGGTTATAATCTTCTTGAGAAAAATTACTACTCAGTATTATAATCTTTGTGATAGAATATTTTTAATCACAACTTGTTCAAAACAAGTTAGTATAAATAACAATAATTAGAATAATTATAATCATGAAATTTTCTTCCCAACTGGTCAGATCTAAATAACATCCTGAGGGTGGGGTGGGGGGGCACTCTCATAAACAAAACAATTCTTAAGGAAATTGCTGCTTTAGGAGAAAAAACACTCACAAGCTTTTGAGTGCTATGGATAAAATCCAGGTATAATTATAAAAGTTAATAAAATAAAATGAAAAACATGATGTAAGTAAATCATGCCTAAAATAACTAAAAATTAAACAGAATATAAAATGGTCATATTATTAGAGATTAAATATTAACCAAAATAACACCATAAGTGATATTTTCTATAAGCTTAATCATAATAATTAAAAGAAAATATGTTAGGGATTTAGAAAGGACAAATTTTATCTGGTAAACATTTAATTGCTTACATTTAAAATATTATATGTACTATATAAAACTGATTCATCTACAAAATTCAAAACATGTAGTGATATTCAGGAAGATTTGAAGCGATATTTTTTTTATATTAAACTGCAAATTTTCTATAGCAGGATTAAAAACAGAGATTGGTTCAGTCAAAAATACATCTTTCAAGTTTAATAAGAATGCAGTTATTCCAGTTTTCAAAACAAAAAATTGAATATAATTTTCAATTGCATATAGAATTGAATAAAAAATCATAACTGCATAATAATTTTAGAACTAAGCATAAAAACATATAAAATCTTAACATAAACATTACCACCTCTTTACTTGGTTAAGAAATAAAAAGAGTAAGTATTGATAAGGATGCAGTGAAATAAAACTCCTGCACGCTTTGATAGAGACACTCAATACCATAGCATAGTGGTTAGCTCTATGGAGATGACTCAAAAATTTGTAAATACAAATTTTAGCTGGCCTCTCAATTCTACTTCTGGATATTTGTCCAAAGTAATCAAAATAAGTAACCCACATGCTGTGATAACATCATCACAGCACTATTCATATTAACCATGTTAGTAGATAAGGAAAGCATACCTTGTAAGTGCAATGGAATACAATTCAGTTTTAAAAAGAACATTGAGAACCTAAGACTAAATTTAATAAGCCAGTCACAAATATTAATATTTGCCATAACTTGACTTCTGTGTGGTATCAAAATAGTTAAATTTGTTAATTCAAAGTGTGGAATAGTGGTTACAAGGAGCAGAAGAAGAGGATTATGGGGAGTTACCAATCAATGGACAAGAAGTTCCAATTTAAGCAAGATGAGTGTAAGTTCTAGAGAGGTGTTGCACAACTATGCATCTATAGTAAAAATAAGTATAAAGTATAGTACAGTTAAAAATAAATGTTAAGAGAATAGAGCTCATGTTCTGCATTCTTACCACTGTAAAATAACATTTAAAAAGAAAACATGTATGAAAGAAAGTAATACCTACAACAAACTCTCTTCAGTTTAAGAATATGAGGAAAGTACTCTCTTAGTTAACTTTATTATATTAATATTATGGGTCCAAAGCTCGAAAAACATTGCAAGTAGTAAAAAATGTATGTGTATGTATATCATGAAACTGACAGAAATGTCCTAATAAAATGTTAAGCAATTAAATATTGTCTGTGATAAGATACCCTAAATTTTTAATCTAGCTTAAATATTTTTTACAAAACTTTTAAAACAACTCATGGGGATCTAATTAACCTGTAATTAGTTGTCCAAACAAGTTCCAAAATATTTAAATATAAAATAAATCCAGTGTTCAAGAATACATTCACAATATCTTTCTTTTAACGATAAATTATTTACCCACAAATTGGAGTTCATCTGAGGAATTCTAGGATGACTCAACCTTTGATGTTAGTCTACGCAATTTTCTACATCAGCCGATTTTAAAATACACATGTTTGTTTAAACTCTTGAATGCACAAAGTATGTGGCAATACTTAACAACCATAAAAATAAAAATATTAGTGCATTAAACATAAAAAGGAAATGTTTCAATCAGATAAACAGAACCGATCAAAACCTTATAGAAACCATCATACTTGATTTTGAGTGACTGATTTAATAAACATAAATCAAATATATAAAAATAGATTAAATTTGTCTTTCTTTATAACTGGCATGTAGTATTAAATACCTATATAATATAAAGGGTGATTAAAATATATATTAACTATACTAATATAAATGAGGCGAATAGGTCAGAAAAAATAGTTCAAGCGATCAAGAAAAGACAAGTAAAGGAAATGAAGAAAACGGCTAAAAAGTTAGGCAGGATATAAAAGAAACTACAGAGGAAAGTAATAAATCCTATTGTGTACAGTTCAAACATGTGAAATAATGGATAAATCCCTGGTAATCTTAATCAAGAAAATACAGTAATTATTTGAGAATGTGATTAAATGAGAATGTGATTACATAACCATTAGAGTTTTTTAAATTTTATTTTCTTGCTAAGAACCAAAAGCTTACCTCTTTGGCTCAACACAGTGAGTGAAACACCGTTGCTTCTTTGATACCTTCTTTCAGGCTTTGCTCTAAAATTAATCTGCTGAGATGGCCCCCTGTTAAATAAAATACATCTTCAGCATTCTTGGGCAAGAAATCCACCCACTGGTGTTTCCTGGACTCCACCCCGGCTCCGCTCCTTGCCAAAGAGATCCAGGCAAATAACGTAACTCCCAGCATGCAATAGCTTTACCCTCCTGCAGGGGGACTTGTTCAAAACGAGGCGTAAAGTTAAAGGTTAAAAAGGTTTGTGTAATATAGGTAATATTGACAGTCTCAAAATGAAGAAAAAATAATAAAAATGTGACTGATGTAAGAAGAAGCAGAAGTGACAGTGTGTGGTCACTATTGAAATCGGCATGTGATGATTTTGGGAAATAAAATGACAAATAAGTACCAGAGAAAGTTTCCAATGCAACCATAATATATTTCATGAGACATTTAATTTTAGTTTAATCAAGGATATACTTAAGAATGAGACAATTTTTTAAGAGAGCATACAGCATTTTATAACTCATGATATAATACTTATTTCACTCTAGGCTTTTAGGTTTTCTTTGTCAATTAAATGAGAAACCTTTTAGATTACATTTATAAATCCTTATGTCTATAACTAAAAGTCACTTCTTTTCTTAAGGTGTCACTGGAATCTTTCATGCACTTGACATCTATTGATCTCATCTACTTAATGGTTTTCTTTTCTGCTATAAATCTATGTCCTGGTCTTATTTCAAAATGGTAATGGTTCTCTCAATTTTCTTTTATCTTAAAAAGAATTAACGACAACATTTTAACATGCAAACTGGCTAGGAATGTAATTAGATACATTTCAGTTACTCTGAAGTAAAGTACCCTGTATTTTATATATATATATATATATATATGTATATATATATATGTACACACACACACACACAGAGACACACACATGTATATGTAAAAACTTCCAGAAATAGCAACCAGATATTTGAGGATAGTTAACTATCCATTTAATTTGGACTGGAAAGTACTAACAGTGACATCATCACTTCATATCTTAGTCTGTCCCTGGGACTATGTATTCCACTTCACAAATCCTTATACTTAGTACTACATGCTCATGGCCTCCCAATATTCCTCTCCCAGATATGAAGAAAGTGAGAAATACATATTATAATTAATATTGATACTATCCTTAATGTGATTTTTCATCCATCTATAAGATTGAAAGGGAAGCAGAAGGCAGTAGAGAATCATAGCAAGTAGAGACACACCTCTAGTTAATCATCAATAATTAAAAATAAAATATATACTACATGGACATGCTTCTAAAAAAAACAACTATAATTTCACAATAAAGTTACAATTAAAGCAGTGCATGAAATATATTTATGTTTTTCTCTTCATGGGATAGGTGCTCTGACCTTGAGGACTTGTGTTTGACAGAGTTGTGATGAAATCATCTGGTGATAGTATGAAGGGTCCATGTTTTAGATGTCTCAAAATCCTCCTAGAAAAATAATAAAAAATGTGTAAATAAAAAGTCCATCATTAACTATAAAGTATTTTAGAAATTTATATGTTCACATTTAAGTTTAAAATACAAATTTGAATATATTTACTTTGTTGATATTTGTAATAACAATAATTTGTAGCAACAATACATATTAAAATATTTGTAAATGATTTTTTAAAAAACTCAGTTAATTCAGTTTTCCCTTTCAAAACCCTTCAGGTTTTGTTGAAAGAATAAACAAACAAACAAAAAAAATAGAATACTACTCAGCTATAACAATAGATATTACCCTACCATTTAAATTACCGTAATTGAACTTAGAATGTATTAAGCTTAAAAAAATAAATCATACCTTGAGAGATAAACACTTTATGATGTCAGAGTATTGCAAACTAGAGATTAGGTAATTTTTCTCATCATTCAAATATTACACTGGCCACACTGTAAAATTTGAAGTTGACAAAGATGTATATATGTGAATAAATTGGGTGGTTGATGAAATAATAAAGAGAAATCATTATGATGTAAGCTTGACAATGGCAGTGGGAGTAAGTAGAAATGTATAGACAAAAGGAGAAGGTTAAAGGCATTGGTCATTTACTGGATGTGAAAATATTATAAGGGGCTCTAATTAAAATACTTCCATTTTCCTAGACAGGGAATTTTTAATAAGAAAGTTGTTGTATGAAAACAAATACAGTTTTAGAGTAAACCTAAGTGATTAGTTAAGAAGTGATATCTAAATAAATTAAGAAGTGATAATAGCTTATATGGTTTTGAGATCAAAATAGTAACTAATGTCATTAGCATTACTATTTATCAATGGGAGGATTATAGATGGAATTGAATGTTTCAGAGTGGTGATGATTTCCTAGATAAAGGAATTGTAAGGCTGAAACTAGAATAGAAAAAATGCAAATTGGTAAGTCTGGTTTAAAGAAGGAGACAATGAAATAAGTGTTAAAATGTGCAGCAACAGCAGACAAAGAAGAAACAAAGAAGGCCAAGAATGTGCGTCAGCAGAGACATCATGGCCAGTTATGGGCCTCTGAGGCTATAGCCTCCACTGCAAAATGCACTCCCTTGAGGCTACCGAGGTGATGCCAGCCAGCATACACAATCAGCATGGAGGTTTCCATAACTTCAAGTTCCAGCTAGAAGATTATGTTAGCTTTACCCAATTTAGGTTCTCCCCTGCATCACATCTAACACTGTGTCCAATTAACTGTCATGCATCCTCTTTTCTCTATATAGATGTTAAACAGCATTTATTTTTACCTATCTACATATTTTAATATCTCATTAATTAAAAATACATTTGAGAGGGCCCTCCCTGGTGGCGCAGCGGGTCAAAGCACAGCACTGAGAATCTAAAGCCGCTTCCGCATGAGTTCGATTCCCGCCTGCCCCGGAGGTGACCACATGGCGTGGCAGACCTCTCCTGGCCAGCCCGCTGCTCCCCTCAGCAGTGTACTTCGTCCATCTGCCTGTTCTGCTCCCCACTCTGTCTCTGGTGAAGCCTCTCGCCGCCCCTGAGCCTCTGGCCTGTACCCCAGTTCTGTATGCACAAATAAATAAATCTTTAAAAAAAAAATACATTTGAGAATAGAACTGATGATTATTAGGCTTTTTGTATTTAAACAAACTTTCAAAATGTTTCAGAATATCTGGTAAGACATTAGAATCTGGTATAAATTTCTGACTTGCTAACATAGATAGCCTCGGGCACATAAAGTTTAAAATCTAAGTTATATTTTTTAATATTAAAATCCCTCTTTTGTGTTGAATAGAATTGAACTTAAAAACAAATGTTTCTGATAACTTTCTATAGAAATTGTGCCATGAAAAAAAAAAAAGCCTTAGACTGTTGGAACAGTAGATATAGATGGCTTCCACCTTGTGGTGACCAATTAGTTCTTTTTCTAAGCATATGCCTGAAGGTGAATCTGGCTTGTGAAATCCTTCCAGGTTAGTCAGTGCCTGGGAGTTTTCCCAGCTCAACACTCACCAGTACAATAAATCCCACTGATGTTTTAGTGAGATTCTCAATTCATCATCAGACCAGTTGCTCCCTTTCTAGCCCTCGTTTTCTAGGTTATTATGCCTTACTCTCTTTAATACTTGGCAATCCTACCAATCAGTAAAATCAGCATCTGCCTGTGGCCTCATGAACCATACATCTATCAAGAGAAGAGCTGCTGTAGGAACTCAGCACGCTCGTTTCCTGCACATAACCTCCTTTACCTATAGCTGTGCACCTGCTAACTAAGGAAAAGAGAAGCTGAAGGGTCAAATAAAATGACCAATGTCTAATATTATTCAGTGTCAATATATAACATTTTGCAATATTTTCCACTCATGTGGTGATCTCTGAAATTTCTGAATGATGAGTAGAGGGTAAGCCTCGTTTATATATGACTTTTCTCTAAATTAATCTATTAACTTGCCTTCAATGAAGTTTACACACACAAAAGGTAAAACCATCTGTATCATTCCTATTTTATTTAACCCTTCACTTTCTCTTTTCCTCTTCATCCTGTCCCTTAAGAACATGGTTCTTCAGCTTCCCTGTCTTGTCCTACAGTTTACTCTCCATTTTTCTTTTTCTGGAGTTAGCATACCTTTGCTCAGCCCAAGTAGTAAAACAGTTGCTAGGAAAAATAAAAGATATGGGAGAGTGATGGATAAAACAAACAAAAAAAGAACAACTTGACTTTGTTTTTAAAATCTTAAGTATCATTTCTATGACACCTCACACTTCCTTTTTTTGGAAATACATCCTCAGAGGATGGGGGTGGGTACCTGGCCAGAGAGCACAGACTGGTAGAAAAAACACATGAAGTAATAGAATAAATTAAAAATAAGACACAAATACAGTCTTATAGTGCCTATATTGTGTTTTGCATTTTAAAGCAATTAAATTGTAATAAAGTAATTTTTCAGAAATAGATTTTTATTTCCTTTTTGATATGTGTATTTTAATTTTAACAAATAAAATGGTGTTTAATTCTATTCAAGTTGAATACGTAGTATTTTGCCACACCATTTAACAACTTACAGGAAATATTCAAAAAAGTTTAAATGTTGACACTATTAATGACAAGAGAAGTCATTCACAGTAAATAATGTAATCTAATGATAAGAAATAAATTAGCTTCACAGATGGGTATAAGGCAAACAAGAATATCATTTTTCCTTTCTGATTGAAATTGCATGTCATGTCTCTCCCCAAAATAGGTACATTATAATTTACAGGGATATTAAGTCTAAGGTAAGCATAAGATGTATGTGAAGGATAACTGCTCTTTTTGATACTTTGATAGTAGATCATTCAAATTTAAGCTTCAGAGTGTATCTTCCATGCAAAACATTAATATTGATATTTTGACAACATAAAGGCTTATCTGCATTTTATAGTCACTTAATAAAAATTTGAGAACCTACCAAGGCCAAGTTTTGCCATTTCAAGGAGATAAATGTTTTAACAAAACTCCCTTTCATAGTCTTAGTTTTACATGCATTTCTGATGTTTCATTGAATGCAAAGTTTTGCATAATATAAATAAATATGACATAAAATTTTGAATTTTTAAATTAAACATCTGAGTAAAGGAGAAGTTAGTTAAATATAGATGTCTTTAGAATATTATTTGTCTTCATTTTATTAATAAGCTAAACAATGAATTAGAATGTATAACAGTTAATTATGCAAACATTTGTAATTTTAAAATTCAACCATCTTTTATGGAGCTCAATTTTTTTTAAATAGTTTTATTTTAAAGGTATGGGGTACAGAATGTTCAGAAAATACTTTTTTCCCAACACCATAAATTAGTTAAAATATTAAAGACTAGAGAAGACTATGTGAGTATAATTGATGGTTCTAGAGAACCAATAAGTTTTGATCTTGAAAATACTTTCACAACAAATGCCTCTGTGTACACATTGGTCAACACACACACACACACATTCTGTCTAAAGTTAGAATGAGACATTGGTAATATAATATAAATTACAACAGACAAAATCCTAGAGTGAAGTATTGACTGTTAATAAATTCCTGGCATTTAAAATGTTAACAATAAAATGATTAATAAAAAATTGTTGAATGAACAAGAAGAGTTAGGTTTTATGTTGTAGTTTGATAATAGATCGTTGCCTATTTATGATTTATATATGTCAGTGATTCTTTTTCTTCATTCAAGAACTCATTTTAATGATCACCACTATTTATCTTAGACAGGTTGTGTGTGTGTGTGTGTGTGTCTGTGTGTAATTTAGTAGCACCAGTTTACTGCACTGCTACCTTTTTTAGGACTATAGGTTCATACTTTTTCAAATGTATGTTTCCACAGTATGCACATTACCAAGATACCAATAAACTTCTACAAGTGTTCAAAGGTTACTATCTTTCCCCTTCTATTTTACTTGCCATGATACATTCAAGTTGCATCTATATTGTCATGTGGCAAAATTTTATTATTTTTATAGGTTACTCGTATTCCATCATGTATTTATAGCACATCTTTATCCAATCACCTGTTGATGGGAACTTGGGGTATTCTTTATCTTTACTATCATAATTAGTGTTACAATAAACACAGGATTCACATATCCTTTCAAATTAGTTTCCATAATTTTTAGATAAATACATAGGAGTGCTCTACTGGGTCATAAGGAAATCTATTTTTAATTTTCTACAGAAATTGCTATATTGTTTCCAATAGTTGCTGCACCATTATCTTCCTACCAAAAGTGTACAGGTTTATTTTTGTTTTTGTCCAAACCATCTGCAACATTTGTTTCCAGTCTTTCTGAACTACAGTTTGCAGATTTTACTGAAGGATTTTCATTGACAAAGAAAGGTTAAGAAGATCGTAATATAAATAATTTCTAGAAATAATGGTTGTGTGCAGGTACATACACAATCATGGAAATGTGGAAAATTGTTTCATTAATGGGAGTATGCAAAATCAATTATAATACAAAATTTTTCTCTGTATGTATTTTGAAGTATCATTATAATTTACAATTCTTAACAAAAGCAGTATGAGATAAAATTCCCCTTGACCATTTGTGAAATTCTACTCTCATCTGACTATAAAAACCATTTATATATACAAACTGAACTTTATTATTAACATCTAGTATCTTCTTTTTAATTTATGCTATGATTAATATCACTATATTAAAATGATTTCCTTCTCTCCTATTTTTCATAAAAATAACAATTAAAAAGCGTAGACAACAGGTTTATGTTGCCATATCAGGAGTAAAGAAATTGATTACATGTTTCTTCAATATGAACTGACATAGCATGTATGCTTTCAGCAGCTAGTTGTATTGAATAAGCTACATTTTTCAAATATATTTTAAATTCAGGTTACTATCAGGTGTTGCTATTTAGTCTCTTCTAAGTTATATTTTAAAAAGCTATCAACTTTTAAACTGCTGGAGTTAACAGTTCTAAAACATGGTCCAACTTCTGCTTCAACTTGAAATGCCTCTTTCCCTAGTTATATGCTGCCCTCTAAAGATGGTCTCCAATCATTTTCATCTGGAAATGAGTTTTTTTTTTTTTAAATGTCATTGTCTTTTCATTTATAAAATATCACTTTCTATTTTTAACAGTCTTGTATCATTAGATATATGTTTGCAAAACTCTAGGAATAAAAATCAGTCTTTTGTTGATTAAAAACAAAACAATGATCACAATAGTTTCATGTCAGTAACATAAAATAATTTTCTTCTTTTATGTAAAAAATATAGTAAGCAAATGCATATAGCAGTATGATTTGTAAGAATAACTATATTTTTATATGTATGCTAGATATAAATGCTTTTGAATAACACATCAAATATGTATGTAAGAAAAGTAAAAACCCATTCACGAGAGATAGAATCTTGTATGGAAAGTATTTTTGGCATTAGAGTCAATATATAATATTTGCTCAAGAAATTTATGTGACATTTTTAATTTAGGATATAGTGCTGAGTGAAAATCACATGAATTAATTTAACCAAAGGGAAAACGGAATTACTTAAAATAATAGAATCCTAGGGCCCTCCCTGTGGCACAGCGGGTTAAAGCACAGCCCTGAGAAGCTTAAGCCACTTCCGCATGAATTCGATCCCCGCCTGCCCCAGAGGTGATCCACATGGCGAGGCAGACCTCTCCTGAACCTCCCGCTGCTCCCCTCAGCAGTGTACTTCATCGATCTGCCTGTTCTGCTCCCCACTCTGTCTCTGGTGAATCCTTTCACCCTCTGCATCTCTGGCCTGTACCACAGTTCTGTACGAATAAATAAATAAATCTTTAAAAGAATAATAATAATAGAATCCTATTCTGTGTTTCTTTAAAATGCTGACTTCCAGAACACTACCTTTAAGGATATAATAGTCTGTTATGACCCATTATAATTCATTCCTTTTAAATTCTATATTTAACTTTACTAGAGAATTTCAACTAATATTAATTTTTACTTTAATAATCAGATTCCAGAAACTTTGACTTTATAGCTTTAAGTAAACATTATCAAAAAGTTTTCACCATCTTTGATTATGAAAACTTTTAATTATTCAATAATACCATCCATAAAATGCATTAAAAAACTGTAGATTGAGGAGGCTATTTGGCTATTGACACACACACACACACACACACATATACACACATGTAAATATATGTATATATATGCATTAGTGTGAATTATAGAAAAATTAATATTAAACTAATTAGCAAAGTGAATTTTGAATTAATAAATGTACATATTCACATGCTGTTTTTGAAAATTTATGTAGTGAAAATAATGCATTTTATCTAGTTCAAAGAAAATATTAGTCTAGTTTTATATCATCTATGGTATTTTAATAACAATATAATGAATAGATGTTTCTAAGAATTTAGTGCCCACATTATTAAGGAAAAAGAAAACCAACTGAGAGAAGAACACATATTCAGATTACTTAACAGTTAAATTGAATATTTTTTTAGAATTATGTCTGCAAATATTAATCTTATTTATTTATACCAATGTGGATCCATTACATTTGTAAGTTGGGAAAATAAAATATATAATTTTGAACTATTATATACAAATTTAAATGTTAAACTCCTAAACATAAGCCAATTTTATCATACTACAGACATATATGTGTTTATACACACATGTATGTATATGTATGTAGAATATATGAACACAAATAAGTGGATATGAACATGCATTTAGGTATACATTTGGACTGTGCATGGGTGTATGCATGTATATATGCATATATATGTAAAGATTTTAAAAAGTATAGTATAGTTTAGTGAACTTAGACTTTTTGGGGACATTTATGAATAAAAGCTAAAAAAAATGCATTCTAAGACCAAATACAATGCATAAGGATAAAGAAAAATATATATGTTGAATTTGTATGAAATGTTCTCTCACATACTTATTTTGAAATCATTGGTAATTTAATAAAGTCTCTAACTCTTTTTTTCCTCTGTCTCTCTTTAAAGTTCTTTATATGCTAAACAGAACCACTGAAGAACTAAATTATCTCCAGAAAACAGGCATCTTTATGATCATTCTATGTCCATTTAGGTTTGTGAATTGAGAAAACAAATTGCAACAATCCATTAGTCTCAAAGACTTTTAATGAGTGTTTTGTAATATACAATATGTATTTAGTCAATGATTTTGAATTGTTCACACATCAACCATATATTACTTATTTTATCTTCCTAATGATATGTAAGCTAAATGTTACATCCATCTCCATTTTATGGGTGCAGGAACTGACAAACCAAAAAATCAAAATAATTAAAAAAAAACAACTTCAAATTCGCCACAGATGCAATGAAATTACTTTCTCTCCTTTTTTGTTAAAGTCATGTTTTTAAATATATATATTTTTATATCCATTATATAAAAACCAACTGTGCAACAGTATCTGTATATGAGCTGGATGGTACAAGTGTACTTCATATGAACTTGAACAAGCGTGCCTAATAATTCTCCCACCTGTAATTCTTAGATGAGAAACATTTTATTAGAAAAGTAAAGTATAAAGTTATTCTGCCCACTCTATGAAGAAGATTAAATAGCTACTGTATGAAAGCATTAGAGGAGAGATTACTTTAAGATCCAGAAAAGAACTTCAGACAGCTCATAATAGATTGGTTCTAAACCTAAGTAGGCATGAAGCTAAAAACAAACTCAAGATTGATTTAGTTGTAGAAACAGTTGCAAGATAAGAACAAGACAATAATATTAATTTTTTAAAGATTTGCAAAAGGTTATAGGTGATTTGTACATTACTGAATACTGATCAATTATCGATCTATGAAAAGACAGTTTAAGAAGCAAGCACACAATAAAAATATCCAGTACTCATACTTCTAAAACCACTTTTCAGATAATAATTTGTTCTTATATGCTGTTTTATAATTTAAAGCTCTATAAGGAACATACTTATCAAAACAGCATTACATATTTTAGTTCTAATGCTCAATAACTTTACTTTCAGAAGAAAATACAACTCTAATGTAAATCTGATATTTTACAATACAAGAAAAAAAGTGGATAAAAGATTATTAACTTAAAACCTTTTATTTTGCATAAACTTCTTCAAGTATCTATTTGTTCAAATGACAATTATATTGGGAACTTAGGATGTGTTGAGTAAAAAGTAGTGAAAAATATAAAACATATTAATACTATTTTTCTCATAAAATTTGTGTTTCAGTAGTGACATAAAAGCATTAACTAATTCAATAAGTAAATTCAATGTTATATGATATATGAAATATGTATTAAAATTAAAAAGCACATGGTGATAACCATTTAAGCATGACACTAATATAAATGTCAAGGCTAGGGAAAGTCTCGATAAGAAGGTGAAATAAAACAAAATGAACAAAACTTAAAAAAACTGAGAAAATATTTGTAAAATACATATGGGATAAAAAATGTATATCCCTCAACAAAATGATAAACAGCAAAATTTTTAAAAAAATGAGTAAAATATGAGACATATTGCTGAGAGAAATATACAAAATGTTAATAAGAAGACATGAAAAGATAACATTAACTGGTGATTAGGGAAATAAACATAAAATTAAAGTAGTCATTTTTCTTTTCTTTTTTTCTTTTTTTTTTAAAGTAGTCATTTTTCAACCACTAGGATGACTAAAGTAAGACAGAACAAAACAATTGCTGTTGATGCTATAGAAAAATGAGAACAGTCATGCATTGATGTTGGGCATACAAATTGATGAAGTCATTTTGAACCTGTTCTGTTTATTGATGGATCAAATATTAAAATACTGTACAACTCAGAAAATTCAATTTTGGCTATTTTAAAGCTAAGAGGAATGGACATATTTTTATAGTGTTTAGTGCACTGATGTTGTGTAATAATCATGTAATATTACAAGTGATATCATGAGGAATATTGCTCATAAGAGTCAAAACAGGGGAACAATCTAGTTTCCATCCATTGGTAAGTAGAAAAAAATATGTTATATTCATAAAGCAGAATATTATTCAACAATAAATGGTAGCAAGCTACTTGCATAGTACCTTATGGAAATACTTCAAGAACATTCTGGACTGTGAAACTAGTAGGCATAAGAATTCATACAGTACAGACACTACTTTATATGGAATTTACAGAAGCAGTAAATTCATCAGCAAAGAAATCAAGTGATTTCCTGAGACTGGGCTAGGAATAGAGAATGATTCTAAATGGGCATGAAAAATTGTTTTTAAGGGATGAAAGTATTCTAAAATTGATTTTCAGTCTTATTTTTATGCATACAAGAACTGGGGTATAGGTCAGTGGTACGTGAGGTGAGAGGATTCACCAGAGACAGAGTGGGATTAGAGCACTTACTGACTATATTATTTAGGAAACAGAGTTAATTATAATGAAGTAAGGGCCCTCCCTGGTGATGTAATGGTTTATGAAGATCTCTGCAGTCACTGCAGCATGAGTCTGATCCTCAGCCAGGGAAGTGATCCACATAGCTTGACAGACCTCTCCTGACCTGCCTGCTGCTCCCCTCAGCAGTGTATTTCAGTAGATCTATTCAGTAGATTTATTTAGCATGCATAAATCAATAAATATTTACCAAAAAATGTGAAGTAAGATGTGTGATAGTTTAAGATATATTCTGGAGACAATATATGTGATGCATTTGCTATAAACATAAGATCAAAGGAGAGTTAAACAAGATTAAAAGCTTTGGTTAGAGTCAAGAGGAGAGAAATTGCTATAAGCTGAAGTTGTGAAAATTACAGAAGGAAGTTATGAGAATGGGGGATTAAACAATAAAGTTGGATTTATGTATATAAATTTAGATATCCAAAAATAAACATCACCTAAGCAGAAAAATAGGTGTCTGGAATTCAAGAGGTGACATCGGGACTGAACTTCAAGTTATCTGGTTTGGGAAATTAAAGCTAGCAAAATAGTGTAGAAAAAGAAGTCAACGAAAGAGAAGGAGTATTAGAAAACATAGAGCTCTCAAACCAATAAAATGTGTATATAAGGAAGGATTGATGGACTGGTAAGTGCTCTTGAGAGGTTAACTGAGGAAACTGATAAATTTAGAAATATTGGTGATACTGCTACAGAACTTTCTACATACTGTTAGCAGTAAAGGCTGCTGATAATAACTTGACAAAAAATGGGAAGAATAAATAGAAGGGAGATAATATACAGTCCTTTTGAAAGTATGTTTTATTTTTAATTTATTTTTTTAAAGATCTATTTATTTATGCATGCAGAACTGGGGTACAGGCCAGAGGTGCAGAGGCAGTGAGAGGATTCACAGAGACAGAGTGGGGAACAGAATAGGCAGATCAACCAAGTACACTGCTGAGGGTAGCAGCAGGTGGGTCAGGAGAGGTCTGCCACGCCATGTGGATCACCTTGGGGGTGGGGATCGAATACATGGTGAAGTGGCGTTAGCTTCTGTTTAACCCTCTGCACCACCAGGGAGGGCCCTGAGAGTATGTAGATGGAGAGAAAGTATGGTCCAGAAAGTCACATATAAGATAGCAGTAGTTTCTGCAGTGACCAAATTGAGCGCAATGCCAAAATACAGACATGTTGGATTTCCCTTGGCTTGCTGAGTGTTCACTTTTAAATACACTTCTCTTGCTTGGGTAGTATAAAAGTCAGTTTCAGAGATCTCTTTCATATGATTTAAATATAATTAGTGCTGCTAAACCCTACACTTGAAAGTGGTCAAGATGACAAGTTTTGTGCTGTGTGTTTTATATGATAATTTAAAATGCCAATATCATCAGCCAAGAGTGGACTTTCAAATAAAGAAAAAAAAAATAGAGGAAAGTAATAAAATAAAAATACGAACAAAGAATAATGTGATAGCCAAATATCATGAAGAGTACATTTAAAGTAATGTAAAATGAGAACTATTAATTGCCTTTTATCTCCAGCTTTACCCAGTTACACAGGAACAGACACTATGGTGCAGAACTAATTAGTTGTGCTCATTTAGGAAGATTGTAATAAAGAAAGAACAATTAATGGAGGCTGGAGATATATACAGATTATGATATTTGTATCCATTGCAAAATTTAAACTGGAAAATGAGGATAGTGGAGATCTTGAAAGATGAGGTAAAATTGGTAGGATCTATCTTGGTCCTCATATCTGAGCATTTTCAGGGTTTTAGTGGGAATAAATCACTAATATAAGAGGGTAGGGGTAGCAAATAATACTTAAATTTGAATCTATTGAAATGAAACCAGATTATTTGAAAGCCCATATATTCAGGTATGCAGGGTTGCAATAGGGAGTGGATTACATCACGGATAATCGAAGGTCAACTAACTGACAGGCCAGTCAACAGTCAACCAGTGGACACTAAGTTCACCAACACAAGAGAAGTAGTGTTGGAGACAAAGGCAAAACATAGGAAATAAAAGTGTTTAAAAATAGAGTGGAGTTTGGCGGCCAGCAGATTAGAACAAGAAATCAGGTGCATGCTGTTCACAACTCCTACAGCAATAGTTTTTTTAATGTGCTTAATCTTTCCAATTTTATTTATGATGGATAAAAACAACGAGACTTCCTGATAAAATATATAAGGAGTCCCAGTGACATTGATGAAATGGCATTTGCAGACATTTGAGTGTAACCAGTACAAGCCTGAAGGCCTATGAGGAGAGCAACACAAAGTGAATCTCCAATTCACTGAGGCTTTTCCTCAGGAATATTGTCACCGTATATATTTTCAGCACAATGAGGCTGAGCTCAAAAAGGCAACTGTCTTCTTCCAGGAAAAGATAAGCAGAGATCAGCACTGCTAAAGAGACAAGGAAAGATGTGACAATGTCAGAAGAAGAAAAAAGCTGTAGTCAGGAACCCGTATTCCCTTTTCTGTATAAAGCCCCTCAAACCTTGCAAATTTCAGGTGAAGAGAGTAAGGCAGGCATCTTTTGGAATGTGAATAAGGTGATTTTGTACAGCTAAGGATAGAGGTTGGTTGTTAGGAGAATCAGCCTTGTAACTAGAAAGTAGGAATCTTCAATCCCAACCCCTTTGCCTACCTCCCAAAAGAGAGAGGGATTTATGATTGAATCAGTCTCCAAAGGTCAATGTTTTAAATGTAGACTGTATTTAAATCCTTTAAACAACGATTTAAATCATGACTATAATACAATCTCCATAATATCCAAAGAGACAGGGATCAGAGAACTTCCTTGTTGGTAAGTATGTGGAAATTGGGGACAATAGGCCATTTTGAGCATGGACACTCTCTGGCATTTCCCCATACCATGTCCTATGTGTCTCTTTTCTGAGCTGTTCCTGAATTATAGCCTTCCATAATAAATTAGTAAGCCAATAATGTTTCTCTTACTTCTATTAACAATACACAGAGGAGTGCTATGAATTTCTGACTTGCAGACACTCACTCAGAAGCTCAGGTACACACCTTGTCTGATGTTCACGCCTGTGGTCATTGGAAAACCAATCCACAACTCAGTCAGAAGCAGGGTGACAACCTTGCCTTGAAATTGGCATCTGAAGTGGGAAGGTAGCAAACTTGTAAGATTGGTATCTAATGCTGTCCCTTAAACACAGTGTCGGATAGAGTAGAATTATACGATAACCAGTGTCAAGAGAACTGCATTGCTTGGTGATGAATGACTATGGATTTAGTATAATATTTCATAAGCTTCTATGAGTAGTTTCTTTACAATTATCCTAAGATACTTTAATGTTGTGTGCTATGTGAAGTATTACCGAAGGCACATAGGAGAGAAGAATGTGCTTTCATAGAATTCTACTAGCATCAGTGCTCTGGATTTTAGCTACAGTGTTTCTCCTCTGTAGCTGCAGTGAACAGCTTGCTCAACTCAACCTCAGTCCTTGCTCTTCCAGTACATGTGGTCTAATTCCAGGATCCAAAAGCGACCATCTGTCTACGAGGGTGCTAAGTCTCAGGTGCTCTCTCGTCAGACACTGCATTCCATTAGTTACATGCAGGCTTTCATGGGGCAGCTTCACAATTCACAGCATTTTGGGGACCAAGAAATCCTAATTGTTCACATAAACTTCTCTGCTGGATGTCTCTCCCAACCCCACTTGTCACAAAGAGAATTCCAATAATCATATATGTACACTCTGATTTGCCACAATGTGCCACACTCAAAAGGAGAATAAAGAGAGTGTTTGTTGGAAGAAAAAGAAAGAAATAGGTTATCCCAATCACACTATATTTTTGAGACTCCTCTCCCGGAGTAGTTGGTTTTTAATAGGATTTACTTTGACTTTTGCTCCTAAGTTTTTGGTGTGTGTATATAGACTATTCTTTCTTCAATTTTCTGCTGAAAAATATGTTGGCATTACCAATCTTCTATTATTAGACTTCATTGAGATACAAAGTTAACACAGAGTTGACTTATTGAAAAACACATAAAGAATCTGAGATTTTTAAAAGAACCCCAAAAAAGTATGCCATTTTATTATCACTTTGTGAATCAGGAAGAATATTGCTTCACACACACACACACACATACACACAAATGAAAACACTTTCATTTTTGGAAGCACAGCACTAAGAAGCTAACGACACTTCAGCACGAGTTCGATCCTAGCCCCGGAGGTGATCCACATGGTGCGGCAGACCTCTCCTGACCTGCCCACTGCTCCCCTCAGCAGTGTACTTCATAAGTCTGCCTCTTCTGCTCCCCACTCTGTCTCTGGTGAAGCCTCTCACCACCCCTGCACCTCTGGCCTGTACCCCAGTTCTGTGTGCATAAACAAATACCTCTTTAAAAATTTTTTTTTTCAGGAAATATGATCAACATTTAACTGCCTTGGGAAATCAATGCCTAGAAAAAAAGGGTACTTAAAACTAGTATCAAGTTGAAGAATTAGTACTTTATAGTGTATGACCTTAATCCAAATATCTTAAGCAGGGCATTTTCATGCAGTAAAATTATTCTCTCGAAAATATAAGATTTTTACTCAGCTAAAATTTTAACTCACACAATGATACAATTTCACTTTTTAAAAAAGAAGTTTTCTGTATTCACAACAATTTAGATTGATGCATAGCTTAGGGGGGAAACGACTTTATATGATACCCCCTTACTATCAACATTTAAAGCTTATTAATTAGGTGTACAAAGGTACTAGGTCATTTGACAATTCTTATGCTTTGCTTTCTTTTCTTTTCTTTTTTTTTCTATGTCATCTTCAAGTTAAAAGAAAAGTCTCTAACTTCAACTACTATTTTTTGTGACCATGAATGAGATTTGAACATATACCCTTAGTCATGGTAAAATAGCAAGATGGAAAAAATGTGTCCTTGAATGAAGAGTGGAGAAAATTCACAAGGGTTTGTCTCATTAACTTAGTCTAATCTCTTCAGGTATATTACACAAGAAAGAAACATGCTGTTTTAAATATTTAATTGATTAACTTGTGACATATTGAGATTATTTAGACATCATACATTTAAAGTAAGAAATTCAAAGTTTTTAGAATATCACAGAATTTTGCTGGCATTATCCCAACCAAATTAAAACATGTTTATTGCATCAAGAGTACAGCAAACCCCCTTAACCTGTCAGTACACATGCCCTTCAGTATTGGCAACAGGCAGCTGCTTATTATCACACTTAAGACTTATTAATTGGGTATATAAAACCTGTCCCTATAGGTTTATTGTCCTGTATATGAAATTTAATTAGAATATTACAATTTATGGCCATCTGTAATTGAATCCATTCTTTATGATGTCTACAAGATTCATCCATGTGTCATTTGGCAGTATCTCATTTTATTTTATGCCAAAATATATTCAGTGGAAGATGTGCCACATTTTATTTAACATTTTACCAGCTGATGGACATTTGAGGTGTCCCACTTTTGTCTATTATGAATAAGTCCGCCATGCCATGACCATTTTCTGCAAGTCTTTCTGTTCTTTTTTTATTTTTTTTTTTTTTTGGTTATAGATCTGGGGATACAGCTTATGGTATTTCATTCCTAATGACCTGTTCTGTGGGATTTGGTATTATTATTACAAATCATGTATGGGATAAACAAAGTATTTTCAGTAAGTGGAATCTATCTGTCATCTGTCTATATCATCTAATCTATCTGATTACCCAAGTACTATGCATAAAAATGTAAAGTCTAACTAACTGCTTTTATTTTGACAATGTTACGGTTCACATATAAGGTGCAATTTTCCAATTAAAGTAATACCTGTGAATATATAGGAATATCATTTTACTGGAACTGATGATCTGGCATGAAAATAACTAGTTAATAGCAAAATGAAGTAATACAAGTTAAGAAAATACCATGCTCATTTGTTCCAAATGTCAGTTTTTGAATTGATAGTAGCTAACTGTAAAGAGCATAAAATGCCTGTTCTAGGTCCTCCCTGGTGTCACAAGTGGTTAAGTCTCAGCTCTAGTAAGTTACTGCTAACCATTACAACATCAATCCCTGGCCAGGGAGCTGAATCACATAGCACAGCAGAACCTTCCTGTCTTCCCTGTGCTCCCCTCAGCAGTGTATTTCAGTGGATCTGCCTCCTTTGCTCCCCAACTTGTCTCTGGTAAATCATTTCATACACATCCTGTCACACATCCATCCTACACCCCAGTTCTATGCATAAATTAATAAAATATTTTATTAAAAATATATATAACTACTGTAATTAACAAATGAAAAAAAAAAAAGGGGGGGGAAGGAAACATATTCTTCCCAAGATGAGAGTATAAGACACCACAACATAAGTCTGACTTTCAACTTGACATTCTGTCCATGTATTATCAGTGACTAAAGAATAAAACACTGAAACAGGAACCTGCAAGAATTCCTATATTTCTTAGAATTCCTTTAGAAGCAACTAAGGAAAAAAAAAATCCTGCTAAGAGCTGATGAGGACAAAGTCAGACATCACACACTTCTGTTTATGAAGGGAATTTGTAGTAATGGTTCACAACACTCTTCTTCAGGTGCATTTTTTCCATACCACAACTACCAGAAAAGCACTCATAAAACTACACTACAGTCAAGTCCTTTTTTCCCTTTTCTCCCCAAATCTAACCATCTCCCTTTTGTAGCCACGTTTACCATAATATTCTATGATTTTCTTTCATTTCATTTCATTTCCTCTGTCCCTTTGTTTTATTTTTGTATTTTCCCTATGAGTGAAACAATCCAGTATTGGTCTTTCTCCTTCTGACATTGCATTTCACACATTTTTAGATTTTTCATTGTGGGTGTGAGATTAAAAAAAAAAGAGAGAGACTAGAATATTTAATTTTAAATTGCTTTATGTTCATAGCAGCCTCACCTCAAAATAGATAGTAAAATCAAACACATTTTCCACTTACAGAAACTAAAAGTCCAACGAGATTTCCATAAATTATGCAAAGTTCCTTGAAATAAGTCCTCAAACCCCCTAGAAAATGAGGTCACAGAAGTAAGACAATATTGTCAGATATTGGAGGTATCTGACAGAAAAGATAAATGAAAATTGTTTTAGACACTTAAAGATAAATAAGTGTAAATATATACATTAGATATCAAACACCAAAGGAACACACATTTGAAAAAAAAAATCCAGAAGGAAAATATAAAGAATCAATTAAAATTAACTGAAAACTTTAGCATCAGAAAATAAAATTAGTGAACTAAAGTTAGAACTGAAGAAATTATGCTGAATATTCTACAAATGAGAATGGTAAAATAATGAGTTTAAAGTTCAGCAACAAAAAGATAGTCTAGTGATTTAAATTAGCAAACACAAAACACACAAATAAACACACACAGACCTAGCTATACTGTAGTTTGTTTAGAACACCAATAAAAGAAAAAGAAAATAAAGATTCAAATCTGTAGAAGTTAAATACCTAGCTGGCTTCTTAAAAAGGACCAGTGATAGGCCCTCCCTGGTGGCGCAGCGGGTTAAAGCAAAGCACTAAGAAGCTTAAGCAACTTCTGCATGAGTTCGATTCCCACCTGTCCCGGAGGAGATACACATGGCAGACCTCTCCTGACCCGCCTGCTGCTCCCCTCAGCAGTGTACTTCCTCGATCTGCCTGTTCTGCTCCCCGCTCTGTCTCTGGTAAATCCTCTCACCCTCCGCATCTCTGGCCTGTACCCCAGTTCTGTATGAATAAATAAATAAATCTTAAAAAAAAAAAAAAGGACCAGTGATAAAAGGACATAGAATACTGCAATACAACTGCCAGTAAGTTATTAAATAGCTAATTAAAAAATTAAATTCAGTAAAAATGATTAACGTATAAATTAATTTCCGAACAAAACACACTGGCCACTAAAAACCATTCTAAAAGAACTTTTAAGTAAGGGGTATACTGTAAGTAGAAGGAAGAAGGAATGTCTGGAAAAGGGAGTGAAAATAAATTTATTAGTAGTAATGTTGGAAGCATAAGCAAAAAAGACTTTCTTGAACAACATAACAATATATTATTTCTGTCAAAACACTCCGGTTAAACCATTAGTATGTTCATTTAAGTGGAAGGTGATAGCTATCAAATAGTGCAAGATCTTTCTGTTGTTTTAAATAAATCTTCAGTATTTATTTAGTTTGTTAGTGTACACTGTTGAGCCACCAATACATTTTCCAAGTTTCATTAAGAATGTAAGTGTTTTTTGAAAGATTTATTTCATTTATTTATGTATATAAAAACTGGGGTTTCAGCCGGAGGTTAGGGTGGAGAGTGAGATAATTCACTAGAGACAGAATGGGAAGCAGAACAGGCAGATCTACTAAAACACACTGTTGAGGGGAACAGGGAGGAGACAGGAGAGATCCCCTGCACCAAGTGATGAGTTCCCTGATCAAACTCATGCTGCAGTGCCTGCCCATAGCTTTGTAGCACTGAAAGCTATCCTTAACCCCTGAATCACCAGGAAGGCACCTGGGATATAAATATTTTTAACAAAACTAAAAGCTTCCATTTTACAACACCAAACCAAAACAATATATTCTAGGACAAATTCAATTTGTCCTAGAGAGTGAATGAAATTTTTCTATAATATAAAGTTAAAACAACTCAAGTTACTATCAAAGCTGTAGATTTAAGGACTTTATGCAGAAAGGGCATTTGTATAAAAGTAAAGTGAAACAAATTGCAGCTTATAATGCAATAGTAGAAATACATCTTACTCCATTTATAATCAATTGTTAAAGAGAAACACAAAGCGATCTAATACCACCATAGTGCTTTTAAGTCAGCATCAAAAATATTGTGAAGACCCTTAAAGATTTTGAATTCATCCAACTGTACACCTAAGAACTGAGAAAATAGCCATAATGGTTGTGATGTCTCTGTGACCTTACCATGGAACAAACTTCTTTTGCCACTGGGATCCTTTTAGGCCAATACAATCTATTTTCTCTAAACTCATATTCAGTTAGGAAGGAAAAGTAATGTCATTTCCTGACCTCTGCTGCTGTCTAATCTCAGCATGCTCCATCTTGTCTCTGTTTGTATGTGATACCAGAAATGCCATTTTCTCCTTGCCTTACTGCTTAAGCTGTTTTGCTCTTATATTTCCTATCCTATGGATGTGATAGTATTATTATCTAAGTTAGGAATTTCACTGTGATCAGAGACCAGGAAGATATTAGATTGAATGTGGTAAGTATTAAGAAAAGAAAAGTGATGATTTTGCTCACTTAAAAATTAATTTATTCAAAACACAAATTCATTTCATTAATCAAATTTCTATTTTGCTGAGATATAAAAGCACAAAAAATAGAATTATAAGGCAAGTTTTTTGAAACCAAAGTACTTTAATGTACTGAAATTTTACTTATCAAGTATTTAGTATTGAACAACAATTGTAATTTTAAATATAGTGCTAATAACACACGACAACTATCTTTTAATAATTTAAGGCAATTTGGTCATTACTGCTTCAAGAGATTTGAAAAGAAATGCTATGGAATCTAAATAACATTTCTTATATCACATTTGAACAACTGTGGTTGATGGCTCCAGTGGCTTAAGATATACATAGAAAAATCTGAAGTTGTGACCAGAATTCTGATAATTACTGAAAATTATTGCTGCCCTTCAGAAGGGGAAGAATGGAATTACCAGGCTTTTAAAATTTCGGGTGAGTTTCTCAACATTATCAGTCATCTTATGATAAAATTTCAACTGAATATATTATTTAATTCTTTAGGACATCTATCTGTCTACATGCATCTTGTTGTTTCATTTAGTAATTATACCAGTGAATATCAGTTATCAATCTCTGTTTAGTTTTTACAGATTAAGGAAGGGTGTCCCTTAATTATGACACCCCGGTATATTAGAACACTTTTTTTTTTAATAAGCTACTGGATCAAAAGAACTGTTAGTGACATTAGATGAATACTGTCATCTTCAAAAACATTACCAGCAATTAATTTCCCCTTCATACTCTAAAGTTACCTTCAAGGATAATAGAATTAACAACCATGAAAATATTCATAGACAGTCATACATGATGAGAGAACTAATGAGACTAGTATGATAGGTCAAATGAAAATTTAAGTGCTCCCTTTTTAATTTTCTACTTTATTGTGTATATTATTAAACATTAATATGCTGTATAAAAGCATATTTGAAAAAAGAATTATTTGTTAATAAACCAAAATTTATTATATAAGCACTTTTTGATATTACTATCACTGAAATTATAATGAACATAGGGCAGACCATGATAAGAATCTCTGTAAATGTCATCACCTCTGAGAATCTTTATTTGATTTCACAAAGTGAAAGTAATGGTTTTAATTTCCAACTTATTAAGAGACTTTAATAAGTTTCTTCATCATACATACTAATCAAAAGAAAAAAATATAATTCAAATTATGTTGATGTTCTTTTTCTTCTATTTCAATTTTTTTTGTTTTAATTGTGGCAACACTTTTATAAACTTGATTTGATTTACAGGCATAGGTTCTCACCTCTTCAAATATATGTTACTAAATCACACATATCACATTTTCATTATTTTATAGAACTGTAAGGACTGACACTTGAATATGATGCAGTAACTTACATTAAATAATTTTATGAGTAGAGATAATTTCCCCTAGTATCATTACACAGTATGTGTGTTTTTATAACCCCATGCTTACTAGAATCATAACCTGTTCTGTTTAACACAGCTAAGACATTCCCAGTTTCCTTGGTTTTACTTGTTTCTCTTTGGCAAACACAAAATGTTCCCAAATACTCCATTTATAAAGTTTATTTTGAAAGACCTTTAGTTTGTACATACTGCTGATACTTACATAACTTCTCTTTATTTTGTTCCTGCAAAATCGAGAAGACACTAGGGGATGATGGCAATGGATCACCATCATGAATATTTCAGAACTTTAAGACTCCTCAGCATACTGCAAAGTACAAAGCAAAGTGCTAGTTAAGCCATGCTAAGAAAAAATACAGCAAATATAAGATTTTCCAAATTGATACCAAATGATTTTCTTAATGAAGAGCTACTCTGATAATTAAATAGCACGGGATATGAACAAGTAGATATCACATTTTTCATTATCAAATGCAAGTGAATTTTGGAAATTTTGGTAACTTAGAAGTATAAATACATACATGAGTCAAAATGAAGGAGTAGCAGAAAACTAGCAGCATTATTTTCAGTTGCTCATTTGTTCATACTGGAACATGTGATAAAGGAATCTAAATTTGATGTTATATAGGTTGTCATATATGTGAATCTCCCAATTTTAAAACTATAAAGATGAAAATAGCTGAGGTGAAATGCAAAATAATCATTTTCAGACAACTGATAGCTCCTATGTCCTCCTTTTCTTCCCAAGCATAATATAGATTGTATTAAAATCAGTGAAAATATCTAAGTGTAAAATGGTATACAAAATAAAGTTGATATTTTTTTTAACAAAGAATGTATAATAATAAGTCACTGGAGAATGCTTTCTAAAGAGAATGCATAAATGAAAATAACTTACACAGCAAAATAAAGGTCACATCAAGAGATACCGAGATAGCAGTGTTTATCCACTATCAAATAACTTTACCTAAAATAACAGTGTTGTTGTCTTTTCTAAAAATGTTATGAATAGGTTGTTTTTAAGACAACAGGGAGAAGGAAGAATAAGGAAGAAGTGGCTGTAGCTTAACATTTCTTCATAAACATAGTTCTATAAATGATAATTAGATAATTAGATGATCCAGATTCACTACAAAGGGAGCTCAAACCAGAAAAATACAAAAAACATGATCCACAGGAGAGTTCATTTTGCCAGCTTGATGAGGTGAAGGGGTAGTCTGATGACAAGTAAAACATGATTTCTAAGTATATGTAAATGTATTTTCAGAGAAAAAAAGTTAGGACTTAAACTGGAAAAGGAGATTGCCCTATCAATTTGGGCAGTCTTCTGAAAGTTGGAGTAAAATAGAAAGGCATGGAGGGCAAATTATCTCTCTGCTTGTCCTGGGACATTCATCTTTTACTGTCCCGTGATGTTAGTGTTCCATTTTCTTTGTCTTTATTTTAGGCCAGTGTTTACAACATTGTTTCTTCCGGGTGGGTTCTTAGTTCGTCAATAAAAACACCACTGTTTATCCTAGGTCCCAGCAGGTATATGACATATTTTGGCACTTTATTATTTATAATAAATCTCGTTCTATATACTTCTACATATCTGTGTATCTGGTTGGTTCTATTTATCTAAAAATTTTGACAAATACATTCTGAAATAGGTATAACATATAACTTGCCAAAATTCATCAACATGAACAATATTGGCTTATTATTTTATGTAGATAATGCAACTGATTTTAATAAGGACTGAGAAAAATTGGTAGAATAATATACAATCCCATTACTACTACATATTCCCCTAACAATTACATAATTTCTTAATTCCTAAAATATAGTTAAATTATAAGACAACTCAATTTTTAAATTATAATAAAAGTAAAGAAAATTAGGGAAATATTTAACAAAGAAAAACTGTCATAGATGGAATATTGTAATGGGATTAATTGTTAGTCATGGATTAATGTCAACCAGGACAGCATTTGTAAAGAACACCTGTAAAGTTAAGGAGAAATTGGATGGTGCAGGTAATCTATTGATAATTCTATTTTCTTCTACATCATCTATATATTTAATGTACTATATTTTGATTTCAGCCCAAGTGATACTTGATGAATAGTGCTTTTGTTTTATTTTGTCTGGACTACTGATATGCTTGCAGAATTAACAAATAAATCTGTGTGATGGATCTCATTTTTTGCAACTTAAGATCTGAAATGCCTCTTGTATTCTAGATACATTATTATGAATTTGTATTTTTTCAAACAACAAAATTGTATACATTATTGATGAATAACATAACATTATTTTCCATGCTATAGTTTACACTAAAATAGCTATGAACTGTACATTGTTAAGTATATAGTTGATTCTCTTTTTGTCCACCTATTAAATAAATGTTTTTGTTGTATATTAGTAGAAACTTGAAAAAATAATTATCTCCATTATATTATGTGACATGATAAAAAAGGAACTTCATTTTTTACGATCATTTTTTCCTTGTATTTTGTCTTGACAAATGACAAATTGCCGGCAACCTCAGAATGAACAACTTGTGCAAAATCAGTTGGGGAATATCTTTTCATTCTATCTTCTGACCTCGCAAGAATTTTATATTATTTGGATTTTAGGCAAAGGGAATTTATTGGAATCATAATAACTCAACAATTTTTCAAATCAGATCATAAGATTCTAGATTTACTGATATGACTTCTAGAAATATATGTCATCTATCTGATGTCTACTTTATAATTTCAAGTT
>NW_004567111.1:13642181-13644471 GCF_000260355.1 Condylura cristata
AAAAAAATTATTGGAATGAATAAAGGAAAGACGTTTCCTAAAATTCTATTGTAACACTTAACTCTTTATTACCATTCCCAAAGCCAAAATGTTTAGCAGCCCTTTGAGGTAACCACCTTAATGGGGAATAAATCCATCATTTTTATCTGTGCAAATATACTATACTTTATGGATGTCAAAGTTGCTGGAGGTTATAACAAGCAATATGCCAAGATAAAATAAAGTGGAATTTTATACACAGTTTAATTTTGCTTTCTACCTTTTTTATGATATCTATAATCCCACCACCCCCCTTTTTTAACAAAATTTTCCATCTAAGGGGGTTAAAACTTAGTAAGAAAGACTAAAGGACTTTTTGTTTTAACAATCATAAAATTGAACATAAAATATAAAAATCATTAAGCATGAAACAGATTAAGAAATCTTAAAGACTAACTCTGAATCACCTAGAAAATAAGTCTCATGAGGAAAGAAAGACAGTATGATGTTCTGTGATCTAGATGCAATGAAATGCAAGGAATATTTTATACCTAAGGGGCCATGTTTATATAAGGTGCTGCTGAGGAATTTAGTAGAAAAGCAATACAGAAAGTTAAAATGATTCCTAAACTTTGTGACAACTAGCTCTGAGGAAGAAAAAATAAACAGAAATATTATAGATTCTGATTATCTTTTCTTCTAAAAAAATAAAAGCAAAAAATTGTATAATCTGTTTAGTTGTATATTGAGGGGTATTTCTTCACTCTGAATTCTTTAAATAATGGACTGAGATGTCTATCAAATAAAAGTTTTCTATTAATTTAGAAAAACAGAAACAAAGCTAATCTCAGTTGGAATGACTTAAAATATTTTATAGTTAGTTTTCACATTATTATATAATGAAAAATACTTTTAAAAGACTGCAACTATTGACCCTAGTTTTATTTTGCCAGATTCTATTCAGTATTTGTATAGTTTAATGGTAAAATGAGATCATGTAAGAGGAAAGAATTCTTCAGAGGTTGAGGACTGTGCATGTGCCTGTATCTAAGTAGATGAGCATGTACATGCATTTACGGTATATTCTCATATATTCTGCTACAAGAATATGGTAGCTTAATTCAAGAGTTTTAGAAAAGTTCCTCTAATACAATTAAAATGTGCATCATGAATACTAACACTTAGATCAGCTATACCTAGTCAAAATTGTAATCAATTCCAGAATATTTTTATTTTTGGAAAAATGTGTGTTGTGCATTTATGTGTGTACACACCTGTGTGTGTGTGTGCTTCATTAGAGCAGGATGGTAGAATACCAAAAAACTGTCGACTGTAGTGACCACAGTGTATCAATGCTTATTGTAGATTACAGATTTAGATAAAATGTGAACCCCTAATTGTCATGGTATTCTAATGAAATCTAACTTCTCAATAATCTTTTTTACTCATATCATCCCTGAAGAACCCCATATACATGATGATGACAATGGATGACATCATTTTATTTTTTTAAAGATTTTTTATTTATGCATACAGAATTGGCATACAGACCAGAGGGGTGAGACAGAGACAGAGTGGGGAGCAGAACAGGCAGAGAGACTGAAATACACTACTGACAAGAGCTGTGGGTGGGCCAGGAGAGGTCTGCTACACCATGTCAGTCATCTATCTGGCCAGGGATGAAACTCATGCTGCAGCAGCTGTGGTAGCTTCATAGTGTTGTGTGTTAAGCCGTTGGGCCACCAGGGAGGGCCCTAGATGACATTAGTTTAAACAGCATTTCCTGATAGAAATCTGAACTTTAACTGCTATCAAAACCACATCTCTAATAGATGCTACTACACGTAAGCACTGTGAGAGCCCTAACATCAACTTTATCTCTGAAATGATCTTAACAAGAAAATCAATCTTCTGCTTGTTACAGTCTTAATTGTTTTTCCTGGTCCTCATTGAATATAGGTAACACTCTCAGAAACACTAACCGAGTTACTGAAGAACAACACCATTGCTACATATTGGTCAGTCAAGATTTAGTGGATAATCCTATGACCAAATAATATCTAGGGCTCATTATTCATTATCAGCATTACGTGCATAGAGCCTTAGAAACAGATTTGGCATCTAGTGATCTACTATAGAGAAGCTAATTCACTCCTTTTATTGAGGTTATTTTTGTGTATTTTTTTTTAAAGATTTATTTATTTGTGAATGCAGAACTGGGGTACAGGCTAGAGGCTCAGTGGCGGTGAGAGGATTCACCAGAGACAGAGTGGGGAACAGAACAGGCAGATCGACGAAGTACACTGCTGAG
>NW_004567111.1:13645611-13655648 GCF_000260355.1 Condylura cristata
AGAGACAGAGTGGGGAGCAGAACAGGCAGATCAACGAAGTACACTGCTGAGGGGAGCAGTGGGCGGGTCAGGAGAGGTCTGCCACGCCATGTGGATCACCTCCGGGGTAGGCGGGAATCGAACTCATGCTGCAGTGGCTTTAGCTTCTTAGTGCTGTGTTTTAACCCGCTGCGCCACCAGGGAGGGCCGGTTTTATTAAATTTTTTAAGTGTGGATAGCAACTTAAAAGAATGGATTTTAATTAAATAAATAAAGCACTTTGCTAAATAATTTTAATCAATGCAGATGTACTTAGACTATATTAGTGCATTTAATCAATATCGTCTACTCAACAGGTTATACAATTTAACATTTAAGAAGATCTAGTTTTTATTTAAAAAAGGTTGATGGTATGAAAACTGAAATCTAATTCATACACTATTAACCTAAACCACAGGTACAGTGCTTCCCTTTTTTGTTAGTGTTTCTTATATTAACTAATCTTTGCCATTTTTACAAAAATACTTAATGTTAATATTTTAATTGTCCGATGGGAACCAGTAAAGAGCAGAAATAATTTCGTATTGCATTTCTCCTGACAAATATAATCTGTAAGTGAATGTCAGCCCCTTTTCTACAATATATTTGCTGGATAGACAATTTAATAGTAAAATCATGCTATAGAACTTATCGTGATTAAAATCCACTAATCTCATCTCCTTAATATTAAATCTCATAATAGAGTCAATGATTTGTGCAAGCATGCATGCAAACAAATATTCCCTTTTTCTGCTTTACATAAGTT
The DNA here is from genome assembly GCF_000260355.1 of Condylura cristata. NCBI lineage: Eukaryota > Metazoa > Chordata > Mammalia > Eulipotyphla > Talpidae > Condylura > Condylura cristata. The sequence continues at coordinate 13,646,396 of NW_004567111.1, forward strand.
AAAAATTAATACAAAAATTTCTAATGTGTGAACATTTGCCTGTTGTTACATTAAATGCAAGAAGATACTGTTACTTAAATTACACCAAAGGGACCAAAAGCAACAGATTTTATGTATATTTTTTAAATTTTCTTAAGGAAAGGAAAATAAAATCTCACTCGCAAGGCTATGGAAGAGTTGATCACAAAATCCTGAAGAATATCTTCATTAAGGTCTAAAGAAAACAATGTGACTGACCCTCCTTGGTGTCACAGTAAGTTAAAGCTCGGCACTATGGAGGCTAGCTGCAGCCTCTTCAGCAAAACAAGTTTGATCCCTGGCCAGGGAGATGACCCACCTGGCACAGCAGCCTTCTCCTAACCCACCTGCTGCTCCCCTCAGGGGAAGGGATTCCTCAGGTTGCCTGTTCTGTTTCCCACTCAGTCTCTGGTGAATCCTCTCACCACCCCTGCACCTCTGGCCTGTACCCCAGTTCTGTATGCATAAATATTAAAATAAGTCTTAAAAAAAATGAAAACACTGTGACACTTTCACAGGTCCATGAGACCTGAGAAGACATTATGAATCAAATTTAAGAGCATTGTCATCCCTGGAATTAAGCAAAACCTGAAACATAATTGTTCACACTGAAGGTCTTTAGTTACTTACTTAAACTCCCAACTTGCCACTTGATTTTGTCCGCAAGTAGGATAAGGTAAACTATCTTAATATATGAATTAATGTTCAGTGTCTTTTAGTCAATACCAATGGTTAAACGTTCCATGTTTTTAGTTTTGTTATGTTTTTAGATTGATGGCCATCTTCATCCTTTCCTGCTCAGTAGTGTTTAGCTCTTAGTAGAAGTGCAGAAATTCTTCCCCATCTCTTCTGGTTCCTACATTAGCTGTAGACTTCATGGTACCTGTGATGATGTGATCTCCCTCCTTGCCACTCAAGTAAGGATCCAAACTTCCAAATTTTTGGAAATTCGAAGTTCAGAGATGATATTATTAGAGGGAGTTTCTGCATACATATCTAAGCCAAGAAAATAATTGAAAGTTCAGCATCCCTAACTTGGTGCTTAGCTGCACAAAGGCTTCAGGATCAGCACAGATAACATGAAATATGATTAGAGATCTGGTAGCCACAGAGGAGCTTCATGAATGATCCTTGTTTTTGCTGAAGGTGAATAATGTTTTTATTTTCCAAATTGTTGAAATTAGAGTGATAGAAGAGATATATAATATTGAGGAATGTTCCCACTTTTAAAAAAATATGGAAATAGAATTGATTTCTAATATAGTTTTCTATTATATCATAGGATATAAGAAACCAAAGCATAGTCCCTTGCCTGAAGGATTCTGAATAAGAACTGGATTCATATGAAATGCAGACATGGCATTTGGCTGAAGAAGTAACAGAAAAGCCACATTTCCACTGTTCTTTGGGTGGTTGAATGATGTAGCCAGTCTCCAAGGTCTTATCCAGTCTCCAAGGTCTTAAATGTGTTCACAAACCCTGCAATTGTGTGGTAACAGAACCAGAGGCATAACTATAATAGTATTTAACTAAATCCATAATGTTGCCTGATTCTTATTCTTTCAGTCACTGAAACCACACTTAAGAGTTCTCATTACCTGTAGTTAAGTGCCTTTCTGCTTTACATATCCGTTGGTGTTTTCTGTCCAGAATCCAAATGATGCTTCCAGAGATTCTGTTCCCATCATTTCCAAAACGTATTTGGGCTTTCTGAAGAGGATTCATAGTTGAAAGTTTACACTCAATGTCTTTTCCATTCAGTTGCCAAGAAGTTTCTTCAGTAAGTTGGTTTCTGTCTCAGTTTGTAATACTTCTGCTCACATGCATCTCTATATTATTGATCTATACAACACATTCAGAAAATATTACTGTCACCTCCTTTTTCTAAGTTCAAGTATGAAATAGTCAGATCATCTCTATATATTCATACTATTTATGCATTTTCTTAATCATGTTTAAGTTTCTTCATTAGGATGATCTTAAAGCATAACTCTAAGAAAAGCTAATGTAAGAACTTTAAAGCTATAATAAATTATGGATGTAATCATTCACTTTGCACTATTTAAAGTTCTCACTGGTTTCTAAAATAATGCCTATGTACATAAGTCAATATCTATTATTTATTTTTCCATTCTATTTTATTGCCATCAGTCTAATTTAAAGTCTTATTACCTAGAGATTGAAATACCACCTTAAATGATAGTTCTTCATGTCATTAGTCACTCAACTCCCATATTTTTAGAATCCCCAAGAAGTTGTAGCATAGTTCTTTCACAAGTTCAACTTCCTCCATATCAGTACCCAATTTATATTATCAATAATAACTCTTGCCAATACACTTTTAGTCCAAATGACCCTATCTAATTTCATATCCCTATATTAATGCTATATTTGCAATATTCCAGTTATGCATAATCTTATACACTCTATCATGCAAAAAGTGACCCATGTATATTAAATATCTTAGACATTTACCATCTATATTTCACTGTGCTGTAACTCCTTTTAGGTAATTCTTTATATCATATTTTATTACTTATTTTCTTTATGTTCTTTTTCTCTTATAGGACACAGAATCTTGTGGTACTTCCATCAGAATTCTAGATTTCCTTTGAAATTGTCAAGGTTTAATTCTTTCATTATCTTTGTTTAAAATGTTCTGCCTATGTCTAAGTTTTCTCAGTCAATGGAATAATTTGTATACATTTTATTTATTTGTTTTCCAAAGATTTTTTTTCTACCTGTACTAATATATATGTAATTCATAATTTTTTTATGACTTTGAGTTTAAATGACAACATTTAAAATCTTATTTCCAGGGCCCAATTATTTGTTAAGGAATGTTATCAGTTTCCTTGATAAGACGTTAGTGTTTGCTCTCTGTATTAGTATTTTAAAACATTTTGGGACTTTTTAATTAATTTGATAATCATTTTATAATATTTATTTTTCTGTATTTTATAAGTAAGTTTCTTCTCTCTTAGTTACTAGTCTACTGTGATAGACAGATTTACTGGAATATCATGGAAACATTAGAAAGTGAACCTGTATTTAATAAATCATTTATTTAACTTTTAGTTAAAGAGTAGAGTTTATCAGATGTCAGATTTCCTAGACTCAAAAGAAATCACTATCAACTAAATGAAAAAAGTATGATAATTTACTAATTTGTGCTATATTTTACTTAAGTAAAATGCTACATTAATTTTTGCAGTTTTGTCATAGCTATTTAATATGTTTTAAAATTTGTAAGATATTCACTATAATGCCATCTGCTGGAGAATTGTCATCTGTGTTGCAGTGATGATGCAAAGTTTTAATTAGAAACTTTCCTTTAAGTATATCATATAATTAGCACATTATAACATCAATGCAAAACCATAATTTTATCAATTATGGTAATTTATAGTTCCATTATTTTATCATATTAATTCTTTTAAAATTTAATAATAATTGTACATACCCATAGGTCATTACTGACCTGAAATTTATTCTAAGAAGTCTATTTCTTTCTTAAAATTCAAAAGATGCATACACATTGGGGTTTTTGTAATTTAGGAGATAAGATGTTCAGCTAGGCACATGACCACAAAGTAATATTTTTAATTGCTTGTAGCCTTTCAAGCTAGTAAAACTAATGGCATTGAGCACATTAGTAAGATACCTGTTTCTTGATCTGACAGTACTTAAAATAAAGACAAAACTCAGCAGCTCTATCTCTTTAGAAGCCACAGGCCAATTTATTATAGTTCGTTAGGAACTGAGAAATAGATTTTACAACTAAAACAAACTAGTTTGTTTTATCTATATATTTGACAAATTAAATGTGTAAAACATCTTAAAATATCACTTTATCATCAAATGGCTTATTTTCTGAATTCAGGTAAGTTAGAGGTAAATTGGAACTGTTATACATTAGATACAGAACTACTTGGTATTAGCAGGGCACGCCTGGTAATGCCTATGGCAGCTCTCTTACAGCAGATGGCAGCATTTCAAGAGGGCATCAACAGGGAAAAAAAGAAATGCCTCAAATGCTTCATTTCCAATTATTGAATTCTGCTCAATACATACAAAAATGTAATTGTCTTAAAATTATGGTATTATTCCTAATGTGGCTATGAACTTAAAGTAATTACGTCCTAAAAATTACATATAACACAGTTGACTGCAATGCTTAAACTGAATTATTTGGTACAGAATATTGAATGAAATATACAAAAAGTTCCAAAGAAATAATAAATATAACCCAAATTTAGTTATATTTACAAAGTTGAAAGTGCTTTCTGTTTTCAAAGCATAAGCATTCTGCTGTGTGTTTTTTTAATGCCTCAGAGGAACTATCACTTGTAACTGTCTTATTAAATCTATTTAGTTAGTGATTGGCATTGTTAAATTGCAACTAATATAAGATTTTACATTAGATCATTGATTCACCAACGAACACAGGATAAAATAAAGAGCAAAACCTTGTAAATCCCACCTGGAATGGTTCAACATAAGTCGATTTTTATATGAATGAACTATCCATATTGAGTCCATGTGTGTGTGTGTGTGTGTACATATGTTGCACACACATATTCAGAGACTTTACTTTTCTCCCTATGTATGTATTTGCTCTGTGAATTCTAGAGAGTTTTCCCCTCTGGTTAGAAATGAATATTTTCCCTCTGACCCACACTTTACTCTATAGAACCAATGAACAATCAAATTAGAATGATTTCTGAGTTTCACACAAAATTTGTCCCATGGAGCATTACTTGAAAATAGTTTTCTCTGACTTTGTTTCTAACCCCTCCATCCACCAAAGTAAAAATATTAACAACCCTTCAAATAAATCTCAGAGGTTTTGAGGTTGGATGCTTTCAATGTATCAACATGACTCCTAATTCCCTTCATCCTTTCTTTTCTCTGACATAATGTTCATATTTGTAGGATATTTTAACCATACCAGAACAGAACTTAAGTGATCTTCAATAATCGTACTTTAGTGAACATAAGTCTACATTCCCTTTAGGTAAAGCTCAACCAACAAAATATCTAAAGGATGAACTAAATATTAACAAACACCCATGTGCCTCATTCTCAGTACTAATTTCTTATCTATTCTTGTAGCCTAGTGTTTCTCCAACACCTCCTGATAGTAATTGATCTTTTTACATGCACTTCTGTATTCATTAGAACACTATTTATAATACCCAAGTTATGGAAATAATCTAAGAATAAACTGCAGGTTAGTGAATTAAGAAGATAAAGTTTATTTACATAGTGGAATATCATACCCAGCTGTAGAAAAAAAAATGAAAAAAAGAAATCTTGCCATTTGTGACAGCATGAAACTAGAGGGGATTGTCCCAAATGAAATAAGTCAGAAGGTGAAAAACCAACTCTCCCCCGCATATGTTACTCAGAAATCCGCTAGAATGTAATGAAAATGACATGTACCACTTCTAGAAAGCCTTCATGTTCTCTCTTTTTTTCCTCTGTCACTAACTTTAAGTAAGGACCTGAATGTTCTACAATATGTAAGCACCATGCTTTAACAGGACTCTTTTATCACTGTAAAAAGAAAAAAAAAATCTTTACAAGAAACATTGGAATCTCTACAAGCAAGATATTGTCTGAGCTATGAAAATTAACTGGAAATACATGGAAAATAAAAAAAGCAATGTTGTGATGAGACTATTTGAACAAATGGGAGGATGGAATGATGAGTGAAGACTGGTCAGTGCTGGGGCAGGTCTGTGTGATTATATGACTAAAACCTTTATATTAATTTCCCTCTCTCTCTTCGGTAGTTCACCCCCCCCCCTTACGTTGTTCATTTCTGTGCAGACCCTGTAGTTCTCAGCCATTGACCATTACATGTTCCCTTGTGTTTTTTCCTCCCCATTTTATTTCTACCCTTCCTCACTCCCACTCTTTGTTCTGCTCCCTATGTCTGCTTGCTAGCTTTTTTTTTTTTCTTTTTCTTGATATCCCTATATTCTACATGTAATTGACCTTTCCAATATTTATCTTACTTCTGGCTTATTTCATTTCGGTTAACATAACAGCTTCATGCATGGTGCTCAATGAGTTTATGCTTTTTGATTGCTGAGTAATATCCATTAGGTAAATATAACATAGCTTTTCAATCCAGTCATCTATTTTGGGCCTTTTGGAATATTTCTGTATCTTGGCTATTGTAAAATTAAGAAAACATTAAAATGCAAAAATAGGTCTATTGTTTTTGATATCTTCTATAATCTCATCTTCTGATGAAAAATATTGGTAATAATGTAGTACTTTTATTTATATTATTTCTGATTGAGCTTTTGGTGACTGTGATCAAACAAAATTAGGAGTTTTCATTTAATATTTTAAATTTTATCAATTTATTAATGAGGTTTTGAAAGATTATCTATTTGGTTACAGTGTTGTCCTGGAAATTTGTGAAACTGAAATTTATTTTCTTATATTTTAATTGTGTAACACACAAAAAATGTGAACATTCCACTGCTGGTTTATAATCCATTTAAATATGTATTATTTGGACTAGCCTAAAAAAGATTTTATATGTTCTCATTTATATGTAATACTTGTTAAATGAAATTTTGAAACAACTGTGATGTGATCATAAAATTTAGGAGAGTAAACTAATCATTTCAGTTATTCATTATAAAACCAGTAAGAGCTAATATTTTAAACATTTTAAGAAAATGAAATATTTCCTAAATATAATCTAGGATTTGCAAATGTAAAATAAGGAGGAAAAGTTATGAAAATTCTAAGATATGTTGATGTTTTAAATTTATAAACATAATCTATCATATAAGTGAACATATATGCTTGATTTTCATTAGTGCTTCCTAACAGCAGAGGGAGATATTGAACTACAAGTTAAGAATTTTTCAGTATATGTTTTTTGCAGAAGTATTTGTAATCAACCAGACAGCTAATTTTTAATTTCATTTTTTGAAAAAAAAATAACTTCATGTTACAAGCATCTTATAATGCTATAATTTCCAAAAATTTATTTTAACAATCTCCAAGGTACTTTAGAATATGTGGAAAATAATGTATTTATAAATGCCAATACAACATTTGATGCTTTAGTTAAATACATCAGACTAAATCATTAAATAAATAAAACCTTAAGAAAACACTGTGTGTTTAAATAAAACTGGTTCAGTAAGGCATCATTTTTTATACTCAGACAGATATCATTGGGTTTATTTACTAGCTATATGGACCTCAAGATACTACTTTTTTAAATAATTTTCATTTTCTTTTATGCAAATTGAGAATAATAAGTTCCTTAAAATATTGTTTGGCAGCTTAAAAGACAACTGAAATATACTAAGTACCTAGTGTAGTAATTCCCATTAAAATTATAATAGTTATTTATTGATGCTCTTAATATTATCAGCAAAAGTTTTAGAATTCAAGAAATATTTTGAATCATTGAGTATCTGAACAATACAGAGGTATGCAAATATTAATCATATTGGACCTAGGTTATATAAAGCCATATAATATTTTACCTTTATACTTTGTAATATTCTGTAAAGTAGATAAATTTATCTAGTGTGACATTATAGTACACCTCCAATTTAATTTTGTTTCCTGTACATTAAGTATGAAACTCCAAATATTACTTCTGATAAAAAATATTATTTTTTTAATTTTAGTGATTATTCACTTAACTATTTCAATAAATGTACCGAACACGTCATCCCGATTATATAACCTTTTAAAACCATTGTTAAGAAATGAAAGGAAGGGAATGAGGAAATACTGATACCATATATAATCTTGGGACATGTGATCTTATTAATTTCAAATGGAAATGTCAGATTCCACTAAATTATACTGAAATTAGTAGAAGTTGTGGCTTTCCTTTGGCATTCAGGTCATAAAGAAGTCTATGGCTTTAATTTAGACATAACATTATTCTGTATAGAAGAATTAAACTTTGACTACATTAAGTACCTCATTTTCTGATTTCTTTTACAATGCTGCTATTTGCCATAATGGACATTTCTCCCAAGTTTCCATTATAGAACACTGTTTTCTCCATTAGCAAGTCTAAAGCTTAGACTTCTACCATTTAAGTAAATGATGTTGTTAGATGAGAATCAGGCTTTTCTTTTTTTTGTTAAAGATTTTATTTTTTGCGTAGAAGAACTTGGGTGTAGGCCAGAGATGTGGGTGATGAGAGGACTAATCAGAGGTGAAGTGGGGGAGCAGACCAGGCAGATCTAGAGAAAGACACTGCTAAAGGGAGCAGCTGGTGACCAGGAGAGGTCTGCTGTACCTTGTGGATTAGCTTCCTGGTTGGGGATTCAACTCAGTGTAGTGGTCTATCATGTGCACTGAGATTTAACCTCCAGGCTGCGAGGGAGGCCCTGGAGAATCAGGTGTTCATAAAAGATGCTGGATTCTAAACACATCTATAAGGACAGTAAGAATTTTTGATAAGTAACAAATAGTGTGTATTTCAGTCAGTGGGATCAGTTTAAGCTAGGAAGATTAAACAATAAGGAAAAGAAAAACAATGTTAGAAATTTAAGAGTGGTATGTATCTTTAACTAGGAAGTGTTGGAACTGTTAGAAATATATAACAATTCAAAGAAGAGAAAAATTATGTCTATTTTGAATGTCATTTTTTTTTTGTTAAACTAGTAAAGGGATCAAAAAAATCATCCTAAGCACTAATGACCTTGTTAAGAATTTACTTAACAAATATTAGCTAATGAATTTGAGGACATTAGGCACAGGTGAGTCCTCGGGGAGATCTGAACATCTGAGGATGAGTGAGCTAAGGCAGAGAGATGTGAAAGCAGGGGAAAGGGATTAAGACGCTTTCTACAGATATTTCCACAGTAAATGGTGAAGTTTCTTTACTATAAAAGGTAATATTTAAGCCACAGGTTTTATCATGTCAAACAGCACACTTAGAATAAATATTTTATTGGCCCTCCCTGGTGGCACAGCGAGTTAAAGCACAGCCCTAAGAAGCTAAAGCCACTTCAACATGAGTTCAATCCTCACGCTGGAGGTGACTGACATGGCGCAGCAGACCTCTCCTGACACGCCTGCTGCTCCCTTCAGCAGTGTACTTTGTTGATCTGCCTGTTCTGCTCCCCGCTCTGTCTCTGGTGAAGACTCATACCGCCCCTGCTCCTCTGGTCTATACCCCAGTTCTGTATTCATAAATAAATATTTTTTTATTAAAAAATATTTTATCGGC
>NW_004567111.1:13655883-13696065 GCF_000260355.1 Condylura cristata
TTTTTAAAAATATTGTATCATTTTGGAATCACATGTGGAACATTTTCATTCAGCAGTGAAAAGTGTATGTTTGTCTTGGACTTTTTGTTACAACTTATTTGTCTGTATACAAAACATGCCATTTGACCAAGTGTAAGGCAGTGTGCCATTTAGGAAGAATATAGTAGATTGCTCTTGACCCTGGTATAGGGTCATTTCATTCATTCTTCATCCTTTGCTAATCATCTTTACTTGTGCTCAGGTCATGTATAGATTTCTCCCTGAAGTGTACTTTTACTCCAAAACTGGATCACAGTCTCAGAGGACCAGATGCTGTAAACTTGAGTTCCATTTCAGAGAGTGTAATTATCCAAAGAAGCACAGAAATGTGGCACCAGAGATGTTGTGAAAGAAATGCTAGTTCACAGTGTGAGAAAGTCAAACAAGAAGTTAGAGCCACCTTACCCCACACTAGCTGAAGTGTATACAAACACTGATTCAAAATGTTCACCTCTCTACATGTGTGTATGCTAGCAAAAACTATAAATACGGATGTAGGTGTCACAAGTAAATATTTGCTGGTGGGTGACATTGTAAATATAGAATTAGGAAATAATGAGGATCAAATGCAAAATTTAATAAGAACACTTATAATTATTCTTATCCTGTTACATATTTCAGTCTGAACAAAAATCTAAATAATACAGCGATAATATAAGAATTATCAGAAAACATTCTGAATATCATGAAACTTACTAGTTGATATTTAAATGTGTTCACAAAAAGTGATCATATCACTAATTTCAGAAATTACAAACAGAACCTAACAACAATTTACACGATCATGATCTATCAATATGTAGATATATATATATGTAGATATATATAAATAGTTAAGTGTGTGTATATATATATATACACACACTTAACTACATTTTTATGTATATGTATTTTAAAGATCTGCAGGCAACATTTGAATGTACATATATATTCAAAAGCAAAGATAATGAACCAATCTATGTAAGTGAAAAGTATTTCCATTTATTTCACTTATTTTATGGTTTTTAAGTTTGTTATTTAGTGCAACAAAAAAGGGACTAAAATCAAAGATCCATGTCAAATCCAACTACTACTGACGTATAATTCTATGCAACACTTAAAAACTGGCTTTGGATTTTAATTTCTTCATGTAAAATAACAGAGTGAGATGTGTTTAAATTACTTTTTTATGAATTTTAAAAGTATGAATTTCATAAATTGTTTATATGCATGTTTTTGTGCATTTATGAAAGTAAATAATTCTGCAGATGTAAATAATATTGCTCTAATCACTTAATTTGCTGATAAATCCTTCAGTATAAAATCATTTAACTTACTGGAAGAGGAAAGTAAATTTAAATAGACACTTCAGTATAAGACTACTCAGGTATCACAATTTTAGCAAACTAATAATTATGCCTGTATCATTAAGACCTTTACTAATTTGTAGCGAAATGTGAAAAGCTTGTTTATTAGAGTTGATGGGAGATGATGCAAATGAGCTGCCTGAAAGCAGAAAGAAACTTAATATCATGGGCAAGGCATTACTGTGGTGTAAGAACATTCAGTGAAATAATAAAAACATAAGTAGGAATTCAGGTTGTTCATTTACATCTAAAGGAAAAAAGAATAACTGATACCCACAATGATGTCCCCTGATAGCAAGCATTTTACAGCTTAAGAATTTTTTTTTTTTTTTTTACAAGAACAACACAGTGAAATCCAGAGGAGGACAACAGTCTCTCTGCTACATTTTGCATGAAATTGAAGAACTAGGTGAACAGAGAAAGATAACACTAGGGCCCCTGTCATGCCTGGAGGGCAATACCCAAGTTTCGCACTCTGCCCCCAGTGGTCCTTCAGGTAACTCTGGGCACACACCTGTGATGAGTACCCACCAGCCCCTTCAGTAACTAAAATACACAGTTATTTATTGTGGCCTGGGATGGGGATAGTGGAGATGGGAGGGACACAGACACATGCAAGAATATCTATCTAGTTAACAAAGCTTATGAGATATTGGGGTTCCACGGTAGGAAAGGGAACTACAGAGTCCAGGAGATGTACCATGGATGACATGAATCTGATGCAAAGGGCTTCTTTTCCATACATTGCTCACTATCCTAGGTAAGCAGAGAAGGATATGATTTTCCCTAAACAGTAGTTTGATTCTCACCTAGAGATAGAAGGACAAAGAAAAAAAGATGTGGGGCTATCCCTAGTGGCACAACAGGTTAAAGCACAGCGCAATGAAGCTCTCTCTGGAAACCTCTGAAGCCTGAGTTCCTCACTTGGCCAGGGAGGTGACCCACATATTGTGACAGGCCTCTCCTGACCTGTCCGCTGCTCCCCTCAGCAGTGTGTTTCAGTAGATCTTCGTGTTCTCTCCATTCTGTCTCTGGGGTACCTCTACCCTGTACCCCAATTCTTATATGCATAAATAAATAAATCTTAACAAAAATAGAGATGTTTACTATAATGCTGTATGATAAGGAAACTGCTATTTATACATATCTTGTCACTGAGTGACAATATACCTACCTGAACCCAATGTATGTGTGTATCAATTTTGGTTCAATTTTGTGTTTTCACAAAATGGTTCAATTTTGTGTTTTCAACTGATGAAATGATTTGTCCACAATGTGATGGGTAGTTACATGGAATGGCATACATTTTAGAAAAGAATTTTTATATTCTAAAGGACAACCAAAGTGTTATTTTAAGATTTTCCTCTTATATATAGATTACAATTAATGTTATTACAATTTATTTTCACTTACTAAAATATGTATCCTAAAAGGTAGTGGTATCTGCTGAATAAAAAAAATTCTGAAGTCAGAATGAAGGGGATAAGTTAAAAATCTTAACTCTGGCCTTCTTAGGAAGGAAAATCCTAAATATAAAATGTGATATACCACATTTATGCTCCCATTTTCCCACTATATAGTAAATGCCCCATAGTGTGATAAAGAATTGAAGATCAGAAAAAAACTACTACATTCCATGGTTTGGTTCATAAATAAACAATATCACTTTTTTTTTATTTGAAGAATTGTTATAATTCTCTGCCACAGCATGATGGGTAATAAAAACAAATTGTTAATTAAGCTTTAAAATAAGATATTTTGAATTATTTTGTTCTTAATCATGATACAATTTAGTTATTTATTAAAATATTATTTTAACTCACATAATAATAACAATAACAGACTAATTACAGACCTAATCTTTAGAGTAAAACTGAACAGCACGGCCGCCAACTTTTTCAGATTTTAAGAATATGTTTTTAATATCCACCAGAGGGTGCTAAAGGAGTGAAAAAGCTTTACAGTATGGCTGGTGTTCGATAGGATTCTTTTAATTCTTATTAATGTTACACAAATATTCAAGGTTAGCCTTAGCTTGAAATGCCTTGATTTCTTCACTGTTGTCTTCTCCTCCAAGTGGAGGATTTTTAACAAGTTATCTCTATAAATATCAAAGAATTGTTTTGTTTTATGGACGGCATGTGTTTCTGTACAAAGGCAGGAAGCACAGGTAAGTGCTATTTTGAAATGCTCCCTTTCCTAAGATAAGCAAGCTATGTCTTTAAAATTGTTTTGCTGCTAAATGAACGAGTGAAGCTGGGAAATTTCTAAAATGTTCAGTATTTCCTGCAACTTGGTAGACTGGCATTACAAATAAAAATGAGGGACTTCTTAGATGTCTCCTTGGTTATAAGTAGCCAAAGAAAAGAATAGAAAATGTTCAAGGAATATTTGGTTTTCAAATGCAGGAATTTAAAGTTCTTCTTAGTTCAAATGAGTGGTTGACATGCATTAATATTTAATGAAATATTTAATTTAGAAAAATCTAATATATTTCTAAAATTAGTTTGTTATTTCCTCTTGCTAATATGAAGTTACTTTCCTACCTGCCATCCCTTGCCCACTCCCAACCAAACTTCAAACAACAACAAAGTAAAATAATAAAACTTAATATAGTCATAGGTTTCAGGTGTTATTTTTTTAATTAGAATTTGATTAGTATTAGCATTTTATTTATTTTTTTACTATTTATTCTAGACTATATTGCTTATTTCAATTTCAATGTAAGGAAGAATGAAAATAAAACAAACTTCTGCTCTTATATTCTAGAATATATAATTTTTTTAGCATACTAAATTTACATAGAATATGTACTTCTGAACTATGTCATAAAGAAACTCCAGTTATTCTGAGAAATTTGAGGTAAAATGTACACAGAAGAATCTTCAAAACGGGGCCCACCCTGGTGGCACAATGGTTAAAGCACAACACTATGAAGCTATTGGCAGCCACTGCAGCATGAGTTCGATGCCCAGTGGCACTGATTTCTTCTTTCCTCTCCACTGCAGTGTATTTAAGTCAGTCTGCCTGTTCTGCTCCCCACTCTGTTTCTGGGGAATCCTCTCACTCCCCACACCTCTGGCCTGTACTCCAGTTCTTCTATGCATAAATAAATAAATCTTAAAACATCAACAAAATGGTAGTTGCAATAACAAAAATTTCCATTTTACCTTTATGTAGTTGTATAGGTAATGTATAAATGTATCTGTATGTGTTGAATATAAAATGATCATAAAAGAATCACTTTTTCTTGGTATCTAAGTAAATCACTTATGAGTCAGAAGTTTGTTCTCTAAGTTACATAGTGCTTTCCTAAAATGTCACAAAACAAAAATGCATTATTTCTAATATTATTTTGGAGTTTTCAGCAAGATTTCTATTACTTGAAAATGCCAGTGTTAACACATGAAATCTGTCACTAATGATTTATTCAGTTCTATATTAATAATTCTTCAGTGATGACATTAGCTCAGTAAAAGCCTTTGAATATTAACACAATTATTAAGTAAAATATGCAAAATAAAAGTAATGACTCACCTATTAATCTATATACTTATATTTCACAAATGAAATATATTGCTAATTATTTCTTTTATTAAAAAACATAGATCCACCTGTAATAAAGAAGTTTACTTCTATCCAAATGAATGTAAAGTTTGGTACTGAAATTTACATGTCAACTAATCAATCTCATCTTGATAATGTCTTAACATTTATTCCACTATTTGGAGAACATCTCCATATAGATGATCTTAAAAAATAACTTAAATAGTTGATAGACATATAGATAGATGACAGAATAGATAACTGATATGTAGATAATGACTGCATGATATTGATGGCCTTGATTTATACAACAAAGATAAATAGGCATCCTTTTGTGACCTAGCAATACATGATAAGAGAAGCAATGAGATCTGAGCTATGACTGGTGATAAAAAGACATCCAAAATTTGAATTCATCTGTAGGTGGTTCAGATAATCTATCATGCATAATTGATTAAGTGGCATTTGCCTTCTATTAATAGTAATCATCCTAATACAAAGCAATTTAATTGCACAGATTTTATTATAACAACTGCTGAATAAGAACCCTTGGGAATTTTAGGGGATCAATATATATTTTTTATCTCAATTGATCTTCAGTATTACTTTTTCTTATGGGGGAAATAAATCTCAATAAGTAGAGGAGATGTAGATGTAGATGTACAGTAGATATAAATATAATATTCCATGATACTGACTATGCAAAAAACAGAAACATTAAGTACTGGAGTTTGCATATACAAACTCCTTCTACAGTACAAATGAAAAATAAAGTCAATAAATACTAGCTTTACTTCGAGATGTCTTCAAAATCAAAGTAACTCACAGTTGACATTATCCCACTGACCTGCTACATGTGTATGTTGCTCATTATTCACCATGGAAACGTTCATCTGAACTTTATAAGTTGTTTTATACAATTTTTGAAAAGTTTTCTTAGTCTACCCTTTTAATAGAGGAGTTTATAAAATACTAAATTTACTTTATATGAAGAGAGTTCATAGTCCAAGCTTCCAGGGAAAGTTTTGTTTTGTTTTGTGCAGATTTTGCCAGGTTAAACAGTGGTATCAGTGTTGCTTTGTGTCAGTGGAGTTCAAATCTAAACAAGAAGTTTTATTGTATAACCTCTTTTATTATACGGCTCTTGCATTCTTACTACAATACCTTTGCTCTCAGATCAAATTGAGCATGAAGAAAATGCAAGGCAATTAGCAAATTAACCTTTTTATTGTAGTTTCAATGCAAACACAAGTTTTTTAAACACCAGTCATGTGTGACTTTAAAATACAAAATTGATCATAAAAATTCCCTCTAATTGCTCTCCCGGGTGGCACAGCAGGTTAAAGCACAACACTAAGAAGTTAAAGCCACTTCAGCATGAGTTCGATCCCTGCCCCAGTGGTAACCCACATGGCACAGCAGACCTCTCCTGACCCGCCCGCTGCTCCCCTCAACAGTGTACTTTGTTAGTCTGCCTGTTCTGCTTCCCACTCTGTCTCTAGTGAATTCTCTCACTGCCTCTGCACCTTTGACCTGTACCCCAGTTCTGTATGCATAAATAAATAAATATTTAAACAAACAGAAAAATCCCTCTAAGATATTTATATAAGGCACACTACTCAGAATAAACTTGTGCAAATGTGTTTCTCATGTGCCAACATGTTACTGTTGAAAAATGGGAAAATTTTCCAATCATCATAATATAAAGGTGATATTAGGTTAGTTATACATGTTACACATGTACACAGTAACAATTACATATTACTGTTGGAGGTCAACATATCTGTAATAGTTATATAATCAGGTACTAACACAAATAAAACCATAAAAAAGTAATGACAGTGTTTTGGACTTCTCTTCCAGAGAGACATAATGGAGGAACCCTAGGTTTAAGATGTGAGTCTCAAATTAAACAGTGTTTGTATGTTATGTTTTGGAACATGGCTACAAAATATTTTTGAATTATTATTTCCCATGATATGAGCTATATAAATAAATCTAATTATTTATTTCAAGTAGACTTTGCCCCCTTTGAATTTTTTATAAAAAATATTACTTTTTGTATAATGTGGACACAATAGAACCCTAAATAATAATTGAATGGCATTGAAACTATGCAATTGTCTTATATTTTGTTTTTTAATTTATTTGAATTTCTTTTAGTGTTACGTTTTATTATAAAATTGATGTACATTGTAAGCATAAACAATTATAAGAAAAACTTAAATTGAAATAGCGAAGAAGAAACACATTTTGTTTATAATTCTAGAGCATAAGTTTTTGTTATTTGCAAATATCAATAATATTCAATTTTAAGAGCATCATTGTAATAATAACTTTTCCCAAAGCATTTGTATGAGTCTTTATTTTACAATGATTCTATGAATATTTTAAATATGACATTGATCTGGTATAATTTTTGTGTTTCATTTTTCCTTCAATAATTAAGTCACCAATGAACACTCAAATGCCGTCTATAATACTATCATTACCTGAGGTTCAATGAGTTTTACACTTCTTACTTTCAAACTATTTAAGTATGCCTTTGACTACACTATTTCTCAAGTCTTCCAGACTCTTGAATTAAAGTCAGTCTGACTGGCCTCCTTGGTGGCACAAGAGGTCAAATCACAGCACTATGCACATATCTGCAGCCACTGCAGCACAAGTTAGATCCTTTTGAGGAAGCTGACCACATGGCACAGCAGACTTCTATCGCCTTGCCCACTGCTCCCCTCAGCAATGTCTTACAGTAGATCTTCCTGTTCTGCTCCCAACTCTGTATCTAGTGAATCCTCTCACCCCCTGCACCTCTGTCCCACACTCCAGTTCTTGTATGTATAAATAAATAAATACATTTTTTAAAATAAATAAATAAAAATAAATTCAGCCTGACTATTGCCTTCAGCATACCACTAAAATGTGGTGTAAAAAAAGTGGTTAGATGTTCTCAGGTGAAACTAGTTCCCTAGAGAATAAATAAAGTCCTTTCACTGTTTAAATTTTTCTTTCATATTTCCAGTGTGCAAGCTTGTCTTTTCATTCTGTTCATCTTGCATATATTGATAACCCAACAAATTTATAAAATATGCTTAGGTCTGGTGGTGATTGCCAATGGATATATAAGATGACTTCCTTCTCCCTCCCATGGACAGGAAAGGGAAAGCATCTTGAGTTCTGATACTCTGCATTGTTCTACATATACTTATCTCAATTCTCTATTCTGACTAATACTCCTCAATGTAATTAGAATGTTTTCTGGTGTGCCCTTTAGAGACATTCATTCTAGAAAGCAGAGTTATGTTAGGTCATAAAAATAGACAACTGAGAAGATGTATTTAAAAGTCATTATTTTTAAAGTTCAGTCTCTAATATGGAGTCATTGCAAAAAGATTATTTGAAAAAAAATTATTAAAACCTGGTGTTTATTATGATCACTTACTTTTTTATTAAAACTTGGAGGAAACTACACTGGGAACATACTTTACGATGTAAAATTATATTTTAAAACTATTATTAAAATAAAAGTTGTCCAACCATTATTAACATACTAATTAACAATTCTGCCAGAAGCATTTTGGAAAGAATGGCTACTTTATTGACCTAGCCAAATTATTGAGCAATTACAGTTAATGAAACCTAGAGAACAGTGGATTTAGCCATTATCATTTTGAATGTGCTAAATTATATATTTTACTCTTAATTTTGAGATAATGCTTAGTAACCAGTTATTACACTAAACCTTTGAAAGTAGATATGAGTAACAGAGCTCTTCAAACAAGCTTGACCTTGCCTTTAGTTCTTTTCTTACACAAAATTTATTGAAAAAGTTAAAAAAAAAAAAAGGATGCCATACCAAACATGTCTCTCTGACTTATTGTATAGCTAACCAGTAATGTGTGTCCCTAAAAATACTACATGCAAGACATAGGCAGGATATGCAACTTAAATAGCTTCAAATATTTTCTACATATATATTATGGATAAAATAGAGACATGCTCAAATTAGAAATGAGAAGAATCTATACCAATCCACAGGAAATTTAGTTCAATTTACTCACATGTCTCTGAACACCTTTTCCTCCATAGGCTTTACTTCCAGAATATTCTTCCTGTTACCTGGTCTCCCAAACCTAAAGGGACATAGTTGGAGAATTATGATGCAAGGGAAAATTATTTCAGTTCTTTCCATTAATTCTAACTGTATTTTAGTTGTCATCTATTTAAATCTTCATTTTAAAATTAACTTGGTCATCAGCTAGCAGCAAATTTGGTCTAAGAATAATTTCCTTGCTTCATTTTCTTTATGTTACTCCTTACCTTTCTTCTCTTTTCTTGACTCTACAATTCCATCTAGAATGACACACAGTGTCACTAAAAGAAATGAGGAGCCTAACAACTGAAAGAATCTAAGGAGAAAGGATATTAAAAACCTCAAACTTTTATTTTTTTTAAACTGGCACTTCACATTAACTAACATGGAAATACAATGAATTGAGTGCATACCTACAATCACTAGATATTAACCATACTGTTATTCTCTAGTTTTTATTAAAGTGCAGATACCTCTTTTTAAAAAAAATAGCATTTGCAGAAATGAGACCTAATATTTCATTATTTATTTATGCATACAAGGACTGGGGTACAGGCCAGATGTGCAGGGGTGAGAGGATTCACCAGAGACAGAGTGGGGAGCAAAACAGGCAGATCTACTGAAATACACTACTGAGGGGAGCAGGGGGTAAGACAGGAGAGGTCTGCTGTGCCAGGTGTGTCATCTCCCTGGCTGGGGATTGAACTTGTGCTGCTGTGGCTGAGGCTAGCTTCATCTTGCTGAGATTTAACCCCACCCGGGCCCCTAATATCTCATTATTATAGTTTCTATATGACAGTGGATTTAGCCATGATCATTTCTAGTATATTCACTTTAGGTGTGAAAAAATTTAAGATACTTGGAATGTAGATAAAAAAAGAATGAATTGTAAAACACAGATGTTTTGAGAATTAAGGAATCTGGGAGTTTAGAGTTTTATTAAGGATGATAAGACACTTCAAGGGTTAAAGAATACATAACTTTTAAAGTAAAACCTTTTAAGGAAAAAAAATGCACTCTGGGCTAGCAACATGAATCAAGATATATTCGGTGCCTCTATACTCATTTAACTTGTTTCATTGCATCTGAAAAACTATAATTTCATATTTTGGAGAGTGATGGGTAGTGTTTAATTAAATACAACCATTGAAAATACAAGTTTTTAAATATATTTTAAAATAACTATAGTTTCATTCTTAGTAAATAATTAATTTAACTGAAAGAGAATCTCATTTCTTTCTTGTCATTGAATAGTAGCTGTAGGGGAAGAAATAATGAAGTATAAAACTTCCCTGACATGTGGCTTTAAAAAAATTAAATGGGGGAATCCAAAAATGCAAATATTGCAGGCAAGTAGTTCATCTTAACAGTCTCAAATATAAGCAGTGCACAAGTTCAATCAAAATGACCAAGAAACAAATGAGAAACCTGAAGCACCCTTCTACAGGAGCAGGTTTGCAGTTTTCTGCCCTGGATGAGAACTGGATATAATGTAGGATTTAGTTTGCTATATAGCAAACAAAACAAACAAACAAAAAACATTAAACATTTACACCGATGTGTAATTATTTTTCAAAATTCACTTGCACTGCATTTGGTATGAAAAGGGAGTGGAAAGACCATTTGCAGAAAGAGGAGGAGTTGAGCAGTCCCAAGGTGGAGCTGTCTCTTGTGTTAAATGACACTGGCAGATTAAAGCATTCTGATGGGGAAGGGCTTAGAGGCTGAGTCAAAAGCCAAGAAGTCTCTTTATTTACGCCTACCTCCCAGCCCTTGGCAATCTGACTAATAACAAACTGAGCTAACAAGAAAGACTAGAAAGGGAGGAAAGAGAACATTGCTGCAGCTTGGATCTACAACCTAAGAAAGCAAGAGTGATCAATACCAGCTCTGTTAAACATCTTGTTTATTTGCTGCATTCAGCAGCCTGCAAATGGTTAACTATATGCAAAAAACTCAGCATAGCTGTGAAGTATGCTGTGAATTCTAATTGGGGAAGAAAAGGACAACTGCTTCAGGATGATCTAGTATGCATTCTGCTTGAAATATTTTCAGTGAAATGCTCAGCATTTTGTCTTTGAACAGAGGTTTTAACTTTATGAAGCAACGGAATTGCCAGAAAGTGATATTTCAGAAGAAAATGCATAGTGGTTGGTGCTTTCTTTTTTAATAAAGAAACTGAATTTATTCTGAACATCTCTTCCAGTTGTGCATTACAGATAACGCCAGGAAGAGTCTCTGCTTTACAGGTAAGATGAATGTTTCCAGACTTTTCTGTTAATCTATTTTTGCATTATCCTAGTGAGTGAAAATGTTTTCTCCTTAATAAAATACTTTGCTTTAAAGGCTTTAAAGGCTGTCCCATTCCCTTCTTGCTCATTGGCACAACTATTGCAGTAGCAGATGCCTGCTTTCTCTGAGCTGTGGACATTCAGTCCAACAGCTGGCTTAGAGAAGAACTAATAAAATAATATGCCACTATTTCTTGCACAGCCTGCAGTTTCTTACTGAAAACTAAATAGGTGTGTTTTCTGAAGGAAATATCACTTCCAAATGCCATTGTTGGGTCTGAAATACAGTGGAACTGTAAAAGATTCTTTGTATTTTAAAACTATTTTGTTTTCTGATTTGACAGTATACATTTTCTGAAAAAATTGTAAACAGATTTTGCACCACTTTTAACATAGTACCGAGTATTGTCAGTATGTAATGACTCTTCAGATTTGTGTATGTTTTTGAAGAGATAAGTAACTATCCTTCAGAACATTTTGAAGAGCATAACAGATTACAGAAGTAGTGAGAGACTGTCATCTGCAAGTTATTTACTATTTTCTCAAGATTATGTGCCTGATGAAATGAGTAATATTCTCTCTTGGTACTCTTTGGAGAAGTACTTCTTGTTTTTGTGGAAACTAATCCACAAGTTGAAGCTTTCAATTCCAAGCTATGATTCTAAGCACAGCACTTAGGGCGGTTTAAAATCAAACTATTTCCCTATGGACGTGTTAAGTCTGTTAACTTTTTCTTTCTAGAGAAAGGCACTGGATTGCATTGTTTCTCTGGCTGCCTTTTAACTTCCAAAAACTATACTATACATATTTTTAGAAAAGCTATATATTTTCATGGAATGAATGTTAACTTTCAGGGTTATTTATTGGATTCTAGTAGGTTTTATCTGATCGTGAAATTTAATTAGATCCAAAGTTGCTGTTCACATTCCATTCAGAAAAAGGAAAGCAGCTACCATTTGGAAAAGTTATATAGTTTCAAGATGTGGTGTTTGCTTGTCTTTCAATTTAGTTCTTATAAATTTGATACAATATTTAAATACATGGTAACAAATTAGGCATAATTTATTATTAGCATTATAGGTAATTACCTTATTGATGTTATTTCAGTCCCATGACTTATAAAATTGCCTTTTAAATGCATATCTTAAATTTTTAATGAGCTGGCACATGTGATGTCTTCTTAAAATGTCATTTTTCATGTACCAAACCAAAGATATCTTCAAATTATTTAATGTATGCAGTTGTTTAGAGTTCATTGTGTGTGACTAAGCCATATAAGAAAGGACATCAGCTGCTTAATTAGGTGATGACATTCATTGCCCTAAAGCCTGATTGGAGACCTCCTTAGGAAGTCTTTTGTTAGAAATTTATGAGGCGTTGTTTATTTTTTATAATCGCTAAAAATGTGTGTTAATTTTTTTCCTTTAGTTTTTATGGCATTAAGCATATCCATAACAGATTTAAATGTACCAGGAAATATCCTACCTCTGGAAATTCAATGCAAAGGGTGACTCAAGTGAAATTTGAATGAGTGTTCTTAAGCATATATATCTGATATTTGGCTGATTCACACTGCCCTAGGCAGCTTGGTAAAACAAAGCTGGTTTTATAATGTTCAACCTAATTATGATCAGACAGTTTCCTCAAGGTTTTAAAATAAATAATAAAATTATTAAAGGATCACAAGTCCATCTCAAAAGAGTTTACACACAGACATGGCTATTAGGTTATTGTGATATTCACTTTAAAATTAAAGTGAAAGTATATTCTACATAAATATATGGAGTTATGAATACACACACATGTTGCTTCTAAAATTTTTGTTAGCACCTATTTCTTTTATACTGTGACCTTTTCACCTTACATTAGTCTACTTTGAATTAAAATAATGCAGGATCTTTTCAAATTTACACCTTTAACACATGTAAAAGTGTCAGTGACTCATTTGATCAGCACTTCTCTCTTCTGTTAAAATGCAGTGTTTTTGTTTTTTGTTTTTTGTTTTTGGCAGATGTGAACCAACTGCTACTATAACATTTCAAATTTTACTGGGCCTACATTTCATATTTGGACTCGAATATCAGTTAAAACAAACAGAACTTGCCTGTCATCATATTAAAAAAAATCAAAGTACATTTAGACATAGTATTTAAATATGTAGCGTAACCAACAATTTTCTTTTTATAGGAAAATCTCTCCTTTTAGAAATATCAGGTTATCTCCTCACTGCTCCAGCCCACTGATACTTCACTGCTATCACATTTTATTTTACAGAATCAGATTCCATCATATGACAACATGAAGCTGTGGATTCATCTCTTATATTCATCTCTCCTCACCTTTATGGCCTCACATTCAGAACTACAGGTGTCCTCAGACAGAGGATCTTGTGATTCTGTTTGCAATTGTGAGGAAAAAGATGGCATGCTGCTAATAAATTGTGAAGATAAAGGTATCAAGAAGTTATCAGAAATAAGAGTGCCACCATCACGACCCTTCCACCTCAGTTTATTAAAGAATGGCTTGACGATGCTTCACACAAATGACTTTTCTGGACTTACCAATGCGCTCTCAATACACCTTGGATTTAACAACATTGCAGATATTGAGACAGGTGCATTCAATGGCCTTGGCCTTCTTAAGCAACTTCACATCAATCACAATTCTTTGGAAATTCTTAAAGAAGACTCCTTTCATGGACTGGAAAATCTAGAATTTCTACAAGCAGATAACAATTTCATTACTGTGATTGAACCAAGTGCCTTTAGCAAGCTCAACAGACTTAAAGTGTTAATTTTAAATGACAATGCTATTGAGAGTCTTCCTCCAAATGTATTCCGCTTTGTTCCTTTAACCCATCTAGATCTCCGAGGAAATCAGTTGCAAACGTTACCTTATGTGGGCTTTTTGGAACACATTGGCAGAATATTGGATCTCCAGTTGGAAGACAACAAGTGGGCCTGTGATTGTGACATACTGCAGTTAAAAATCTGGTTGGAAAATATGCCTCCTCAATCTATCATCGGTGATGTTGTATGCAACAGCCCTCCCCTTTTTAAAGGAAGCATTCTAAGTCGTCTGAAAAAGGAATCTATTTGTTCCACTCCGCCAGTGTATGAGGAACATGAGGATCCTTCAGGATCATTACACCTTGTTGTAACATCCTCCATCAGTGACAGTCGCCTGTCAACCAAGACCACATCCCTTTTGAAATTGCCTACCAAAGCACCAGGTTTGGTACCTTATCTTACAAAGCCATCCACTCAACTTCCAGGACACTATTGTCCTGTTCCTTGTAACTGCAAATTATTATCCCCATCAGGACTTCTAATACATTGTCAAGAACGCAATATTGAAAGCGTATCAGATCTAAAGCCTCCTCCACAAAATCCTAGAAAGCTTATTTTAGCGGGGAATATTATTCATACATTAGTGAAGTCCGAGTTGGTAGAATACTTCACTTTGGAAATGCTTCACTTGGGCAACAATCGTATTGAAGTTCTTGAAGAAGGATCATTTATGAATCTAACAAGATTACAAAAGCTCTATCTAAATGGCAACCATCTGACCAAATTAAGTAGAGGCATGTTCGTGGGGCTCCAGAATCTTGAGTACTTATATCTTGAATACAATGCAGTTAAGGAAATACTACCAGGGGCCTTTAATTCGATGCCTAAACTTAAAGTCCTTTACTTAAATAACAATCTTCTACAAGTTTTACCACCACATATTTTTTCTGGAGTTCCCCTAACCAGGATAAACCTTAAAACAAACCAGTTTACCCATCTACCTGTCAGTAATATCTTGGATGATCTTGATTTACTGACCCAGATTGACCTTGAGGATAATCCTTGGGATTGCTCGTGTGACCTGGTTGGACTACAGCAATGGATACACAAATTAAACAAGAACACAGTGACAGATGACATCCTCTGCACTTCTCCAGAGCACCTTGCCAAAAAGGAATTGAAAGCACTCAATAGTGAACTTCTTTGCCCAGGTCTGGTCAATAATCCATCCTTGTCAACTCAGACTAATTCCATAATTATCAGTACTCCCACAACCACAACCACACCTGACACTCTTTTAAGATCACTTACAGATGCTGTCCCACTATCTGTTTTAATATTAGGACTACTGATTGTGTTCATAACTATTGTGTTCTGTGCTGCAGGGATAGTAGTTCTTGTTCTCCATCGCAGGCGGAGATGCAAAAAGAAACAAGCAGATGAGCAGATGAGAGACAACAGTCCCGTGCACCTTCAGTATAGCATGTATGGTCACAAAACCACTCACCACACCACTGAAAGACCTAAAGCATCACTCTATGAGCAGCATATGGTGAGTCCCATGGTTCATGTCTATAGAAGTCCATCCTTTGGACCAAAACATTTGGAAGAGGAAGAAGAAAGGAATGACAGAGAAGGAAGTGATACCAAACACCTCCAAAGAAGTCTTTTGGAACGTGAAAATCATTCACCCCTCACAGGCTCAAACCTGAAATACAAAACAATGGACCCATCCACTGAATTTTTATCTTTCCAGGATGCCAGTTCATTATACAGGAACATTTTAGAGAAAGAAAGGGAACTTCAGCAACTGGGAATCACAGAATACCTAAGGAAAAACATTGCTCAACTCCAGCCTGATGTAGAAGTACATTATCCTGGAGCCCATGAAGAATTAAAATTAATGGAGACACTAATGTACTCAAGACCAAGGAAGGTATTAGTAGAACAGACTAAAAATGAGTATTTTGAACTCAAAGCTAATTTACATGCTGAACCTGACTATTTAGAGGTCCTGGAGCAGCAAACATAGAGGGAGAGTTGGAGAGATTCCACAGAAATGCTGTGATTCTGTCTTAAGTTCACATCTTGTATATCAGTGCCTTACATGAGGGAATCATCAACCAGAACTTAAGCACAGCAGTTACCTAGTAGGAAAAGAGAAGAAAAAGAAACTCAGGGATCACTGGGAGAAGCCATTGCATTGTCTTCAGGCAATTTTGTCTGTCCCCAAATAAATCTTTCCTAGTAAAGTGTTTAAGGATTAGAATACTACTTCTCCATATAATTAAAAGTGTTTCATAGAAGTCCTCTTCACATCTAAAATGGTTCAATATTTAAGCAGTGCTTATTTTCTTGAATTGCTTTACCCATGGATTTAATGTAAATGGATTTTGTAATTTCAAAATTATACCTGTATATGTGGTTATATTGTAGGAATATATTGTTTATATAACCAGTATGTGTACTGCAAAATGCACATTGTCAAATGCACCTAATTTTCTTGCAATAAAGGCAAAATGAACTGGAACTTTAACTTACAAATAATAGTAGTGAAAGCAAATGGAATGTTGAATTATGTAGGTTATACATGGCCCAGAACATTGAATATTTGAAGATTAAAAAAGTGTCACTGCTATGCTTTCTGAATTTAAAAAAAAAATGAGTAATAGTCAGGTGAGTATGGAGATATTTTGATTTTTCCGCACATTTTGTGTGGACAATAATTATGTCAATGCTGCTGTGAACTAAGGTATGTTATTTGTGCTCAAAGTTTAATTCTTATTCTTGGGAAACTTTTAAAATGCTACTGATATTCAACTGTAAATATGATTAGTGCATCTATTAAGTTGGGTTTCTTTCATAGGATTAATCTTTGTAAATTTGAATGATCACGATAGAAATATGTTTCTTGTGACAAGTGATAATTTACAGGCATAAAACAAATAGGAAAACATTTTATTTTTATTGCTGTATACTGTTAGTTGCCATAAATTAGTAGCAAAAGGCACGTCTAAGGGTAAGTGGTTTAAGTTGCCTCTAGAGTGGGACAATGTAGCTTTATTTTACAAGAAAGTATAGCTAGATTTATACAAACTATTTATTCTGTACAGTTTTGTATATTTTTGGTTCACAAAGGTAATTATTCTTGGGTGCCTTTCAGAAAATTAAAGAGACTGCTCACTTCAATAAAACTAAATTGAAAACAATTTTGAATATGGACTTTTTTAAATTAGGCTGATTTGTAACTCAATCAAGTCAGCACAACACCAAACACATCAAGTCAGCACAAACACACACACATGAAGCATGACATTTCTCTTTGTCATCATGTGGAGATAAGTGTCTTGTTCACCATCTGCAAAATGACCCATCAGTGACTTAGTTGGATTGATGTGTAGTCAGTACTTCTTTTCCAGAAACTAATTTTTGTCCCCCACCATAAACGGAAATTATTTTTTTTTCCTTCTGTACTACAGCATCAATCATACAGCAGATTTTTACAAGGTAAATGGAATTAATCCAGGTAATCTAGTTCTATTTTATGAAGACCATGAAGACATATACATAGTTAGGAAGAATTTTTTTTATTAAGAAAGAGTTAGGGTTATTTCACATGTTTTTAGTGATACCTGAAGGCCCCATTAAGTGTTTGGGTCTACAACTGTCATCTTTGCATTATAAGCAAAATATAATTATTGCTTTGATTTTGAATGAAAAGCCTTCCTATTGACAAAATTATGAGTGATGTGAGTTACATGATAAGAAAAGTAAGTACAAGCCTATTGTAAATCACATCACTAGACTTCCTTTTAGATCACTGAAATACTCAGGAAAAATCAATGATTATGTATTAAAAGATTAACTGAAACCTATTTTTTTTCATAATTTTCCAAGGTTGAAAATGCACAACTGGAAAGTCATATTTTCCTTAGCAATTTTAAGGGGAAACTTGTGTGCTTTAAAATGTGTAACTTATAATTGCTTTATATATTTCTCTACTAAAAAATACTCAGCACAATATAGTAAACCTTTCAAAACACAATTTTTAAATTGCATCTAATGGAAACAAAGGAACACAATTCATTTTGTTGAAATTTTCTTGTTCATTAGGGTATTTGTCAATATTTTCTAATTTCAATCAAGTAGGTAGATGTATTAGAAAGAGTTCAGAAATTCCCATGCCTGGAGGACCTTTGGAATGAATCCATGAATGCACATAGAGACATGCCCTCTAGAATATTCTTCTCTTTTGGGTGGGGATCTTTTGAATCTTTATTCACTTAATGCCAAAGCAATAATGTTCATTCATCAGCTTAGAATCAAGATGGGACAAAGTTGCATATGAAGTCATATGAATAAATCTCCCAAATTAAAAATTACCCCAAGACTAAAAGCCTATGGAAGTCTGGGTATAACTTACAATGATATAGAAAGCAATGGTTTCCAAAGTTTAAGATTGTTTAAAGATCTAATTATTTCATGTTGAATGGAATCTTTCTCATGTGATTTGTTTTCCCATTAGAAATTATTGAGAGTTAAAGTTAGTGATGGTCTTTCCTCTTGATGCATCTTGTCACTTGCAGTGATTTACTCAGAACTTTGGTTAATTTGACTGCATCCGTTATTTGTCCTACCTCACACTAAAGGAAATATATGTATGTATATATATATGTATATATATGTGTGTATATATATATATATATATACACACACACACACCTGTATATATATTTCTTAAGTGATCTCCAATTGTTGTGATTCTCAATTGCTGAAGTAAGGAAATGGATATTTAAATAGATACTGTGGTACTTTACTGCAACTTCTTGGTATGCATAGAGCTCCAGTCCTAATTCTGAACCCACAGCTTTGTTTACATATACCTTTTCATTTTAACAAAAGCAACAACAAAAATATTTTTATTGTTCTAGATTTTTCTTTATTTAAACAGAAGCTACATTGGCCACTGAACATCATTGAAAGTTTTCAATGACATCTGAACCTAGATTTTTTAATACAGTGCTATTAGTGTATAGCCATTTATAATAAACTGTTTAGAATTATGTCAATCTGTAAGACATAGAGTTCATCACTTGTTTTAATAGTTTTTTTTTTTTTCCATTAAGCTGTCATGGTAATACTATGAATTTATAAAAGTGTTCTGCAGATGTCTACTATTGTTCTCTATGCTGTAACAAAAAAATTTAGATTTATATCAGAAAGTTTTGCATCAATCATATGGATCTGCTTGCTGCTTTACTATTAAGTAACTTGAAACACCATCTAAACACTTTTTTAAGCTGTCTTGATGCTTTGACTCAATAAATTTAAAAGGCTTTTATTCAAGTAATTTAAAAGACACAGTTGTGTCTTGGATTGAAGAATGTGATATGTATCTCACTATCATTAATGTACAACTTTTAAAATAATGGTTTGTATCTACATCTATATCCATATTCATATCTGTAGTATATCCATATCATTTACCTATCTACCTATTTAAATATCTATAGCTGGAGAACTAATAATTTTAAGATATAAGCAGATGATAATATCTCAATATATCTAGTTTATTTTTATATTTTAAAGATTTATTTATTTTTGCATACAAGAACTGGTGTACATGCCAGAGGTGCGGGGGTAAGAGGACTCAACAGAGACAGAGTGGGAACCAGAACAGGTATATTGAAAAATTACATTGCTAAGGGGAGCAGTCAGGAAAGGTCTGCTGCACCATTTGGGTCACCTTACTGGCTGGGAATGAAACTCCTGCTTCGGCTAGTTTCGTAGTGCTGTGTTTTAACTCATTGAGTTACCGGTGGAGGGGGCTCTAGTTTATTTTTATATCATTTATTTTTCTATAGAAACTAATAGTTAAGAAGTTTAGAGCTCTCAGTAATAAGAAATTAAATTAAGGATTTCTTTCCATTTCTTTTTCCTGAAACTTTACTATAAAAGATGAATGATGGCAGTTAGGTCGCTTTTAACATTTGAAAATAAAACTTTATTATTATAGCAGATTTTGGCTCGGAGATTAATTGATCAGAAAATTCATTATCTTTCCTTTGCACCTGTGGATCCCACAGACAAAAACACCCATGGGAGTGATACAAATGATGGTCCTAACATTAGTACTTGTGATCATCCAAAGTCCATAATTTACATTAGAGTTTACAATAGACACTGTATACTCCGTGGACTTTGACACATTTATAATATGCATTCTACATTATAGAATCATGCAGAGTATCTTCACACTCTTAAATAACCTCTGCATTTTGCTTAATTAATCTGTCCTGTCACACACTCATTTTTCTTTTTTTTTTTACCCTCTCTGTTATTTTTGCCTTTTCCGGAGTATCACAGTTAAAAATCACAAAGTATTTAACTTTATGTTTCAGATTGTCTTAATCCAATACTTATTATTCCTTTACATCTTATTTTGGCTCAGTGGCTTATTTTAGCATTGAATAGCAGCTCAGTGTCTGGATATGTCACAGCTTATGTAACATTTGCCTGTTGAAGAACATTGTGGTAGGTTCCAAATCTTCACAAGTGTGAACATCTCAATTCAGGTTTTATGTGAACATAACGTTTCACTTCACTTTGGCCAATACCAAGAGGCACAACTGCTGGATCATTTTGTAAGAGTTTGTTTAGCTTCATAAGAAACAAGAGGGGTGCCTCTCTCATGGTGCAGGGATTATAGTCAAAGCTATGAAGCTATTGCCAGCCACTGCAGCATGACTTAGATCCCTGGCCAGACACACATGGCACAGCAGACCTCTCCTCCCTCACCTTCTGCTCTCCTCAGCAGTGTATGACAGTCAGTCTGCCAGTTCTGATCCCACTCTGTGTCTGGTGAATTCTCTCACCTTCTCCTGCACCTCTTGCCTATACCCCAGTTCTTACATGCACAAAATAAATAAAATCCATTTAAAAAAAACAAACAGATTTTCACTTACGTTGCTGGCTATTTCTGCAGAGACACATACATAGTTACCCTTAAGCAATGCTTATAGAATTTTTTGAGAAGCAGACAAGATTTCCCAACCTGCCCCATATTATGATTTGCAAATAGTGACTGTATGCCATGCTGTGGATTGGCAGTCAATGGCAAGCCAGCTATGCCTCACATTCTTGCTTGTTACGAAGATATACAGGTCACTCTCTACCTCCATAGCTGTCTCACAAAGTGAGAAAGTAGCTGCTGCCACACTTAAAAGTCAAATTTTCACTCATCATTGTTTTTTTGGGAAAAGCAATGCTAAAAGCAAAGCTAACAGAGAGGAAAAGAAAAGGGAGAAGGGGCACAATGGACTATGGTAAAAAAAAAATATGGGAGTCTTGGAAGTAGGTATGAATTGTTAACATGTAATATATACCTGAAAAGGTGGTGTCATATGTATATATGTATATATATAAAGATTTATTTATTTATGCATATAGGACTGGGTTACAGGCCAGAGGTGCGGGGGCAGTGAGAGGATTCACTAGAGACAGAGCAGGGAGCAGAACAGGCAGACAGACGAAGTACACTGCTGAGGGGAGCAGTGGGTGAGCCAGGAGAGGTCTGCGGCACCATGTGAGTCACCTCCGGGGAGGGGATTGAAATTATGCTGAAGTGGCTTTAGCTTCTTAGTGCTGTGCTTTAACCCGCTGCAACACCAGGGAGGGCCCTGGTGTCCAATATTTTTTATTCATATATATTGTTGTAAATGATATCACCTTATTTTATATATATATATATATATATAAGCTAAAATAAGATTAAAGTATATTCATATGCTAACATCTTTAGTTTTAAAGGGGAAATGCTACAACTCGTTTCCTTATTTCCTTGTTCTTCGATGACATGTTAAGCAATTGTCATGGAACAATCCCTGAAGGGTATTAAAACATGAAAATAGGATAGGGATAGCTCCTAGAGATCAATTTGTAAAAAGATGTAATTGGAAGATGGCAAGCCAGTGGGAAAAGTGTTAAAGATGGTCTTTTAGCTCAGAGTTCCCTATATTCTTGGTCCTTTTCCATTCTGGATGTTTCTTTTCTCTTGCCAATCAGATTATCACTAGCTTTACAGAAAAACAATAGACTGAGCTCTTTGGGAAATTGCCCTCTGGTGTCTCTTGGGCCATAAATTTTGTTCCTTCGCTGTTATCCCTCCAGCATTGTAAGTACCATCTTCAAACTAAAACAAATGTTTCCTTAATTACAGCAAAACTGAACTGTGGGAGTTTTAGGGTTATTAATTGAAAAACTGTATGAAATTTTAGAAATTTTAGTACATGGAATCTCAGGTCAAATAAAAAAGTAACTATTTCCATAGTATGGGGGAGATACTTCAGAAAGAACAAGTGATATGCTGTTTAAAACATCATAAATTCAACCCCAAAACTGTTTTTGGCATAGTTCTTGAATTATAAATGTTTTGCCTGTACAACCACATAGTACTAAAGAGCCTGGACTCTTTGAAGGCTTTCTTTGAGCTTTTTAGTATTTCAGTCAATTTCAACAGGTAATGAGCATTCAATAGGAATCAAATATTGATATTGATATGTTGCCAAAATATTTACAAAATACTTTCACATAGAGTTCCTTCAAAGTCTTAAAATGACTGGAATCTCATTTTTCATTTTTTATTCATATATCAAGTAAGATATAAGAAACTCAGAGAATTTAATAATTTTTCTAAACTTACCCTACTCTCTTATTTTCCATTATTATACTTTCTCTAATCTTTATGACAATGTACAAGCAGAGAAATCATTTACATGTTAGTAAATAATAAAATCAACTCTGAAAATTAAGTCTTGGCAGAAAACAGGACAAAGCTATTCCAGTGGCATATTTTGGGTTGGCCAGTAGAAGACTGAATAAGTTTTGTAGTTCCTGTTACTTCTAAGTCTTTTTTTTTTTAATGTAACTGATAATCTTATTATGAACTTTGAATGTATCTACTATCATCACTTAATGAAATCATCCTCTGCTAAAATTTTTAGTCAAGAAAATATCAAATTTCTCTTCAGACTGCAAATCTGACGTTCTCATCTGTGTGGAATCAATATCGCTGCATCTAGATGTAGATATGCTATCCTGGGAAGTGCCAATGTATAAGTGAAGAAGAGTATATAAGGACACATATTATCAGTCTTTTGTGAATGAATAATTGCATTTGTATCAGATAAAAATAAGGAATACATTAGATAAAAATGTGAGTTGGATCTGCCTGTACATATCCTTAGAAAAGTTTGAGAATAACATGGGAAAGTAAGGTGCCATCAATTGATTGATTTTATGCAATATTCTCTATATATATATATAGTTTTTGTTATACTATACTTAGAAATTGAGCTCTGCAGTAAAGATCAATACTTACGTTTGTATATTAGATTTCTTATTATCATTAACAGTAACAGTGATCATAGTTTTAGTCTTTTATTTTATACCATGGAATTGTTTTATTGACTTACATGTTGAGTAGTTTTAGCACTAAAATAATACTGTGAGTGAAGAAATATATTACTATTTCAACTTTATGGAGTAGCAACTGGGGACATATAATTTCTTTGTCTAGAAATGATTAGATTCTGAATTTAACCTAGATTTTCTCCATCCCAGAATTTACACCCTTAACCAACACAGTCTTGTTATAAATAATTGTAATGACAAATAGTAAAAACAAAAATAACACTTTATAAGTAACAAAATAAATTTAATTTAAATGAATTAAACCCCTCAAAAAATCACAAAGAACAAGAGAAATATAGATGAAAAATGTTATCATTAAGTTTCTTTACCTCAAAATTTTTATCATGAAGAGCAAAGATTATTCTGAATAAATGTATGGTATATGTATATACTTAATATTTCTTACGGCACTAAAATATATACAATTGTAAATAAAATCATTTCCACTATTTTAAGAAATATAAGGATATTGACAGTGGAGTAATGTCCTTCAAAATTCATGACTGTTGACTTTCTCCATTTGAATGTGACTCTACCTTTGAAGAGGTAATTCTGTAAGCCCTAAAATCAGTGAGTATTTTCTTTAAAATAGTCCTGTGTATCAACATTGTATTTAGGATTCATTAAAAGTGTGATGCAATAACTGCTTTTAAAATTAACTTTTAAGTAATTTATTCTAAAATATTAGCTTAAGGATATTGTCTATATTTTATGGTACACTGAGTTCCAGATACATAGGAAGTATATAAACAGGAAACACAAATCTTCTGAGTAAATGAGAAAATGGAATAGAAAAATTCTAGAATGAGAATTTGTGGAGGCAGAGCTGACTTCAAATAATGTTTAAAAAACTAAAAAAAAAATCTTAATTTATTATCTGATAGTAAGTTGCATGTATGCCTTTAAAATAGCATATGATTCTCTTGCACTCGTTGGGATTGGTAGTAAAGATATTTATTTAAGAAGCATGCAGCATGACTAAATATATACAAAATTTGGAAGAAAATTTGAAATCAAAGATGTAAAAATTAATAATGATTATAAAATAATAATTGTTCTGGTCAAAAGGAAAAGATGACAATTTCTGTCTTCTAGTTTTCAATTAATGTGCATGCTTTGAAAATAATGTGTTCTTTTTAAATAAAATTGTCTATTTTTATTTAAGATGAACTCATATGACAAATCAATTTCTTTATGATGTATTTCTTTATGGGCATATTCAGATGAAAACCAGGCCAAACATTCACAATTTAGAAATAATGTGAAAAATATATGTCATTAATGTAAGAATAATATATAAGAACAAGATCACCCATTAGGATTGCTACAGAGAGGAATAGGAAGAATGTCAGCACTACTGATGCTAAAGTTCTATGTATCATTTTATATTACACTGAAAAATTGAGACATAGCTGATTTACAGATACATAAAAGTATTTTCTTCTTAGCACTTGAATTGTTTTACTTGATCATGAAGTACAAAATTCATAAAAATAAGAAATGTTACAATTGACATTGCCAGTATTTTGTGAAATGTTATTGCCATCATTTCTAGAGATGATGCATTAAAAAAATATAGAGACTTCTAGAAATAATACACATGCATATATGTGTTTTTATATAAAGGCATATAAAATAATCTCACAATAGTTTCAAGATTACATTTAGCAGTTCACAGGTCCCTGAGGACAGAGGACACTGCCATTAGTGCCTAAAGGATTTAAAATGAGATAACATCCAAAGCCATATCTTATGACATAGGCGGATGTGATTTGACTTCAGTTTTACCCTGGGATCATAAGTTCATCAAACGGTTTCCTGTTGTTTTGTTAAAGTTAATACTCACTTTTTTTGTATTCCAATGACCACTTCCTTACAAAGTTCCAGATTAAAGGGACATACTAAATTTGAGTCTCTTCAGCTGATAATTCCCTTTGTGATACATTTTTTTATCTTAGCCCTGAAGGGATAGAATTCAAAATGAAAATAATTACAAGTGACCTTGACCTTTTCACTGGGCAATTAACTTCTCTGATAATCAGTCTTTTTGCTTGGAGTTTAGAAGAATAATAATGCAATGACACATAATTGTGCAATTAGTATTAAATTCAAAGGAAACATGAATTGATCTAGTGCTGGTATTTCTTCCCAGGGTATTTAGATCTTTCAAAAGCATTTTTTGTTACCCTTTTCTTAATGTATGAGTCACACATTCAGCAGTAAAACATCAAATAGTAAAAAAAAAAAAAGTAAAAGAATCTGATTGTTGAAACTCTCAAAAATTAATGAAGACACAATCTTTTGTGTCTTGATGACAAGGAGAGAGTTATGAATTGGTGTGTGATGTACATGAGGATGTTATTTGTAGACCTCATTCTGAGAAAAATTGGTGGTTAGAAAGGCAAAAAGAATATAGGGTAGGGTCTTGGCAGAGAAGAATGATATGTATGTAATTTTTAGGTTTATAAGGATATTTAATTGTGTCATGACTATGCAAACCAGAGTTATGGAAATCCAAGAGTTCCACAGAAGAAGCAAAAAGACAAAAACTTTTAGGAAAAAAACAGAGAATCAAGATTTTCTCTATTCACTTCCATGGCATTTTAGAAAGATTTTTCCATTATCTCTTTCAAATCATGTGGAACCAGAATCTTATTCACATAAAGTGACATAGTGTGATATAAGGGGTCTTACAAACTGATCTCAAATCATACATAGTATAAAAGAACTTTCAATCTTTCATTTATTTTGATAAGATACTAACAGCTAGAGTAAGTCAGTCTACTCCCTGAAATTTAATTTTAGTTCACACATTAATTTATAAATAGGGACAAAATCTTAACTGCTAATAAAACTGCCATTGACTTTTGTTTGAACTCTCATTTCTCCTGTTCTTCAGAGTTAGAGGTACTATAAAGATCAAAAGAAGTTGGCAAGAAAGGAATATAAACATACAGATAATTAGCCTATAAAGATTTGCAAATGAATCATCCTTTATAAATATTTTTGTCAAACTATCTAACCATTTTAAGAAAACAATATCTAGAGCTACTCAGTGGTAAAATGGAAAATGTATACAGTGCCCAGAGAGAATTAATATTTATAAAAGACGAGAAATATTTTGTGCTTCTATGAAATCCCAAATAGTAAACTATTTTAAAACTTTGAAAATTCTACAAAATGTAATAATAATTACAAAAGATATTCCCATGGAATGATTAAATATTGTATTTTAATTTAATGGAAACTTACAGAGAAAATGCCAGTTTGACTATAACCACTGATGTGATAAACAGAATTTATTGCTTCTTATATTTCATTACTTTAAATTCTAAAATCAAAGCAAACTCACATTTATCTATTGCAAACTATTCTCTCTCATTTCACTTAAGCAGAATTTTCCTCACTATTAGTTTGATATTGTTCTTGTCTAGATGGATTTTTCCACTTCGATTTTACTATTAAGTCTGGTGTTTGGTCAATATTGACTGAGGTAATAAGCATTTAAGAATCGGCTTCAGGGCCGCCCTTGTGGCACTGGGCTTAAAGGCACAACACTGTCAAGCTATCATCAGCCACTGCAGCACAAGTTCCATCTCAGGTAAGCCAGGCAGCTGACCCACATGGCACAGCAGACCTTTCTTGTCAAGCCTGTTGTCCCCGTTAGCAGTGAATTTCAAATCTTATAAAGAAAAATCAGGCTTGTATGTTGTTGAATGATTAGCACCTTTGGAGGCATTGACATGAGTAGATGACTGTGCAGTGACATTTACTAAGATATTCTTCACACATACATTGACACTTCCTCTTCTGAACACTTAACGGGTCTCTAAATCAGTGTGGGTTAAAGAAAACCTGGGTTTCCCCGCTTCAATTTTTGTTTATTATAGGGTCATTATCTCAGCAAAGTGTTGTATTTGTAAATCTGGGTTTAAACATGAGTCTCCACTGAAGTATTCCTTCACCCATAATGGCTAAAATTCTATTAGAACCTTAGGAGCCTTCTAGCAACTCCCTAGAACATAACTGTGGGAATACAGCAATATAACACTTGACCTTGAAAGGAACATGGTTTTATATATGAATAAGACCACTCTTTGATGGAACAAATCTAGATAAGGAATTTTTGGAAATTTGAAGAGAATTAATGGAACACATTTTCTTATAAGCATTTCATGAATATTTGAATATTCCTATAGGTGTTTAAACTAAACACCTATAATTGAAGATTATTAGTTCAGTAGGACCAACTTTACTGAGTGCAAATTACAGGTCAAGACATTTAAAAATATAAAATGTTTTAGAAATAAGATGTAATCTTCCAAAGCATTTTATTTTATGAGAAACTTATGACACCAATAAAAAAATAAAAAGACATGATTAATTTTATGTGAGGCTTTTACTCTAGGCCAGTTATCTTTTAAACTTTATTATTAACAACTACTGAAGATTTGAATGGATGGTTTCATTCAGTGATAGTTGGACAGGCAACCTAAATGTCAGCGTTTGGAGAAATATATATGAGGACTTTACTAGATGTAGGTAAATGATTTTCAAGAAAATTCATGCTAATGTAATATAAAAATATAAAGAAGAAAAACAATTCAAGGAATCGAACCACGTATAGAACAGAGTGTAATTGTTTCTGTTTACAAAACTACATAATTTTGGGAGAACAACTGTTTCAATATGCTTCAGTCAGTGTCTAACAAAGCTCCAGGACTAATATATTATGACTTTCCCTCTTCTCTTCCTACCTCCTCCCTCCTCACCTCACCCTTACAGGGACCATATTTTTCAGGCTAGCTATTTTGTTTTGTCAGCATGTCTTTCTGTGTATTTTACACAAACCATTGAAATTACCCAGATTTTTCTGTTTCTTAATAGGTTCTATCAGTTTCCTTATTTTATATAAATATCTTACAATAAAAGCACTACAGCCACTAGTCTTGATATTCCAAAATGAAAATATTACTAGCATTTATTACAGCATCATAAATTAGTAACATTAATATGGATCCTAGGAGATCATTAAAATTCTTGAAGGGTGATAGTGGGTATAGAGAGAAACAGAGGTATATTTTGGTTATTAAATGAAAATTTTATAGCAGTAATTCCTTATCTATAGTCTATAAATTGTGTACATCTCATAGGAGGTACATTTTTAATATCTATATGACTTAATTCTAAATTGATTTAATTTCATTTTTTTGACTTTGTCATAGTTTCTGTTTCTCTTGTTTCTGATAACTCATATCTGGCTTAGTAGCATATTAAGACACATTATTTATGAGTGATATTTAAATTTAAATTTTGTAAATCAAATATATTTATGATACATGAAGTCTACAAATCTATTAAGTAAAATTTATAGCATTTCTTTGTTCTTTTAATCTAACCTAATGTTTACATACAAAATAATTTTTAATTTGTCAAGTAATAAACTCAAAAATCTATTATTTTAAAATGAAGACTAGTGTGTCCATTTAGTCCTGCACAATGAAATGTGCAGAACTCCAACATTAACCTGGGGCAGGGATCGTGGTGACCTGGGTTAGATGTAGGGGATGTTGCAATATGTTGTAATATAACACTTCCTACAAATGAGTTTACACTTAGAAAAAAGTACAATTGCCAAAAGGTTATGTAAATATTATAGATATAAAAATGAAACTCCTCAATAAATAAATAAATTTGCCTTTTTATGCATACTTAATAGCCATAGTCTTAAATATTTTCAATGAGAAATTTCTGGAGTTAGACGTTTTTGTTGAAATAAGTATCACTTCAGGTATTCTCTACTTTTTTTCTGTATTATGATATGGGTCTTCTCATTATGTCTGCACCATGAACTTTTCAAAAACTTCTCTTGGCAACTGTGGTTCTAAAGGTTAATCACTACTGTTGTTCTTATTTTCAAGACGAGCAGATGTCTTGATCTGCAACTCTCACACATTTTAATATGATACTCTCTCTGCCAAGAACAATTCTTGCCTTTGAGTGGAAGGTGATAACTTTTATTAGTCCTCAGCTCATTATCAGCTGATGCCTTATACTGTACAAAATCACTATATATTATAAGCTCAGATAACTTGATATACCTCTTTTCAACACTCATAGCAGCTGGCTTTTAGTTACTTGTGTATCTGTTTGATTACAGCTTCATTTCCTTGACTGACTATGAGTTCCACAAAGTTAGATCACTTTTCTTCTTGCTTACTCTTTATTTCCAGAAGCCAACACAAGTTATGACATATAATATACACTGGATTGGTGTGTGTAAAGTAAGTAAAGAAATGAAATTTTAAATGTTCAATAAGCACTTTTCAATAGGCATAGGAAATTGCAAAAAAATGTTGTACAAATTCCAAAGTATATAAATATAAAATCCAAATCCCCATACCTGGAAAGGCAATATTGAAAAAAATTCTTTCAAAGATGAACTTATGTTGCTGCATACTAGTTGAACAATTCTGTATGACAGCAATAAACTTCATCTTTCTTATTTCTAAAATCAGATTAATGAACACATTTTATAATGAGTGTTAAGTGACTGCTATATCTAAGCACATAAAATCATTTCTAATCTGTAGAGCTTACTAGACAGCATCTAAAATTGTTATCACCAATGCTCAAATAGTCTTACTCATGAGCTAGTTACTCTGTTATAGGGCA
Organism: Condylura cristata; assembly: GCF_000260355.1. Taxonomy (NCBI): domain Eukaryota; kingdom Metazoa; phylum Chordata; class Mammalia; order Eulipotyphla; family Talpidae; genus Condylura; species Condylura cristata. The sequence continues at coordinate 13,686,134 of NW_004567111.1, forward strand.
ATAATGAAGTCCTACCTTTGGCTTTAGTGGTCAGATTTGCTTTAATAAATAACTAAATATGGATACATTTAAAAGTAATTACAGTACAAGTGGTGTTTTGGGGAAAATGTATGTATTAATTCTTCTACAAAATATTCAGAATTCAGTGAATAAATAATACTTTTGGTTTCCTCTAAAAGAGTGAATAGTATTGTTCAGATAATGAAATAGAGGGAGGAGTCCACATAGTAGGGGAAAAAAGCATACTTTGTAGAGAAAACTGATAGTGTTAAGTGTGTTGAAGAAAATTACCATATCTCACTCTAAGCAATGTCAATCTCTTGAACACCAGTAAATATGAAACAGTTCTTTATACTATCCTAAAATATTATCAATGTAAACATTTAAAAAATGTCAGTAAAACTTTATACATCTGTAGTTATCTGACTTACATGTAACCCAAGTCTCAGGTCACATTACTTTCATGGAACTATGCTAAAGATTTGAACATTCATTTTCTATAACTGTTTAATAAGCTACACAAAACTAAGAAGCCTAAAGGAAGCATTTATCATTCTCTGTTAAGAATTCAGGAGCAGTTGTGGCTCTTGGTCTCTCATTTATTTACAAGGAAAATATTGCCTGAGGTGCAGTCTTTGAAGGTCTGATTCTGATTTGGATGCTCTCTGCTTCCTACAAACTTCATTCTTGTGGATGTTGGCAGACTTCAGTTTTTTGCCTTGTGTAGCTCTCAATGACACTACTGGAGTCTCCTCATACCATAATGGCTGACTTCCCCAGAACAAATAATCCTAGGGTGTATGGTATATACCACATGTGTTTTATTACCTAATCTTGGAAACTACACTCTTCTATTTCCTCAACACTTTATTAGTTGCACAAATCAGTACTAAGTAAAATAGGAGGAGAATATACAACATTGTGAGTATCAGGAAGATGCCATGATTTGGAATCATTCATGATTATAAAGTGCAACAGACAAATTTAGTGATATAATTAGTACTGTACTAAAATATTTTACATAATGATATATAAGGAGATACTGTGAATGATTTAAACACAAAGTAGAATAAAAAATAATGTTTTCATTTGTACTTGCATCTGAGACTTCTCATTTCTCTGTGTTACATTCCATTCTTTACAATCAACTCAGAATTATCTTTAAAATCATAAATGAACCATTTTCTCTCCCTCAGTTTTTTTTAAACTAATTGTTCCAATGCTCTGATGCCACAAGATGCAAAGCATCTGCTCTATTCATTTGTGGTTAAGAGGATTTATGGCTTTTCATTAATCACCTGGAAGAGAGACTATTCACTAAGATGGCAACTCCTTTATGATTACAAGAAACACATGACAAGAGAGAACACAATTTAAAAAGAGTAAAGCCCAAAGACAGGTAAGAGTGATAAATACCAAGCATGAAAGAAAGCATGTAATATCACATCCCAGGAGACCTCCCAGATTTATCCTTTGTAATGACTTACAGCATTAAGAAACAGAATATTCTCATAAGACAGTGATACATTAACTCACTCTCAACTTGCATCTCTAAAGATCTGATACATATGTAATTCTTTAAAGTGATTTTTAGCATTCAAAAACTAACATTATTGTAAAAACAGAGGAAGCATGGAAGCTTTCCCTTGCACTTACCACCTCTATAGATCAGTTTCTATCTACATTATTTATGATAATCATTTGAGTTTAACACATACAAGTAAGTTTATTTGATTGCTAAAACTGAACACATTTTAAATATCAAAAAATGGCAAGCTAACAATAAAATGAAGAAATAATGATAATAGCATTTACTACCTTATAGAAATAACTTCTCACAGAGAGGGAATTTTTTTCAGCTGTGCACAGCTGCTTAAGCATTCAAAAAACAATTAAGGCAAGCTATCATATCAACAAGCTAATCCAGAAATAAATCATATGATCTTGTCATTAGATGTGCAAAAAAATTCCAACAACATTCATGACAAGTAATCTCAGCAAACAAGGAATGGGGAAACAGCCTATTTCTATAAGGAACAACTAAAACATTATAGCTAACATTATACTGAAAAATGAAGAACTGAAAGAAATAGCTAAAAAAAAATCTGTGTTCACTTGATTGCATATTTAGATAATTCTAAATAAAAAAAAAGGGGGGGGGAACCTTCTGGAACTAATCAGCATTATAGAAAGATTGCTGGATATGAAAATAATAAATAAAGACTAATTGCTTTCTATGCACAAGCAATGAACCATGGGAATCTGAAATTTAAAAAGTAATATCATTGGCCCTCCCTGGTGGCGCAGCGGGTTAAAGCACAGCACCAAGACGCTAAAGCCACTTCAGCATGAGTTTGATTCCCGCCTGCCCTGGAGGAGACCACATGGCGCGGCAGACTTCTCCTGATCCACCCACTGCTCCCCTCAGCAGTGTACTTTGTCGATCTGCTTTTTCTGCTCCCCACTCTGTCACTGGTGAATCCTCTCACCCTCCACATCTCTGGCCTGTACCCCAGTTCTGTATGAATAAATAAATCTTAAAAAAAAGTAATAAGTAATATCATTTACATTAGTACAAAAAAAAAGAAAAAAAGAGGGAGCAGATATCTAAGTATATGTTGGCCAAAATATGTGCCAGCTCTATATGAGGAAAATGAAAAACAAGAAAAATCAAAGATCTAAACAAATGATCTGTCCCAGGTCTTAGATAGGAAAATCCAGATGTCAGTCATTCCACATTTGATTTATAAATATGATCCATTCCTAACCCAATCAAAATCCCATTAAAGTTATTGTGTGGATGAATGAATATCACCAAATAAATGAACATCACCAAGTAAAAGACACCAGTTTGAAAAAATATACATGTATTAGAGTTCTGAATATCTGACATCCTGGAAAACTAGAAACTATAAAGACAATAAAAACATCAGTGGTCAAAAAAATATATGCTCAATAATGTTTATTGGGGCACTGTCCACAATAGCTAGGGCATAGACACCCTTGTGTTGTGCTGATGAGCCACCGCAGCAAACTGATGAGGTATGCCACACTATGGAAAACTATTCAGTCATAAGGAAACTGGAAATTACTTACAACAAAATGGTATAAATTGGTTTCATGTCTTACCTTCCTGCTATCAGTCATCTCTAGATGTATGACAGTTAAGTTTTTAACATGTTCTACAGGATCTCTGAAAAGTACTTTGGCTAGTATAGAAATGTTTGTAATTTAAAAATTTACTATTCACAAAAACTGAGTCATGTTAAAGTAAAATATGATGGAATTTATGTCAAAAAGTTTGCTGCATGGAATCCTTTGATTTTATTTTGAGTTCTGTCATTTTCTTACAACATGTAAAAAAAAAGACAATGAAAAATAGAATAATACCAACTATGCCTTAAAACCATTTTTGAGTTTGTGTTGACAGAGAATATCTGTTCTAAATTGAAAATAAAGAAGTCACTGGATTCATGCATTTAATTCTACCTATCCACAAGCAGACAATCTGGCACCTGTGAAACTCAATGTAAAGATAAAAGAATATTAAGAGGAAGTCAGAGCAAAAGCATGCAAATCAAACTTCAAGAATATGTTAGTTTAGTTGATAAGACATACAAACTTTAATAAAAGCAATTCAGTCTTTGGAATATCACCTGGGCAATTACGAAATCATAACCCCATTGGGACAAGATAAATACTACTGAGAAGTAAAAATAAAGACATGAAATGTTTCCTGTTTGTCTATAGGACAAATACAAATACCACATCAAAGAGATGAAAGTCCATTTGGGGAAACAAAACAGAAATAAAGGGAAAAAGAAATGCGTTGAAGTGATTCCATTGTTTATTTATAGATCAACTTGATTAAACATCTAAAAGAAAAAGTACTTAAGGGCACTTTAAAATTTGTACCTACATAACACTAAAAGGAAGCCTTTCCATCCTCCAGGAATAAAATCTGCATTGGACCAGATCAGCAAATCCACTGCATTCTGCAGAAAGTTTCAGGTTAAGCAGTCACAGCTGTACACAGATTTTGAGGAAGACTTAAATCATTAAACCAGCAGATTAATAGCATAAATGCTCCAAAAATAGAGACCTGTCTTAGTCTCCACTCCTGTTAGGAGCTTTATCAGTTGAGAGGAAATGGAAAGGAAAAATAAGAAAACCCAGATGGTAAGATAGCATTTTAGCAATGAGAATCTCCTGACAAGTGTCCAGTGAAAGGTACTGAGAGAGAACACACAGCATAAAATTGTCAATATGAAAAAGACGACTGTGACTTGGAGCACGGACATGGTCCTATTTTTTTTTTTTTTAATTTTGTTGTGTGAATAGTATTAGATATGTCAAGGAAGTGAAATTTGCTAGGGTTGCTCTTGCACTTTTACATTCTGTTTTCTCTCCTTTCTCAACCTTATTCTCTGGAAAACACTCACCTCTGTTCTGTGGTCCCATATTATCTTTGTCTCTTCAGTTCAATAGCATGCCTTTAATACTTTTTTGTTTTTTTTTAAAGAAACACAATCTTTGACTGTTCAGTGTCAAGATGTTAAAATTCTCTAACCACAGACAAGCATTAATTTCTCTTCAAAAATGATGCTATTAGAGCTAAGAATTGCTAAGTAATTTAATTCTGGGTGTCTTAGGCTAGAATGAAAGGACAAATGCTTAAATTCTAATCTAGTCAGGCCCCAAACTTACACTGTTGTCATGCTGCTAATTAATCATTTTTTTCTCTATCAATGATCTTGAGCCCTTGTGATTTATTAATGTAATTCATTCCTAAAATGGATTTATTATACATAATAATCTAGTCATGTATTTGAAAACAAAATGATCACCAAAGGGAATATTTGAAGGAAAGGAATATTCTGATACAATATGAATAAAGACCGTGTAATATAAACAAAAAGCATGTAATGTAATATGTCAAATATGAAACTGAACATTGTGTTTTTTTGCAGTCATGAGATCAATGTCTTACAATTGAGCTCCTTGTCTGAGTTGACCATATACACTAAGGCTTTCCTAATAGCTGTTGGCAAAGATTAATCTTGAAAGCCCAAGGCCCATTCTCTTTTGAAATCAGGGTAAACAGAAATGTAACAAATATATCTGGATCCAGAACTGAGTCACGTCCTCTCCAATCTTTGATACAATATCAGAAAGAGTTCTTGGTACATGGTTAAGTAATTCATTATTATTTATTAAATTAAGACCTCTATTTATCACAATAATTCATTCTACTTATCTAAAGTTCATTTCTGTGTCTAATTCCTAAATCCTTATCCAAACTTCCTCAAACTTCCTCTATATCACAGGATGTATTATTGCATTGTGAGCATATCTTATGTGACCTGAATGATTGGTATTAGATTAGGGCAGCTAAATTCTAATTTCTGAAAGTGCAGTGAGAGGAATGTTCTTTAGTGACTTCATTCCATATATAATAATGTGTCAAATAAAACCCTTATGATACAGAATTCAGTTAAGACCTTCCATTTTTCTTCCTCGTTGCACCCATTCAATGAAGAATGAATTTTTCATTATGGTAGTACAATAATCTCTTCTTAGGTACTGAGCAGAGTGACAAAAATATATATATATATAACATTTCAAATTACTTAATATTTACCTAGTATACTTTTCCTTTTTGTGAGCCCTCACTATGAGGTAGAGAACAGCAAACAAACACAAAAGAAATAAGAAAAGCAGAAACCATTAGCAGCATAAAACTCAAACAAGCCTCACCTGTTTTATTGTGTTTTTTTTTAGCAAATGGCACTCAAACTATTTCTTAATCTGTAACCATGCTTTCAATTTTAGATTTCAAATAAAACCTTTTGCAGAGGAGTTTTGAAATGGTTTATAATAGCTATTTCCCTATTAAGGAAAATAAATATGTCACAGTGCCATAAAAATTATAATGTGCTTCTCTGGCTATGCTCACATCAGCAACTGTCTAAACACTTAAATATTAAATTATCATAGAAATATACAGTTAAATTGGTTCCATAAACAATCACCAAGTAGTGCCTAATGTCAAAAAGACTAAATACCAGCTATACAAACAGTTCATAGTAAATTGTGAAATGACATAAAAGCAAGAATGTCCCTGTTGATAATGAAGTGACAATCTTTCTTTCCTACTATAGGGTATTTAATCAAATGATAGAAAACTCTCTTCATTAACAACTATTAATTAATGTTAGATATTAAAAAATAAAACTATGTGCTATTCACAAATATTAGCAACCCTAATGTGGAAGTTATGGAAGATTTCAAGTTAATGATGATTTTGTTAACATTAAATTTTGCAATCAAATGGTTTAAGAACTTAAAAAAAGAAAACATTTAATATCACCATATAGACTAGAAAACATAAGCCTTCTAAAATGTACCACATACACTTCTTGAAATTATTACAGAACAGCCTGTACAATCAAATCACCCTGATGCTAACAAGAAAATAACAAAATGATTCTATCTTACCACACATAAAATTCCTGAAACTTACATTAACTTATAATTATCTGGAAAATTGATATATGAATGATGGAATTACAAATTCCACCTTCATTTTACTTCTATGACTTCAAATTCGTCAAACTGTCAAATATATTCCAAACTTTAAATTACTTTCTAAAGTACAATCTACTTAATGATATTCAGAATCTTCTCTCATAATTTCTATGCCATGTAAAAAATTCTCCCATATTTGTTTAATATAATTTCCATTAAATTAATTTAAAAAGGCCATTAGACTGAGGTGATTTTTAAGTGCTGACAGCCTCCTTAAGCACCAAAACTCTCAGCCTGTAAATTACTTACAAGTTTCTAAAATCAAACCTAGTAACCAATCACAAATAGGCAACTAGCAAGCAATACAAAATTCACTGATACTACCTCTTTTCTTCATGAAAGTCTCTCTTGGAGATCACCTAGTTGGAAAGGCATTTGCTCAAATATACTATGAACCATTTCAGTATACTTTAGTTTATCTTTTAACGGTTCATTACACAGGTTAGTATTGTAGTAGAAACTCAATTTATAGATCAGTGTGTATTTTGAATTTTGATTCACTGTTCTAGAAAAATTTCAAGTCATCAAACAATAGTGGCAATGAAGAAATCTTTAATCCCTCTCAAATGCAGTGACCAAAAAAATATTTGATATTAAAGGCAATGCTGTTCATGTCTTGCAGAGAATTCTCTGCAAGAATGTGTGACCCAGGCCTGCTCTGAAAGTTTATGCTCCTAAAGGATGTCTCCACCTGGTTACTGGAGAAAAGATCATAAATATCTGTTCTTAACACCCAAAGTTGTGTCTTTGCCATAGCTACAGTGTGAAGTATTGGCAACTATATCCACAGGAGTGGGATGTCCCAGTGTGAACAGGTGGTCCTCAGGAAAAGGAGTGCCAGGTTCCCATCCCACCCTTGGGAGGGTGGAGCTGAGCAGGGAGAAGGAAGAAGCTGGAGAAGGAAGGAAGAAGGGTGGAGAGTCAGGAGACCAGGAGGAGATACACGGAACAGTGATGTAACAAGGTAGTCCTCAGGAAAAGGGGAGGTTCCAGGTTTCCTACCCCCACCCAGAAGGAGGGTGGAGCTGAGCAGAAAAGAGAGAAATCTGGAGGAGGCATCTGAGGAAGAGGAAGCAGGATGGCGGCCAGAAGAAGACCTGAGGGAGGCACATAGAACAGAGAATCACGTGAAGAAGCGTTGTCTTGTTTCTTGGTCTTGGACTGGATGAAACAGATGTGGTTAGCTGACTCTGGGGAGGACAGAACTGGCAGCTTTTATCTTGATTTTGTTCTTTTCCTCCCAGACTTCTCTGCTTGCTCCTGACTCTTTTCCATGGCTTCCCGCAAATATGCCTTAGACTTGGGGCAGATTTTTTGGGCGAGAGGCCCTGACGTGGGCCAACACTGTTTGACTGACATTTACCCATGAGAGCAGGGGTAACTCTGGATGCTTGGTTTAGAAACTTTATTCTTTCATTTTTCTCTATAGCACACTAATTGTATTAAGGTTTTTTTTTTTTTTTTTTTTTTTTTTCAATGAAGGTCTTCATGAATGATGACAGAAACTATTTACAAAGGGTAGATTAGGGGCCTATATGGTGTCACTTATCCTGTCCTGTAACAGATATGTTGACTCAGATAACGTGGAGCCATCCGTGGTTAGTCAGCTCTATGGGAAAATGTGGTTTCCACATGGCACTAGTTACCATAAGCACAATGTTTCCCCCCTAGTGTGTTTATATCAGATATGTGTATATTTACTGTTGAAAATGTGGTGTGGACCTTATGGAAACTCTATGTGTGCAATTTGTAGTCACCTGTTCATAGGTTTGGTTTTCTCAGAAATTGTTCTGTATAGGGGCTTCCTGGGTGGCGCAAGGGGTTAAAGTCTCAGTGCTATCAAGCTATATCCTGCAGCCACCGTAGCATGGGGTTTCTGGGTGTCCCTGTAATCCCTGGGACAGAATGTTAGGAATTAGTTTTAAATCCATCTACGCTGGGCCCTCCCTGGTGGTGCAACGGGTTAGGGTGCCATCGTTAACTGACACCACTTCCGTGAGAGTTTGATCCTTGCCAGGAGGTGACCCACATGGTGTGGCAGACCTCTCCTGGCCCGCCTGCTGCTCCCCTCAGCAGTGTACTTTGTGGACCTGCCTGTTCTGCTCCCCACTCTGTCTCTGGTGAAGCCTCTCACCTCCCCTGCACCTCTGGCCTATACCCCAGTTCTGTAATAAATACATCTTTTAAAAAACCATACTACTCTACTTCTTACTTCAACTTACCTGTCAAATAAGTAAACACTGATTGACATCTTACACTGCGATCTCAAGAGATGGGTGTGTGGTGGAAGTATTTCAGTAAAGTAAAGGGCAGAATACAATCCTGAGTTTGTCTTGAACTTCAAAGAGCCAGCTGCATTTAATTAGGATTAATTCTACTCTCAGAAGCTGTTCTGTTTTATTAATCCACTAACATGCACAATTTAACTATTAATTAGTTTCAGTGGTCAGATGGGGATATATGTTTCTGCATGTCCTCATCATATATGTCTTCTTCACAACTGATTGATAAAATACTAAAACACAAAATGTCCAAACTTATAAGGCTTTGCTTTTACTCCATGTTTAATGTAACCTTCATTTTACAAATAAAATATATCTGAAAGAGTAAAATGTGTAATAGAAGTATATCTATAATCAGTAAATCCTTCTTGGCATACTCCTGAGAAATCAAGAATTCTTGATAATATACTTATTCTAATAAGTATATACTTCCTTTGTAATTTAGTTTCAAATTTTAAGTACAGATTAGTTGAGGTCTCAGCTAATCAATCATCAAAAATACGTTTGTTATATATAATGCTATAGCACAATTTAAAAAAAATGTGAAATGTTAATAATTAAACAAACGTAAAATGAATTTGATCTAAGATTAGCCTATAATTAAAGAGAAAACTGATAACATGCTATAAACAACTCAGAAGAGGAGCTAAAGAGCTAGTGTATTTGTTAAGTGAAACTTAACAAACCAGGCTAGATCAAAAATTGGCAAATGTCCTGTGGGCACATAAACTTTGGGTCACCTGTACCATCAAGCAGAATTATTTACTTGGCCAGTGAACATGTTTTCAATTTATCAACATAAATTCACTAATTCTATGTTCTTTAATTAACAGCAAGGAATGAGAATACCTTAGTAAATCCTGCTGATAATCCTTGTGAAGATTTTGTCGTTTTATGACACTGAGATTGAATATGTGTCATTCAATGTCTTGCCTTATTTCTAAGTGTAGTCCTTTTTTAAAAGATTATTTGTGGCCCTCCCTGGTGGCGCAGCGGGTTAAAGCACAGCACTGAGAATCTAAAGCCGCTTCCGCATGAGTTCGATTCCCGCCTGCCCCGGAG
>NW_004567111.1:13696530-13702760 GCF_000260355.1 Condylura cristata
AACAGGGGAGACAGGAGAGGTCTGTGGTGCCATGTGGGTCACCTGCAGGGTGGGGATGCAACTCTCACTGAAGCATCTGCTGCTAGCTTGCAGTGCTGTGTCCTAAGCATCTGCGCCACCAGGGAGGGCCTCTTATAGACGTTTTATAATACAGTATTAATATATTTTAAATATATTAATGTCTGTTTTTGTATATTTTTACTTATACAAGTAAACATTATACTTTTATTCTTAACAACAATGTTTGTTTATTATTTATAATATAGATTTCTCCCCATAGATGTGGTTACCTCAGTTAGTGGTGTGTATATATCTACATACACACACACACGATGGAATACTACTCACTGTTCAAAAAAGATAAAACTTGTCCCATTTGCATCAACATGGATAGAGATAGAAAGGACTATTGTAAATGAAGTGAGCCATAGGAGCAAGACAAGTAACAGAGGGTTTCACTTACATGTGCAATGTACAGAAACCAAACAAAGGTGACACAAATATAAGCTAATATATTATTTTAGTTGTAGCTGTACTGCTGCATAATTTTCTAGTAAATACAACTAAAATTTTCAAATATTAGCATGAACTTTAAAATGTACCAATGAGAAACATGGCTTAGCAATCAATATATATTTAAGATGCATATGACCTAAATTGTTGAAACAATGCTGATAAAATTCAGGCAATTTAGAAAATTCTGAATGATCATAGAAATAATTGAATACCAAGACACAGTTTTAATAGTGTGGATAATTTTGTAAAAATGAATGTTAAAGATTTAGCACAATTCTAAGACAATGTTAACATTTAATGCAAATGTATTTTTGAAAGAGCAGGTTTTGATGACTAGCAACAGTCTGTCATGCAATTACAAGATCTGCTTGACACAACACAGAATAAACACTGTAATCCTGAATGGGGTATAGTAGGTCTATTTGTATGTGTGTGCCCATTTTAGTGCCCAGTTCTAACAAAGATCAATTTTCCACATGTAGATTAATCATTTTTATAAGGCTATTATTCATTACTATGATTTAATTATATTTCGTTATATTGCTATTTACATTATGTTTAAAGAAAACTTAATGAAACCATAATACAACTACATAATTTCATAATTTCATGAAACCATAATACAATTACATTATTTCATAATTTTATGAAAGCATAAAACAACTACACAATTTCCCGTATGATCTTATCTGTGACTCTCGTTGATGTTCCTCAATTTCTAAAAACCCAATTATTACAATTTAATCATTTTTACAAATTCACAGATGTGAAGATTTATGCTAAATTTACAGAAAATCATAGTAAGATTGATTATCCAGTACCTTAGTGTTTTTTTTAAAAAAAAAAGGAGTTTAGGAAGGTTAAATATAAATACAAGTTTTGGGTTAGCAACTGAAACAAAGCTGAATTCTTACTCCTTAAAAATTTCAGAAAACAAAGAGGTCTGAAACTAGTTGCAGAATATCAGACACCAGTAAAAACCTCAAAGGCTTTACTTGATTGTATTATATTTGGGTGTCATAATGATGACCTGAAGTCATCATAAAAGCTCAAATTATACTCATAGTTCTCTGTTAAAGTTGGTTAATCATTATAAATTCTGCTATAAAAAATAATCAAAAGGATTATGTTTAAAAATGCATCTTGCTGCAAGGATTAAACTTTTATTAGCTGGAAAATTTGTTGTTTTGATATATTACATTGCCCAATAATAACAGACCAAGCAGGCATTATTGTACTGAGCCCATGGAACTCAGTACCCTTACATATTTGAATGGACATTTTCATTTCAATTTCTTTTAAAGAAATTTCAAGTTTCAGGAGCTCTCTAGTATTGCTTACCAAGAAAAGAAGTTTCACATTTATTGAATAAGATAATTTCACTAGCAAACATACTCCTTTTCTGTTGTTTCCAGATTATGAAATGTCTATCTTTCCCCATTCCTCTTCCTCATATATAGTTTAATTAAACAATCCATTTAATGTGAAATAAAGGATTATTTACATATATAATGGATTTTTATAGTGTAAGATTTTTATAGTGTAAGATAACATTATCAAACTACTTAGTCTAGTACAATAAAATGTATATTTGAGATATTTATTTTATGCATATGACAGAATACATTAGAAGTTTTATTCATCTATCAATGAAAGAGCATTGAAAAAATTTTGCATTTACTTTTTATCGTTTATGTCTGATTTATGTTTGAAATAAATCAGCACTTAAAACACAGCAACTTAACCAGTAAAATCAATTACATCTTTAAAACTTGTCATCAGTTATATAGAAATGGATATATAAAAATAATCTACAGGACATAAAACAGGATTTACATCAGAAATCTCAATTTGTCATTTTACTTAATATTAAAGTTCTATTAGATTTTAGATATTCTATATGCAGATTGAAAAACAAATTGTGTGAAGTCTGAGCATGCTTATTATCATATCTAAAGAAAAATAATTGTAAAGTAAATAATAATTATCCTAACCTAATCATATAAGATATCTTAAATAGCATTCTGAATAGTCTAGAATAGTCACAAATTTGAAGTAGTTTCTAACAGAGAAAATAAATTAGGAAGTAGAAAGAACATCTTCAGTAAGAAAATCCAATCCAGTCCCCAGCGTGATGATAACCAAGATACATCAGAAAAATCTAACCCATCACAATTTTTATAAAGGGAAACAAAATTCAATTTTTGGGGGAAATACATCTTTGTTCACATATTGAACATAATTATGATAATGTTTATTCACATGCTTCATTTCACACTTCTGCTGGAAGACCAAGGCCCTCATTTTGTTAAAGCAGTTCTAAAAATGGTCAACAATAGTGATTACAGCACTGTCTGAATGTCTGATATTCAGAGGACATAATTTAAGTAACAGAATAGTGCTTACACAGTACATGTTTTAGGAAGCCCTTCAAAATATTCTTTGCAATATATCTGCAGACAAGAATTAAGCAGCACAGATTTCAGAATTATTGATCTATATTCTGATAAAACTGTTGAGAAAATGTGAAGACTGAGGTCAGGTCCATGAAATTTTCCAGTTAATGAAACAGCACACACATACAATTTGGTCACAGTGAAAGTGAAAGACTAAGCAAGAATATATATATGGGGAGAAGAGATGTTTGAAAACTGTGGTCTGTGGAGTTCCATGCCGTAAGTCATGACAATAGCAAGCAAAGCATAACCGAGCACTGTTCAAAGAAAATGTAATGGACTGTTTGCCTTAGTAATAAACAACTCATTAAAACCTAAGTGTATATATTTGAAATAAATTAATTTTCTTTTTATTCATTCAGTATTTACTAATATAATTAGGAAATTGGTGAGCTGTTTACCTATGAAAAATGGCAGCGAATATATTGTTAATTGTTGGGAAATATCTGCCAAAATGTAATTTTATTTTGAAAATAACAATCAGAAAACATTCTTTTCTAGTTACTTCTGAGGAGGAGCACTTCATTTAAAAAATCATTCCTACTTCAGAAAAAAAAATAAAATGAAGTCATCCAACTTCCTATTATTTAGTAATATAAAGAAACAACTAGTTTATTCAAGGTGTTGTGATATAATTATTGAAAAAAAATTGTGCAGGATAACTAAACAACTAAGAAATCTTCAGAGCATGTTTCCTGCCAAAATCATAGCCTTTGTGTGTGTGTGTGTGTGTGTGTATGTATTTGATTTCATTTTTTAGGACTAATAACCAATCAATCAATCAATCAAGGACCTAGTTTAAGTTGGCTTACTTACAAATTGTATCATTAAACAAAGATCAAGTAGCTATCTAAAAATTCCCACCATGCACAATTATATACTCATCTGTATTATTTCTCTATGTATAGAGTACTAGTAAAATATAAATGGTAATTTAGAACATAAAATCCACTAGTTCTAATATAGAACAGTGATCTTAATACCACACAATTACAATTGCATAGGAAAAAATTATATGTTCAAAATTGTGATTATTAACATGGCTTTTAATAAATTAAACGCCAAGAGTAGAGTATAATCCATTCTGAAATAAGGCAATCAAACAATTACTATCCTTCATTTAAAAAAAAAATCTAATAATGACTGTTTTACTCGGAAATAGGGACATTAAACTAACAGTTAAAATATTTATATTCTTTAAACAATAATGCACTGGAATTATTTTTTGGTCATAAACAATAATACATGGGAATTATTTTTTAACATCCTAGAAAAATTGAATCTTTTAATTTAAGACATTCAGAGGTGCCGACTTTCATGTATAAAGCAAAGGGTATTTTATCCCAAGTGTCAACCTGCATTTGGGTTTCAATAAGCTTCTGTCAAAAAAGTAGGTCACAGCAAATGTCCCTATTTTACCTGATAAAATTGCTATCACCTGATAATCATATAGGGATTGAAACCTGGATTTTCCATGGAAATGAGAATTTTCTAATAAAATTTAATTTTATTTAGAAAAGCTAGGTACTAGGTAGTGATTCTTTATCTAAATTGCATCTTGCATCTTGCATACATTCTCCAAGGCATAAAGATGGTGTCAGGTATGTGTGCTATTGAAGCTACTTCAAAATTCTTGTCAACAGAAATGTAAGAAAAATGAGCCTCAGGTTTTCACGAAGATAGATATGATGAAAATAGTACTTTAACAATGTTTTGATAAGAACAATAAATAGGATATTTCTAGCAGGGCATCCAAAATGGTTTCTTTTAAACACATATTCAGCTATGCATTGATTAAAATGTACTGTGTATGGATATTTACAGAATTTTAAAATACTATAATAATAATAATGGTGAAAGAATGTTCCAAGTAGAATATCCACTATAACTATCATTTATAAATAATTACTTTTAAAGTATATCTGAAAGAATATAAGCTAAAATATAAAAAAAATTAGTAATGTATACTGAGATTGAAGGTATTTTTATTAAAATTTTGTATGTTCTAAACTACATCTGATATGAATTTATTAACTTTTAGTAGAAAAGGAAATAAATGTGATGGATGTTAGACGTTATCAACAGTTATGTTTTTCCCATACACACTGCATCTCACATACAATCATAGTGCAAATGCTCATTACAGTTGTCCTGAACATTTTGACATAAGAAATAGCAAACAAAAATATTTTCAATTTACTCCATGGCACCACAGCATAAAATAGAAATAAGAATAGACTTTCCATTTTGTGCCATATGGTGAAAGTCCATATTAACAGATTTTGAGTAAATGTGGTGAATTGGAATTCTCATTCAGATTAAAATAATGTATTATTATTTTTTAATATTGTGAAGTCGTAATAGTTTGAATCTAGATTACAATTTTATTACTTTTATAAACCTAAAAATCACTAGGAAATAATGAAAATGATAAAAAGGTTATTGTGAGAAATACCTGAACGAGAACAAGTAAATCCCTCAGCGCAATGAGCAGCAAATGGTGAGTGCAAAATTCACATTAGCTTGTATTATAGGTTTTTTTTTTTTCTATTTGTTGTTGCTGCTGTTATAGCTTTTATTATCTGTCCCTATTGGAATAAACCAAAATTAGATCTGTTCCTTTGCTCCAATATTCATGTATTACTGGTAAGACTTCTTTAGTTACTATATTAACTCTTGTATGTTAAAGTATATACTTCAGTGTGTCTTTGCTCATAGAAGCCACAAAGAATCTGAATTAAAAATAATCAAATTTACCTCCTCCATATCTTTAATTCCTTAAGAAACTGCAAAAAAAAAAATAAATACGAAGTGCTAACATCTAAGTCAGATTGCCTGTTAACATGCAAAGTACTCATCATTTCTTTACAAGAAAAGTCATGTCTGAGAATAACACCAAGATTGTGTTTCAGATGAACAAACAAATGATGATGGAAAAGAAAGAACAAAAAAAAAGTTCGGACGTTTATGAAAATAAAATTATGAAGGCCTTAATTATGTTTATCTAGCTGGATGTATTCATTTTTTTTCTATTGATATTATTTTTGGGGAGGTAAGGGGATATTTGATATTCCTAATTCACTTATGGGAAAGCATTTAACTGTTTTTCTAGTTAGTTATTTTCATAGTCTCAAATTCATGAGAATTTGGGGTAGTCCTATGTCAGATGACCACAACATTTAGGATTCTTGTTATCTTTTGTGATTCTAGTTAGCCACATTCTGAAATATTTAATACATTGTATTAGAGTTTTTTTTT
>NW_004567111.1:13703102-13711875 GCF_000260355.1 Condylura cristata
ATAACAGGTTTTGTCACATATAAAGTTTGATATATTTCACTCTTTAAATTTGTGGTTACTATAATAATGGAGTATATTTTAAGATTTTAGATTTGAAGAATCTTATAGTCTTGTATGTACAGCAAGTAGGTAATAAAATAGGATTTAAATAAACAATTGTTTAGTTACTTCATTTATTTGTATGTGAGCAGTATGACCTCAAAGAGAGAGGTATAGTGTCTGGAAGTAAGTTTGCAAAAACTAGAGTTGAATAAGGAAATTAGGCCAAAATGTTCATGTAGGAAAAGGAGAACTCTAAATTAAAGATATTTCCAAAAATATAATCAACAATGCCGAGCTCCAAACATCATTGCTTATTTAATTTTTCTCATATTTCATTTTCCAAATCTATCCATACATATTTTCAATAAACTGCTAATATCCATACTTGTGCAATAGATTCACATAGATAGTCTTTTATGTCTTTGTGTAGTTTTGAGATCTTTGTATAGGTGTCTTGAATGTCTATAGAATGACACGTTTAAGAAATACCCAAGTAAAATATAAGTCACTAGAAGTAAACATTGCCAAGTTGTTTCTAATCAAATCACAAACGTGTGTGCTCTTGTCAGACTGTACTCGTGGAAAAACTGCACATAGCTTGCATGTTCTTGTTCACACAGAAGAATAAACTCTGCTTCAAGAGCAATATACTCACTGATAAGAAAGTTCAGCAAATAGTCATTTGCACAAATAATGTTCTTTTCTCTTTTACTACTAAGTGATAAGATATCCTGTGTTTTTATTGAGCACTATTTCAAGTGAACTGACATCTAAGAATAATAAAGTGATAGAAGTTTCTTAACACTTGTACTGTGTATCCAGAAAATAAAAAAGTATTTAAGAAATCTTATTTAAAAATAACAAGTCATGGCCCTCCCTGGTGGCGCAGCGGGTTAAAGCACTGCACTAAGAAGCCAAAGCCACTTTCGCATGAGTTTGATTCTCGCCATTCTCGCCTGCCCGGGAGGCGACCACATGGCGTGGCAGACCTCTCCTGACCCGCCCGCTGCTCCCCTCAGCAGTGTACTTCGTCCATCTGCCTATTCTGCTCCCCACTCTGTCTCTGGTGAATCCTCTCACCCCCCCGCATCTCTGGCCTGTACCCCAGTTCTGTACGAATAAATAAATCTTTAAAAAAAATAACAAGTCATTTAGGGAATGCCAAGTAGTAGCAAATTGAAACATTCCATTTTTAAACTGTATTCTAGCTATCTAGCCATGTAACAGTCATTTTCACAAGTTTTTATTGACTTACTCTTAAAATAATTATCACTATTTTAAAGGGATATTTTAAATCAATTTTGGTTTCTAGCTTTATTATTTATCTCTACACAAATAGTACTTATGTATATTTAGGTTTTTAACATTCTATCCTATTAATGGTAGTGCATTTGATTTTATTATATATAACATAAAAATATACATCTTTTGTGTGTTGTGACCATAGCTGATCTTTATTCAACTTTATTCAAAGTTTCCCTAAATTCTCCTTAACTTATGGATAGTTAAGTAATTTAATTCGGGTCTCAAAGCTAGTAAATGGGAGGAAAACATAAAATTGAACTAGGAAATTTCTAGGCCAATCATTAGCATAATCACACTATCTCTATGTATAAATTGTAGTGCCTCTATGTATAGAATTTAAAAATGTAAATTTGTTTTCTATACCAATTGCCTAATTCACGACTACAACAAATAATCCATCTGTTTGGGAAGTGTCCACACATTGACCACAACATTTTCACTGTCTATGATATTCATCCTGTCCTTAATTCTTCCTCATTCATCACAGGATCTTCTCCTATGCTCACACTCTGACCTGGTATAACACTGGTGCTCTCTATGCTTGGTTTTCCTTTTTGTGAGTAAACAAAATACTGTCATCCTAGTGACCTTGGGATTGAGCTAGGTATGTCCTGGTCTATGGACTACAAACAAAAGTAGTGTGTACAATTTTCCTGCAGAAATATTTCATTGTCATTGTGGGGAAGTCCAAGATCATTTCTTTTCCCTGTTGTGATTACAGAGAAGGCCATCAGCCAGATGCTACCACCAAAGGATTGTGAAGCTCTATTATATAAAGCATTTTTAAATGAGTGTTCAGAGTAGTCCCTTCTCACGTGTGAAATATAACACAACTCAGAATTTAATTTTGTGTCAAGTCTGGGATTTTGGAAATGTTGCCTCCTGCATTATAATCTGGGCAGTCTTAGCACAGTTCTCTTGTAAATCACTCTCCTTTTGGGTCTCAAATGGCAATTTTTTTTTTTTTTAATCTATTCTGCTTTCATACAACCCAGTCCTGGATGAGGTTTAAAGAACACTGAAAGAGATGGACGAAACCCTTCAGTCCAGAGGAGGTTCACTAACATTTCTATGGTGGACTTCTTATAATGTTAGGATCATAAAATAGAAGGAATTTGTGCATATCTGTGATAGTAAAGAGGTGGGGGGGAGGGGTAGAGAACAAAAGTTTTCTACAGCTGAGGGCAACAAGGTGAAACTTGTTAACTTTTGTGAAACATACAATAATTTACCAGCAGGGACACAAATTGCTATAAACATTTCATGGACTATTACATATGAGGATGTTTAAGAATTTTATTTGCCCATGAAGGCTCTATTGACTAATAATAATCCCTCTGTTCCTTCAGTTGTATTTTAAGTTTTCTAGGATAAAATATTCAAGTATGCTTGTCTTTTTGATATATCTGATAAATCCTGATCTCTCAATGTCTCAGATATTTTGTTTTAATTGTTGTGAATGCCAAATAAATCATTGCATTTGGAAAATAATTGCATTTGGAAAATTCTAGAATTAAAATATTGAAATAATACTATCAGTTGAAAGTGCTTTATAGAAACATTTAAAAGTTTTATTTGCAGCCTAAATTGTGTATTAGTAGGTATAATTAAGAGTGAAATATAATTTTCCTATTGTTTCATCTTAGAAAAGTTTTAGAGATGCTGTGCTATTTAGTTTCTTTTCTTTAGACATCCATTTCACTTTTAAAGTTTCACTTATTTAATTAAAATTAAACTTATATTTATTGTTATTTCTTTTCCTTTATTGTATACAATTGCATTTATAATTACCTAAATATCTGATTTTTCTGAATAGTTTTTAGTTCCAAACAAACCTAAAGTGGTAAGTTTGTTAAGTTACAGCAGCAAAGACACTTGTATAAAACATATATCTAGATCATACTGTTTTTTTTTTTTTCTGTTGAGGCTATTTATCCTCATCATCATCACTATTAATTGGGCTAGATTTCTATTATCTCCTTTATATTGAAAAACACTGCTCTTTTAGTAGTATAAAATTAAATGTTGCATGTTGCCTTTGGAGATACAACGCATGGAAAGTTATGAATGATAAAAAGGGAACCAGTAAGACACAGTGCCATAAAGATAGTACATATATATATCAAGTTATAAAAAGAATAACATGAAGTGATAAAATATATTTATCTTCCTCTGTCTTTCTTTCTACCTCATCTTATTTATTTATTTTTAATCTGGGTCCTGAGTGGTTACAGATTGCAGATGCTTTGATTTAAATTGTTTGCACCCATGTGGGAAAGATAAGACACCTGGTCTGTTGACAATTTACAACATGGGCTTTAAAAAAAAATCTGAAAGTGTGTGCATATCATAAATATTAAACTTAGAATAGTAATTCAGTTTTTCTAAGATAACTAATAGCCTTAGATAAAAATATTATATTTTAAAGCTCAACTAAGAGTGAATAGACAAAAATAATACTTTTTGACCACTTTTAATTATACTAACTCACCAATTATACCAGTTTAATTTTAAAAATCTGATTACTAATGCTAGAAATAAATAATTTCATTTTTTATAGTAATTAATTGAACAAACTAAAGAGACAAATTGAGGTAAATATTTTGGCTAATTTGAATCAAACACAATCAAAAATATAATAAAATTCACAAATAGCAAAGGCAAAGTAGGGTATTACTACTATGTTTACTGTTTTACAATACACACAAGTTGCCATGACAACCACTATTTCATGGTAGATAAGAAATTTCATTCTAATTTTAACTATTAAGTAGTAAATAAAGATAAATCAACTATAGTGAAAGATGATTTTGTAATATCAGTGATTATCAAAATTGTTTCAATTTATTTCTGGGTGACAGAATTACAAACCATTATTATATTGTACAATGCATGAGAAAGAAAGAAAAAGAAATCAGTTAAAAAATCTGGTATTATGACTAAATCTAACTGAATACTCAAGAGAATCATAAATCTGAAAACTTCTTCAAAGCAATCAGAATTATAGACCACTATTATATTGTACAATAATACACAAGAAAGAAAGAAAAAGAAATCAGTTAGAAAAAATCTGGTAAAATGACTAAAACTAATTGAATACCTAAGAGAATCCTAAATCTGAAAACTTCTTCAAAGAAAACAGCAATCTGAAACCCAGATGTTAAGGTGTATAATTCAAGTTTACTGCAAGCCTGTGCTCTGTGCTAAGAAATTTCCCTTTCTTTTATCATTTAAAAGGCAATTACTTTCATTTACAGAGTAGTTAACCAAGAATCTGGAACATTTAAGTGAACTTTTTTCTGGTTTATAGGAAGAGCCAAAGCAAAGCTTACATATAGACCTGTAAGAACTAAATATTTCCTTGCAGGCTGTTTGACTATCTGCATGCAGAGGCTCACACACCAATCAACCCTTGTGTGTGCCAGATATATTCACACAACCCCGATAATATTTCATGTATAGTAGAGGTGGTCAGTGTGGTTAAGGGAATACATCAAATGAAAGCCACACTAATCAGTGTAATTACAGATACAGATTTTGTGGACTCCACCCCCAATCCAGACAACAGAACTGCAAATCCCTCATCAGCAAAAGGAGGACTGCTGGGACTGGAGAGTGGAGTTAAACAGCCAGATTTGATATAAAACCAGACATGTGGATCACTGGGGGTTCTTGGCCTTTTGGCTCATGGTTTGACCCTTGACTTGTTGCTGACTCTCAGTGTGCTTTTGGGGGGCTCTAGGTCAGCAGAACTGGTAGGATACATTAACTAACTTATCTCCCTCTCTTATTCCTTGAGTCACTCATTCCCCTTCTTCTGTAAATAAGCCTGTTACTGACCTTTTTATGTGTGCCCGCAGGTGAGTCTATTATAAGTGCCTTTAAGTGCACAGGTAAGGTCCCACAGTCAGACAACCCATTTTACATTGGGGTTGACCTGTAACAGACTGATTATGGGGCAGTTTTCCTTAGAGGATGATAGGCAATAGTTGGACAGATCATTTAACTGTACTGATCAGGTGATTCTTGATTGAATTAAGATTTCTGGAAGAACTTAAAATAATTAAGTTCGGTCTTATATTGGTCATGTGGGACTTACTTCACAAAAGTGAATCCATTTGGGACCCATTATTTGTTTTAGCATTGCAAATATTTAAAGAAAAAACATAAAAACACTTCAGGACTTTATTTTCAAATGATAGGAACCACTAAAAGCTAATGTATTTCTATAGTCTGACGATTAAAAAAATCAAGCAGAAATTGAGATACAGAAAATATAATGGTATAAATTCTAAATGTCTAAATTGCACCAATTTAGACATTGGTATAAAGTCTAAATGTTGAGCAACTAATTATATCCTTGAAAAAAAACAGTTACAAACAGAAAATAAAAGCTAATATTTCTAAATTCAAGACATACTGCTCATGAATCCTGAATAAAAATTTGCAGGGATTTATTAAACTTAGCTTTATTACTGAAATAGGGTACTCCTGAGTCATTGATCAGTTGCAATTAAACTTTGTAATGAAAAAGTACAGTTATAGAGTTTGATAATATACAGATGATTTAAATGGTTAGGCTTTTAAATACAGATTGCTCTTATGACTGGTATTATATTAAGTATTTACAATACTACAAAAGATGGTTGATCCAATGAATTCAAAAACCTGCTTTTTCCAGAGTACTCATAAGTCATTTTCATCCCAATTAACTTTGCATTACATGTGACTATAGATATTTTATTCATCTATGGGCAAGTCATGAATGAATTTGCAAAGATGCAAAAAACCAGCAACTGAGTGAGAGCAGTTAAGATACACATATCTAGTGCTTACATTATTCCAGAGATATGAGAGAAGTATTTTGGGGATTCACCTCACTTTGCTCAAAAACAAACATAAAAGAAATTATTTAATTTATTCCTGAGAATATTAGCACTCAGAGATCTGAAAGCTTTCATGAAGCTTCCTCTGTCAGTGATTAATAATATTATTAATATTTGTTATTTATTATATCTCTTTAATATTTCAAATTTGCTCTTTAAATTTGTAGGGGAGAAAAAGTAGTTTTTTCTCTTATACTTATAAAATCTTCACTGGGGACCCTGTATCAAGGGCTATATTAGCATAAGCAAAATATAAATTTATTCAATATAAATTTTATGTAACAGGGAAATTCATGATCAAATAGAAACCACCAAATTGGTTAATCTTGAGCATTTTTATTCTTGCTTTGATTAAAAATGATCAGGCATGGAAAAATGTGATAAGACAAATGGGATAGTAAATGGGGAAATTTACAAGACCTAATCATTAAGAATAATGGATTACTCCCTCCGTTGTTACGTATGTGTAGAGAAAAATGAACACTAAATGATTAATAGATCAAAATAAAAGTTTATAACTCGTAGATTAAAAACAAAACATAAATAAAATAAAATAAATAAAAATCTTAAAAAAAAATCTCCCAAGAATTGGTCAGCTTTTCATAAGCCTTCAGAAGAAACTCCTCAATATTTCCTAGAATAGCCTGCTATTAAATTCTTTAAAATGTGACATATATATTTACCTTTCACATTTTTAACATTTCTAGAAATAATACTGAAGATCAAAAAAGGTAAAATAAAACATGTGTCTTTTCTATTTCAATTCTGCTGTGGAACATAATGATTTAAAATATCTTCAGTGTGGCTTTTTTTATAAACAGCATTCAACATTAAAATACTGGATTTAATCATGGACATAGCCTTGCTCACCTCACTGCCATTCTATTCTATTTTTGTCTCTTGAACCAATAAGCACGTGGGCAGTTATTTTGAGAAAAAAAAAAAAAGGAAGTGTTAAAATGAAAAGCAAAAGATAAGCTTGCGTCCAGTCTTTGAAACATGTGGTGCTTTCCCAAGGCAGGCTGGCCTGAAAGGAAAGGAAGGTGGTGTGGAGATCACAATAGCCTCTTCTAATTCTTAGCAGCATGCCCTGACTTGTAAGCTGAAGTCTTGCAAGCATTTCAGAATAGAATGCATTTATTTTTACACAAGTCAGCAGTTCATAACAAAATATCCACCTATTCATACTCTGTGGGCTGCATCTAAATTATTGATGAGTTAGTTTACTAATTTGCTGACTAGCAAAGGTGCTACTAGTATGCAAATGATCAACCTTTCCTTCTTGAGAGTAAATGCTTTTAAACAGTGCTTCTGATGTTTCATCAATAGACAATTTTAAAATAAAAGAATAAGATGGGGGTGGGAAGGGAAATTACTTCACAAAATCTCTGTGGGATATATCACCTAGCCAGATAAAATTTTGTTCTAAGAGAGCTGGAAGTTATAGCTTTCATTTCTGGGTATAAACTGTTAGGAAATTATTATTTGAAAATAAGAGTCAATGTTGTACTTCTAAATGATGAAATATAATTTTACAGGTAACCTATGTAATAGAGTTCTTTTGAGGACATCATAAAATTAATATTTTCCTAAATGCATATTTTATAACAGTTAAACCACATTATTTTATTTTATTTTATTTTTGCTAGATCAGGTTAAAGTCTTACCTATATGAAGTTGCAAATATTTTTAGCTGGTATATATGAGTAATTTTAATTTTCATGTCACTTTTCAATAAACACATATAACATAGATTAAAACTTTTGGCAATTTTATCATAAATTACCCACTAGTGTTTTTATTATTATTATTATTTTGTTAGTTTTTAAATCTACCAGTGATTTTCCAGGGATATGCATGACATAGTTATATGTAATCTCCAGCAAGAACTTGTCATAATATTATTTTCAACGTCAAAGACAATTTACCATATCTAGTGGAGGAAATCAGAGATGAACTGTACTGCACAATTTTGAATTACTCACTTTTGTTAGAGCACATGACCTTGCATAGAAAAAAGACATTAGAGTATTTATGTTTCTTTCTGATTAATTTGAAGTAAAGCATATTATATAATCGAGTACATATATTTGAAGTCATGAAATTTGAAATAAATTGTTACTCTATAAAATGTTGTATATGTGTTAATAATTCTAAAACTGAATTCATGATATGTGATTTTTTTTCAAGAGTAGGATATTTATATTACTGCACTTTCAAAAGCCTAAACCTCTTCTGGAGGTTTAGGCATATAGCTTTGATTTTTTTTTCCCTTATCCTATAATAGTCAAAGAAACTAAAATTAGCTTCAGGCTAAATAACTATTAACTGTTTGGTTCAAGGGTGTTTAAAAAAAAGTATAAATTATAAAATAGCAGGAAATAAATTTGTATAGGTAGTATTTTCATGGAAAGGGAATTGGTTATTTCAATGCTCAGTTTATATTACAGCAAATTAGCACTGGGATAAATAATAAAATTCATGAGCCACTTATAGATACTTCAGACTATTAGCAAATAAGGAATAAGCAATAGAGCTGA
>NW_004567111.1:13711975-13713539 GCF_000260355.1 Condylura cristata
ATATATAATTAAATTGTGTTACTTTAAAAAAAGATTCCATTGTTTTAGGCATACAAAAGAGAGCTGGGGTATAAGCTAGACATTTGGGGTTATGGGGGTGAGAAGGCTCACCATTGACATAGTGGGGAGCAGTAAAGTGGATCAACTGAAATACACTGCTGAAGAAAACAGTGGGCAAGACAGTAGAAGTCTGCTGTGTCATGTGGGTTACCTCACTGACTGGTTTTGAGCTCATGCTGCAGTGGCAGTCAATAACCTCAAAGTGCTGAGACTTAATCCCTTGTGCCACCAGGCAGGCCCAACTGTAGTAAGTTTTTAAAGGTAATTTTGATTTACAATATTCTATGATTTAGGGAAGTAGAGACATACTTATTGGGATTTATGTTACCGTATCACATGCACAGAAAAGCATATCACCTTCCACCCCAGTCTACTGGACCCTTTATTTCTTCCTTAGTCTTATCCCCCCTTCTGAAAAACCTCAATTCTCAGTCATGTTTGGTTTAGTTTTGTCTATTAGTTTTTGTATATTGAGGTAACATTTGTGACACATTATTCTACACAGAAGTATTATATTCCTTTTCACTTATTTTGTTTAGTACAATGCTTTCCAGTTCCACCCATGTTGGTACAAATGGCACTATTTCATCTGTTTTAATGATCTGGTAGTATTGCATTGTGTATGCTTATCATATCTTCATTTCTTAACTGAGAAAGGGCACTGTAGAAACCTACAGCTTATAGTAAGAGATGATGGGAAAAATACTGCCATCTGTAAACTGATGCATAATGACAAGGATGTTACTTTACTCCTAAAATATTTAATCAGTACATAGCTTAAAAGAACAAGAGAGTTAAGATCAAACTAAACATCAGGCAATGGTTGAGAAAGTGAACCAGGCACTGGGAAACCTTTGGAAGAGCCAGCTAACCCCACCATGTGTATACTGGAAACATTCATCTGATCCTTCCCTAGAAAAGTAGGTGCAGACCTACATGCCAGATTTTGTTTACTAGATAAAATCTGAAGATTAGATAGATTGTCTGAACAGATAACAAGAAGTGACCAAGAAAATTTTACTGTCTCCCTCTTAGAGAGGGATTATGAAAGGCTACATGAAAAATGGAGTTCTAAGTCATGTACATCTACTCTGAGCTGATGAGTGTCTGAAGCCCACTTTTGTGGCTATTTCCCTCTCCTAGTACACCATTAGAGTATGTACATTAAGTAGTTGTTCCCACTAGTTTTTATTTCCTGAACCTTGGACTAGAATCCACTGCAAGGGGAACTTCCAGCTGGAAAATTTCCACTTCATTATCAATAGAGCAAATCAGAAACAGTATGGGCTCTGGAGCTATTACAGTGATCATTAACAACATCAAAGGCTTAGTATGTAGAGGTACTAATCCCCATCACATCTCCTTTCCACTAATGTGGTATACCACTTTTAAAAATTCGATCTGCTGGCCCTCTCTGGTGGCACAGCAGGTTAAAGCACAGCACTAAGAAGCTAAGGCCACTTCAGCATGGGTTCGATTACCCCCCTGGAGGTGACTCACATGG
>NW_004567111.1:13713849-13715162 GCF_000260355.1 Condylura cristata
TCTACATGAATGGAAATCAACATAGGGATGCCACAAAGAAAATCTCATAGACTTGTAAAATGTAAAGATGTTAATTCAAAGTTACTAGAAATCCTACAGGGGACTTCTTGCTACATAAAATAATTGTAGTAATATTAACAAACATAGAGAAGTCAGGTTATATATTAAATGCAATGATGACCCCGGAAGATTTTGTTTTTCACTTCATATTTGAATTAGTTTTGCTTAAAGAAATTGTGAATGTTTGTATAGCTATCTCAATACACAGAACAGGGAGAATTGATTGCAATTGCAGCCAAGAGAACTGATTTACAGATACCACACATTTGCACAGAGAGCAGTCACACTGGAAAAAGAGGTAAGCTATGTCAAGCATGCTTAAAAAGTAAGGCAGCCAGCCAGAATTTTGTAAAGCAAAATGGAAGCAAACAAAGGATCCCATAGAAGACAGTTGATAAAGAATCAGTGCTCAGTACACATTGTGTAGGTGCAAAGGGAATTATGAAATTCTGGCTTATTTGCAATAAAGTCCTTCATGCAAAGAGGACATCCTAGTGCAGGTGAGCTAAAAAGGGAGGAATGGGATATGAATAAGCAGATCTATGTTGCACCAAATTGGGATGTCCCATATCCAGTTTTGAATAAGACCATTCTATAGTTTAGGTTCCAGGCTTTGACAGAGATAACGAAAATATTTCATTTCATGTTTGATGAGTTTAAAATGTTTTATTTTATTACAGTGCTATTATTCTCTGTGCTATGACCTTCTGTATCTACTCACTGTAAAAAAATATGAATGTGTTCAGGAAAACAGATGACCAGGCATAAGGAGTCAGTTAGAGACATTGTGCCTAGGTGATGGATGTTGGAAATACTTCTGTCCCACAAAATAGGCTACTTTAGAATCCCTAGGCAGACAGCATCTCACATGACACGAACAATGAAGAGTAAACCCAAGAGAACTTGATATGAATATAATATCCACTAATTCTTGAACATGTTCTTTGTCCAATCAGTGCTTAAAGTAATCATTTATAATATTAAATTTGAAATTGGCCAAAACCAGGTATGTGGATACTGTAATAATGTACACTCTATAGATGAAAATGAAGCAATAATTGTCACTCACAAAGCACAAAGAAAAAAAAAAATCAAACAAAATAGGAAGGACTAGGATTGTACTTGGTAGCTCAAAATTTTACCATTGAATCACTACTACATTTTCTTACAGACAAGATTTTCTTCAAGATAGTAGGTTTCCATTTTGTGGTAAAATATTAAACTTTATAGATATATTAAAAATATCTACTTTA
>NW_004567111.1:13715382-13720018 GCF_000260355.1 Condylura cristata
GCTTTAGCTTCTTAGTGGTATACTTTAACCCACTGTGGTATCAGGGAGAGCCCAAAACTCACTGGAATTTATAACTATATAAGTATGATTCATTATATGATAAACAAATCTTAAATTACATAAAATAGATGTAAAATTTAATGTTAATGGGGTAAATATTAGGACATAATCAATTTTAGGGCTTCAGTTCCTTTCTCTTTTATTTTTTTTTTAAAAATGAGTGCTGAATAGAGATGGAGAAATTGTGGTTCTGAGAAGGAAATCATGGCATAATTTTGCAAGAAATCATGGTATGTATGAAACATTACTAGTTGCAACTATTTATATATTGCTGGAAGTCTATAACTTACATTATTGTATAAATGCATACACACATCCATGTCAGGTATTCATGGCCTTTGATTTAAGAGTATACTTTTTTTTCAATTTTTTTTTCTATAAAGTGTAGAACACAGAGGAGGGACATACAATTTATGGCATCATTTTTCTAACATTACAATTCATCAAAACATACATTGTTAAGACAATGTGTTTAAATCATACTTCTCAAATGTATTTTACACACTAAACATTTATTACCACACTTTAACAACCATGATTCCTGCAAAGAAGTAGGATAAAATTATCCTAGCTACATTTGACAGACAAAAGTAATAAGGTCAAGATTCTAAAATATCAGGCTATCTGACCATCTGGGTCTGGGGATTTCAATGAACTGGACAGAGAACAAATCACCACAATGATGACTGTGAGAAAATACCTAGGGGGATTCACAAGAAAAGGTTTAAATTACGGATCAGTTCTGCAAAAATAATAGTGAATAAGCCTTAGCCTTTGTTATAGAAAATAGGTTAGTTCCCAGATTACCTAAGGATGTAACAGAGAACTCCACAGGACAGATGGAAATCCCAAAGAAAAAGAGAAAAAAAAAAAGAAAGAAAGAAACTGTACAGTTTTGTGAACGTTTTGGTGATATCTTTTATAATTTGAACAGTGGCTTAGACAGACAATAGAACAGACTGACTACCAGAAATTCTAACCATTTTCAATTGTCTACAAGCGGCAAGTTTCCAAGAGGCTCTTTAGAGTAAAAACACCACTTGGTATGAAGACTGGACAAATGTAGACTATTTTTACACTACAACTTGAAATATCCTTTAATTTGCATATGTCCCACAAATGTCGATGTTCAATATCAGCACATGGACACTTATTTTTTTCTACTTAGTATTAAGCTATTCACATTTTCAAATATGAAAGCCAAATAATTAGCTTGTAATGTCAACTTGCAATATAAATTTGATTGTAGTGATTTAATACTTATATGTTGCTATGTTATATTTACTTGTATATTTTGCATTAAAACAATTAAATGGGTAATTTCTGGGATCCCAGCATCTATATGGTTTATTTACCTCATCCTAATCACCCAAAAAATGAGTGAGCCTGAGATTCCTAGGGAAATTCTTGATATAGAAAATATAATAGATTACTTGCTCTCTTTGAAGTTAAATGAACATCTTTCAATCCTTGTTCTTGAATCCTTTCTAATTTGGATTTCTCTTTGCTTCATAGTATACTTAGTAATATAAGTCTGGGTGACTAGCACTTGGGAAGAAAATCCATACCTGAAGAATACCTAAAATAAATGTGCCATAAATGATAAAGGAGGTACTGTATAACTCTCTTCCATATAAATTATCGATCCTTTGAAAAAATTTGTTCCCCTTGTTATTATAAAAATGTTTTTTTTTGTTAATTATCAACTCAATATTGACTGACATAAGAATATACTCTAGATATGTATATAGAATCAACATCATTCTTCCCACCTTATAGATAAATAAGGTTATTTTACAATTAATATGAGCTGTTTTGCTTAAAGACAATCCTATTCAAAATTCTTTCTAGTTTAAGTTTCTACAATACAGCAACTGGGTCCTTAAATTATTTTCTTTCTCATAAGTCCTGGAAGTTTATATCTAATTAATAACTTAGTATTTAGAACTGAGTTTATTTAAGAGAGAAATAAGATGAAAGATGAATATATTCTAGTCAGCTAAGAAGGAAAAGCCAAAATTTACAGGTAGATGCAGTAGACATGTAAAATCTTATCTTCATTAAATCCCCTTACCATAAGTATTTCATTCTCTGCAAGTAAAAACCCTGACTTGTACCTCTGAACCAAGCAAGAACACATGATAGTGTGAGTTTATAGTCACACAGTAACTAGTGTATTCAGCTCTACTTCTTTCTTAGAAACCTGTTTCTTGTAGCTAGGATTAAGTGATAAAATTTGGTCCAGACACAGAGTAACCCTGTATAAATATATCATCTGATTCATTATGTTGTCCATCTGAATAAGATTTTAAAGCAAAACACACTACTCTAGGAAACTGTTTCTATTTTTTTAAATTATTTTTGTAGTTCACATATAAAGTAAAGCCTGTCATTCTAAGTGAAAGTGCACTTTCTTGATTTTCTATGAATTATGGGGACCTCTACTGAATTCAAAAAAAGATAACCCCTCTCCTATTATACGAATACATTTAAAATACTTTGAACAAACCTGAATCTAGCATTTTAACATTAGCAATATTGATAAAGCAATATTTTGAGGAATTATGCCATATTCTACCATAATATTTCCTTTGTATTTGATAAAGGTATGTGCATAATTGTTCACATTTATTAAAATGGTACTATAAATTAATTTTATAAACATATAGTCTTAGCAATGTTTCTAGAATCATTTTATAAACTAATATGTAAATCATCATTCTAAATGGTTTCACTTTTAGGTCTAACAAAATTTATTATAACAATCTGGTTTATCTACCAACTTGGATGTTCCCAAAGTTGTCACACCTGATACATCTGT
This sequence comes from Condylura cristata, assembly GCF_000260355.1. Taxonomy (NCBI): domain Eukaryota; kingdom Metazoa; phylum Chordata; class Mammalia; order Eulipotyphla; family Talpidae; genus Condylura; species Condylura cristata. The sequence goes on from NW_004567111.1 coordinate 13,718,264, forward strand.
GTAAATAAGAAAAGAAGTATTTATCCTTTAAGCATAAAGCCTATTCATTTTCTGTAACCTCATAACTGTGTGTGTTTCTGAGATCATTGTTTATTATTAAAGGCTGAAATCATTTATTTCATCATGCTTACATGTCTTGTACCTTTATTTCAGCTACCTCTATAAGTGACCATGTAGAATAAGGTTTAGTGTACAATTTAAGATTAAATTGTCATGAAACAGATTTAACAAGTGTGATTTTTTAAAAAATAATAATATTCACTTCATAAGATTTTTATCATAAATTTAACACCTAATCAAAAGTATCTCCCTGTTTTGACTTTAACTGTGATTCTGCATTCATGCTCAATATATTATACTAGAGATCTTCCTAGATCTTTTAAGATTAAGGCTTGAGTTTAGAATGCACAGGATAAACCCTGAGGGACGAAGGCAGAGAAGGAAAATATTCACAAATGCCATAAGTTATCATAGGATAGTGACAATCCTATAAAATATTTTTGTTTGATGGTATCCAGTCCTCTTGTATCTATTACAAGAACTTAAGCTGCTATGAAATAATTTATCTTTTTGACTTACACTTCTTATTTGGTTGATCCTACCATCTGTTAATTCTATTAATAGCAATTTCCTTATGTGTCTTAGCCCAGTGTTTAAGCTGAACCAAACTTATGGTTGAAATGTTCTATTGCTTGACCTGTGTATAGAACCTTCAGTGATATTATCATGAATTCTGCAACAACTTTATTGAGCTATCATTCACATATCATAAAACTAATTTTAGGACCCTCCCTGGTGGTGTAATGGGTTAAAGCACAGCTCTATAAAACTATTGCAGCCACTACACCACAAGTTTGAACCCTATTCAGAGAGGTGACACTCATGGCTTGGCAGACTGCTTCTAACTCCCCTCAGCAGTGTATTTCAATAGATCTGCCTGTTCTGCTCCCCACTCTATCTCTGGTGAATCATCTCACTGCCCACATCTCTGGTCAGTACCCAAGTTCTTTATGCATAAATAAATCTCTAAAAAATCATTTTAAAAGGTACACATTTACATTTGTAGTATATTCTTAGAATTATTCAGCCATCATCACAGAAATGGAAAATATGAAGAGATCAATTACAAAAAAAAGAACTGAAACATTAACGAACTGTTATTCTCAAAACAAAGTTTAGGGCCAGATGGTTTCACTAGTAAGTTCTACCAAACCTCCAAAGATGAACTAACATCTATCTTGTCAAAGTCCTCCCAAAATAGGAGTAAGGGGTATGATCAAAGACATTTTATGAGGTCCACACTATCCTGCATCCCAAACCAGATATCAGAAAAAAATAATTTACTGATGAACACAGGTGCAGTCATTCTAACAAAATAAATATTAGTATATACCATGACCAAGTGAGATGACAAACACTCAAAAATCAATCAACATAACACCATATCACCAGGGGAACATTGGTTTATGACATTGCAAATGATTTGGAGGTATTAGGACCATTCCCATCAATTTCTGCTACCACCTGCACAATCACCACCAAGACACCCATAACCTTTACTATAGTATCTTGTGCTTCCACCATACTTTGCTCTCCTTTTTGGCTATTTGAATTAATTTTTGTATATGGTGTTAGTGATCTAGTCTCATTGTTTGTGGAGACTTTCCCAACTGAAGAGGCTTTCCTTGCTCCAGTGTATATTTTAGGCACATTTGTCATAGGCCTGAGTTTATTTTTGGAGTCAATCTATTCCAT
>NW_004567111.1:13721028-13728394 GCF_000260355.1 Condylura cristata
TTGTTGTTGTTATTTAGTAGTTTCTGATGTGACAGTAAGTGAAGGTTTTTATCTTATTTTTTTCTTTTAGTTCATTGTTTGAATATAAGAACACACTGATATTTGCACTTTGATTTTGTAAACTGCCACTTTAATGTACTGATTTATGTTATATATTTTAAAGACAGCTTATGATTGGGTGGTTTAGACATGAAGTAGAAATACCCAAACTTCTTAATATTGATGGTAAGAAACACTTAAAAAGTCTTTGTCCTTTTATATGTGAATGAAAATGAGACAGTATAAATTATTTATAGGCATGCTATTTGTTCGGGTGGAACTAGTCTATATAGTCAATATATTCTACTTGATATGGCCACTGGTTTTAAATGCATTTTACTCATTTTCCCTATCACATAAATATTTCAAATTACTTGAAAGTCACCATAATGGTACATTTTGTAAAGGATAAAGAATTCTGCCAAATATGTTCAGTGATATCACTCATTGTTCCTATAAAAATGTTACTTCAAGTCAATTTGTCAGTTTGATTTCACCCATCCTTGGGAAAACGGTCATTGGTACATTTACATTTATAACAAAGTACTCTCAAAAAATAGCACTCTTGCCATATTAGAGATTTTTTTTCCATATATAAAAATCTATATTACAATTTGTAAGACTTCCAAAAGACTATTTCATGTCTCATGAAATATTGTTACTGAAATCATTATAGAGTAATAACTTTACTGGATTTAAGAGTTCTGGTAATAGACTGAAATTCAAAATAATATATATCAATATGTTCTAGTGCACAGTTATTCTTCAATAGCATCAAATGAAATGCTAAAATGTATCATGCATAATGCTTTAACTTCTCTACTTGATATTTTGTGAAGCATCACATGGAATATTCTTTTGTAATGTTAAATTTGAATATCAAATATATTAAATGTTATATAATTATATTAAAAAGTATAGGGGATAGGATAAAGAAATTATTTTCTATTTAAGACAGTGTATAATCATAAATATATTACACTTACAAGGTACTATTTCATTTGATTTAAAAACTGGATAATGAATCTTTTTTTTACCAGATTCACTGTTTTCTTCTACAAATAGTAATAGAAACTATAGTATATATCTAGTTAATAGGGAAGTTGAACTATTTGTACCAGAGGATACAGTATCTTATTTATTACTGTAATTTTATTAGGTAAATATAGATTTTTTTAATAACAATTTTATAGATAAAGAAACTGATGTTTTAAGAGATGGACTTTCCAATATCCTGATTATTTTATATTCTCACTTGAATACATAGTCTGTTTTAAGTAGTCAATTCAGTCTTTCTGTTTATAAATCAAATATATTTTAAAAATAATTCCAAAATACAATATATAATGAATGATTAAGCTATCTACTAAAGAAGGATGATCAAATAACTATGGTAAAAGAAGAAAAACATTATTTAGTATTTAAGATAAGAAATATGAAGTAAAATCTAAAGTAACCATGGGTATATGGGCACATAGGAAACAAGATTAGTTTTTGTTTTGTTTTTTTTTTTATAATTGCTGAATCTGGGTGATGAGTATTAGCTTTATTGAACTAAACTCTGTCTCTGTATATGCTTTTAGACTCATATATTTAAAAAATTGAATAAATCAAGATTACCAAAAGTACTTAATGACACGGGAAATAACTGTTGTATATATTTCAAGTAAAGTAAAACTAGTTAAAATTATGAATCTATCTTTGGATGTAAATATGTCAGAATAGCAGAGACAAATGTCTTCTATCTATGGTAGATTTTTTTAAAGTATATTTATTATATATCTATTTTTTTCCTATTCGTTGTATGCATTACTATTTCCAGTCATTATTTCTATTTAACTCAGAAAAATAAGCATGGTTACATGTACTAATTAAAAACATTTTCATTTGAAAACTCTTTAAAAATGAAAAAAAAGTAAAAAGTGAATTTCCATCATTTAATTAAACAAATTAGACATACGAAAATACAGTTTCATCATTCTCTTATATTTAAAATTATCTGTTATTAAGAAACTTACCTATTATACTGAAATTAACTTTCTCATACATTTTTAGAGTGTATTTTAGCATGTGATACTCAAGTTGCTGACATTAGATAGCTATTTCCCTGAGTGCAGAGACTTTAAAACAGTATTTCAAAACACTATACTTTAAATGCCATTAATGATTTATCCAAGGTTCACAAAGCTAGGGGGAAAATATCCACTTATTTTAGTCAGAATAAATACAAAAATTAGTTGTATGTATAGCATAAATGTTTTTGTATAATTTAATAATTCTGAAAAAATGATGTTATTAAAAATATGTTTTCTAGATGAAACTACCAGTTAATGTACCTAGAAGTCTAGAAGAAAATACTATTTTAATAATAATCTATTAATTTGCACCCATTGAGAATTTATGATTTTTCTTGTTTACTTTTAGTGGTCAAAGGTTCAACTATAATAAGAGAAGACGGCTATGCGTACATTGAAAGGTTGGATGCTGGATCTGGTCATATTTCTACTGTTTTGAATCTTCTCCATCTCTTTTGTGGCTCTAATCAACTTTTCTTACATGCATATCTCCTTTGTATTGTGCTGTCTAATAACTCTTTCATAGTCACATAATCCTCAGGGTCTACAGCACACTAGCTGATCCTTTTCTTTTTAAGATTTATTTATTTATGCATACAGAATTGGGGTACAGGTCACAGGTGTAGGGGTGGTGAGAGGATTCACCAGAGATGGAGTGGGGGGTAGAACAGGCAAAGTGATGAAGTACACTGCTGAGGGGAGCAGCAGTGGGTCAGAAGAGGTCTGCTGTGGGTCTCCTGGGGGGCAGGGATCCAAGTTGCACTGAAGCTGCAGCAGCTCGTTTTCAGGGCTGAGCTCTAATCCTTTGAGCCACACAATTGAACCGTTTTTTATGTCTTGTTAAAATGGCTGCATAATTCCCACTGTTCATAGTCTTCATATTAAAACAAACAAACAAAACAAAACACAAACTACTTTTATTTACCTTTTACCCAGTGTACTGGTAGAATTGATGTTCTCTTTCCATTATCTGTTGCAAAATATATTCTTTCTTGTGTGTGTTTTCCAAGTCTCAGAATTACTGAACATGCTGAATGTTTTAAATTGTTTTAACCAATTGTAGCAATAGTTTACAACACTGTGTATTATTTAGGGGGATAGGTGCTCATCTTTCTAGATGTGTATACCCTCCAACAAAGCACTCTTGCTATTTCACCTTAGAACACTAGAGCTCACCACACTTTGCTCTCCACCTTTTACCCTCCCAATAAAGTAGCTTCAATTATTCTCTTCTATTTGTAGGTTTTGTTTTATTTTTGCCATTTCCTTTGTTTTGTTTCTTTATGTTCCACATATGAGTAACATCCTCCAGAGCGTCTCTGTATCCTTTGGATTTATCGTACAACATTCCTGCTAGTTTTATTCAAATTGTTGGAAGTGACTAGATTTCATCTTTACTTTTTGTTAAATAACCGAGTAGTTTATCATTGTGTACATATACCACATCTTCTTTATCCATACATCTGTCATTGGGCACTTAGTAAGAAATAATACCTGGTTGATCATCTTGCAGAGTTTTCCTAAGTGGTGTGTGATTAAGAATGACAGGTGCTGGATATGATAGTTCCTTCTCCAAAGAAATAATATATTAAGAATTTTCTTAAAGATTTAACATTATATTGGCCCTCCCTGGTGGCGCAGCGGGTTAAAGCACTGCACTACGAAGCTTAAGCCACTTCCGCATGAGTTCGATTCCCGCCTGCCCCGGAGGAGTCCACATGGCGAGACAGACCTCTCCTGACCCGCCCGCTGCTCCCCTCAGCAGTGTACTTCGTCGATCTGCCTGTTCTGCTCCCCACTCTGTCTCTGGTGAATCCTCTCACCCTTCGCATCTCTGGCCTGTACCCCAGTTCTATATGAATAAATAAATAAATCTTTAAAAAAAAAAAAGATTTAACATTATAGTCAGTTGGAGTATCAGATCACTTTCCCCACCTTTTTTCCTGGGTATCGAAACTTAGGGGATGATGTTTGTGATGTGATATTGACTTTCTTCTGGATAGAGAGGTTGAAAATTATAGAGACATTTTATAATTTTAAAATAAATTAGCATGCTCACCTAAACACTTTTATCTTTTATTTCGTTGTGGGCTCTGAAATTTACAAGTCTCCTTTCAACAGTAAAATTATTATTTTGTTTCACTTCAGACTAAAGGAAAGGAAATTTTTATGAAAAGCAGCTGTTTTCATATATATATATATATATAAACTTTTCACTAAAATATTGCTACTGCTTTGATATTCTCAGTTGAGTCTATATAAGCAGGGAATAAACTATTTCCTTGTAGGTGTCTACTTGCATTCTCTTTTTTTACTATAGATCTAAGAGAAATCTATATGTTGTTATATAGAGAGAAAGCACAAAGTTTAGAAGTAAAGCTTCATGAAAATTTGAGCATAAATCAGCAAACTAACACCAAACAAAATATCATATTTCAAGTCATTGACACACTGAGTGGTATTCCAAAACTAGTGAACATTCATTGAGTGAAAGCATATAGAAAATTCTAAAATCTGATCTAGATAACATGCATTAGTAACAGAATTGTGCAATAACTCTAATGTTGGCACTGGAGGGTGCACATGCTTTAACAAGTTAATGTTAAATTAATTTTATTCCATAGTTAATTACAGGAATGTTTGGAGGTAGCAGAAACACTGAATTAAAAAAAAAAACTAAGCTTTTCATTTTTAAAATATCTATTCTTATTTTTATACATGCAATAATTGGGGCAAAGGCCAGGGGTACAAGAGTGAGAGGATTCACCACAGAGTGGGGAACAGAATAGGCAGACAGACAAAGTACACTGCTGAGGGGAGCAGCGGGCAAAGCAGGAGAGGTCTGACATGCCATGTGGGTCACCTCCCTGGCCAGCACAGTGCAATAGCTTGATAGCACTGAGACTTTAATCCCTGCACCACCAGGGAGGCCCAAAAGGTTCAGCTTTTTAATCATTTGTCACATGTAAAGCACAAAGTGCTAGAAGAAATCCCTCTGGGTTCATTACTCTTTTCTGTTTTAATAACTCTTAATAGGCAAAACCATTTAAATTCATAAGGTATAAGTAATGGTTTCCAACTTTATGTGAGTGTGTATGTGTTTGTGTGGAAGGGGGTGCTCTTTCTCTCTCTCCCTGTATGTGTGTGTGTATGTGTGTGCATGTGCCTATATATATATATGTATATATATACACACATGTGTGTATGTATACATGTATGTGTATGTATGTAGCACCTTGGGTGTAGACTTATTTTGGTAATGCTAAACTTTTTTTATAACTAAAAATTACTAATTTACTAATTTTTAAACATTTACTTTGCAACAAAATTTACTCCATTTGAGTTTATTTTGTAACATTACTATGCATTGACAATTTCCTGTATCCTTTTAATCACTAAACATTAGCTAATTTTGGAGTTGATGCCACAGAGTGTGTCAATGGCTTGAAACACAATATTTTATTGCTTGGTTTTAGCCAATTTATGCTTAAATGCATGCTATCAGCCTAATTTATTTTACAAAAGAAGGAGATAATAACATCATTCTCTTTTTAGAAGCAAATTAAATATGATTTAGAAACACAACTGGAGAGGCAACAGATTTAATTGTGTAACTAATGGCCATGTGGACATTTTTTTAATATATAGCTTTATTGACTGTCCAAATTTCACCTTAGATATAGTATTTTAGGAAATTACTCCATTTTACAAAATTAGGCTAACAGCAGTCAGAAATATAGGGAAGACTTAAAAATGTATATATAATGGGATATTATTCCAGCACAGTGAAAATTTGATTTCAGTATTTGGTAAGACAATTGCTTGGTCTAGAGAGATACACCTTAAATTTGTATTAAAATTTGACTTAAAATACTTCTCATCTAGACTCACAGGACAGAGTCCCTTTTCAATGAAAACTATTCTATTTTTCAGTTCTCAAGCAGATGTATTCAGTTGCAATAGCAAATAGCTGAACAGACACAATTTCCTGACTTCTAAAATTAAATTAGATGAGACAGATAGGACAGATAGTTGGACTTTCATTTTCTACATGTTGCAATAATAGTAAAAAAAAAAAAAAAAAAAGCAAGGCTTGGCAGATGTTACTTTCTTCTATTATAGTAACTTTGAATGCAATATATTAAAGTTCATTTGATTTGGCTGCCAGAATAAGGAAGATGGGATTAAAAGTCACTACTTATTATCACTATTGACTATCATATAAGTAAATATACCTGAATTTTGCATTTTTGGGAAGGCTTATGAACTGGGCTTAGGGTAATTTGAGTTTCCTCTTCTAATAAAATCAAGGGAATTTTTTTAAACAAATATATTGTTAAAATACTAATTTTCTCCTACAGCACAAAAGGAGCCACACCTTTATTAAATAACAGCTGTGTGTTGTACACATGGTTATTTTCATTGTGGTAAGATGTAATTCTACTATGGTTCTAGATTCTAACATTGCTGTCTACCAAATCTTTCTGAAGATAGGAATGGTCTATGTGCACTCCCAGTGCAACAGTCACCAGTCATATGATTAATGGATAAAATAATGCATTCATTTACTTTGCATTGACTGAGTGAATAGTTTCACTTGATGTCCATGACATCAACTTCACAATCAATAGGTTTATAAAGCATGAACTCTCCAGGACACTACCTTCCCATTTTGAGTCAAAACAGATAAGAGAAAATATTGTTCTTCACTGTTATGTATAAAGATATTTGCCTTATTGGTAAATTACTAGTTGGAGACTTTTTTTTCATAGTTAAAATACAAGTGAATCATTCACTTGATAAGAATTTTAGTCTGTGTACTTTGAAGAGAGAGTGGTATGATAATTCTTCTATTGAGCCCATTAAATGGAGTCTCGTTAAGAAAGAACCCACTGTAATTACCTTCATTTTCTTTTCATCTTTTTAAAATATTTATTTTTACTTATTTATGCATACAAGAACTGGGTTGTAGACCAGAGGTGAAGCAGGTGAGAGGATTCAACAGAGACAGAGTGGGGAATAGAACAGGCAGCTCTTTTGAAATACACTGTGGATGGGAGCACTGGATGAAGACAGGACAGTGCATGTGGGTTAGCTCCCTGGCTTGGGATCTAACTAGGGAGGCTGGTAATATCTTCAGAGTGCTGATGGGCCCTCCCTGGTGGCGCAGCGGGTTAAAGCACTGCACTAAGAAGCTTAAGCCACTTCCGCATGAGTTTGATCCCTGCCTGCCCCGGAGGAGATCCACATGG
>NW_004567111.1:13729279-13759052 GCF_000260355.1 Condylura cristata
CTGAAAAGAATAAACTACCTAGAAATAAACTTAACTAAGGATGTGAAAAACTTGTTTACCAAAAACTGCAAATAACTAAAGAGAGAAATTAATTCATGTATACAAAACGATGTTATTGGAATGTCCATACAACCCAATGTTGGCTATACATTCAATGCCTTATCTATCAATATAAAAAAAATTGCAGTGGCATTTTTTACAGAAATGCAAAAACAATTCTGAAATTCATACGGAAGCACAGAAGACTAAAATTAGTCAAATCCATCTTTAGAAAGAACAAAGCTGGAATCATCACAATTTCTGGCTTCAAGATATATTAAGCACGAAAGTAAATAAAATAGTATGCTACTGACATAAAGATAGACATAAAGACTAAAGGGACAGGATAGAAAGTCCAGAAATAAGCCCAATCACATATAGTAACTGATCTTTGCCAAGGATGCCAAGAATAGGCAATGTTGATAAAAGAGTATAATCAACAAATGATGTCATGGAAAACTGATATCTATCTACTCGAAAAATTATGAAATTAGACAGGTTCTTAATTTTAGATGCCACATTTCCCATAGAATGTTTACATTAGGAATCTTGTAATTGTAAATTCCTTTTGTGACTCTTTTAAAGGTTTGTTTAAAAACTTCTTGACAGCTTTACAGCCTAGAATTATCTTTCTCAGGACCCAAGAACCATCTCTTTGAAATATAATAATCAGGAAAGATAGCTCCTCATCACCCAATGTCATCTATCAATCAACCTAAATTCCTTGAGCTCCCTTCCTGAAGACAGAGAGATTTTACTTTTCCTTTGAATAGGAGAGTTAGCAAACACAGTTTATACAAAAGTGCTCCCCAAATTTATAATTTTCTCACCTTTGGTTTCAAGAATCCTGAGTACACAGACATGATCTATGTTCTCTCTTTAAGTGTGGAAATAGTACTGCAGCAGTTAGAACTGCCTACATAGGAAGATGACTTCCTTCAGACAGAGTGACTTACTGACATCAAGTGCTTAGAAATGCTTGTTTGGGCTACTCTTGTAAGAACTTGAAATGCGATTAGACTTTTAGTGTCTCAGTTTTCTTCTTTGTAAAGAATTTGGTGAAACTTCATAGAGGGCATTGAGAAGGAATTAAAATTAAAAGAAGATATGTTTAAATCCTCTAAGATGAAATTATCAAAGTAATATGTAAAGGATTTATTCAGTCTTGAATTTAATCATATGTCAAGATTTTCAAAGACATATATTGCATTTTTATGGCTTTAGTAAATAATATTGATTGAAAGTCTAAAATGATAATAAAGTGTGTTACCTATTAAACTAAGGAATAAGATAATTACAATATTGAAAACAAAAGTAGGTCAATTCTAGAGACCTGCACAGGAAAAGTTTAAGTTATACCTCAAGAATGAGAACTGGATCTGGGTTAACATGAAAAAAGCAAGGTAAACATTTTCAAATTTTATGCCACATTTTGAATGCTCTGTTGTATTTACTAATTTGCTCTTTTCAACAAGCAAACAAAATAAACACTATTTTTTCATAAACTGGTAGGTTATGAGCTATTGCAATTAATATAAAGTTGAACTGTAAACCTTAAATAAATTTGTAAATAGAAGTCATGTCATATATTTTTTGGGGGGAGGGGTCACATTTTAAAAGGACAGGTTTATTAGGAAAAAGAGAACAAGAGAGGTGCCTGAATTGTCCCAGGTGTGCAGAAGAGCTGCCACTCCTGTTTTGCAAAGGGTAAAGGGTTTGTAAAATGAAACACCTGTAACAGTCACAGGCAGTCAAGAGACTGGCAAGTAATTTCTTTAGAACTACAGTCACTAAGGAATATACATATAACATATTCAGAAAAAAAGAGAGTGTAGCCAAGAATTAATGCTAAGCCCTTAAAAGGAACAGAAGTTTATTTGCCCACATCTTCCTTCAAGCTACTACCCCAATGCACTTACACTTTTGCATCAGTTGTTACTTCCTAGGAGTTTGATATAAACAAGTACTGGCATCAAGTTCAGTTGAAGACAGTTCAGTTGGGCAAGCTACCCAACTGACAGTCAATAAATTGAACATGAGGACAAGTATCTCCTTATTTCTCATAAATTCATAGGATACTAAAATAAAACATGGGTCACACAGTTTAGATTAGTAATTACATGTTTATTATCTGGAGAAATCCCCATATTTGCAGATGCTTGAAAGAAATATCAGTGTACCTGTTCAATAATAATCTAAATGAATCCACCACTCACTAGCCCTGTAAAGATATATAGAACTTTAATTCAACATTTGATATGCATAAATAAATAAATCTAAAAAATAAATCAAAAGGAACTATGGTATTTGCATGAGTATATTATTTCTATAAATACAAGGTCTTTGTAATGTACTACATATTTATTTTTCAAACAATACCTTGAAAGATAAAAGTTTAAATTAATATGATACAGGTGTGTATTAGTGGGCAGGAAACAATTTGATGCATCAGATTGGTGAGGGAGGAACTAGGATTTCTGTGTTCTTTATCTTATTAGGGACATCTTGAAGCAAGCACTCATTAAGCCAACTTCAGATACTGATTGATGATGACACAAAGGGTGTGATCCATCTTTTGGAATTTTGGAATAAGGACAGATCTACAATTATGTTTATAAGTATGCACTGCAGTTTTATTATCTGAGGGTTAAAGTTACTTCTAAAAAGATTATGCCACTCTATTTGATCTAAAATAGATCAAATAGTTGGTTATATAATGTAGCACTATTTACCTAATTATTTTACCTAATAAATTGAAACTGCATTCTTTTTCAATTTAATAGCCTTTAAATTACCAAACCATATTTAATTGATTTACCGTCTTCTGTTACAAAGGTAGTTGTAATGTATGTAAACAGGGGCTGTTGCTGTATTTGAACCCTGGAGAGCTTTTCTAGGATGATATGATGAGTACAGTTTAAATCAAGGTCCACTTTTGAAGCAACCCAAGAAATGTAGATATTTTTGAAGCAAAGGCACATGAGCTGAACAGTAAGTAGAAAATTGGAATATACCATGCCATTTACATACCGTTTAGTTGTTTCCCACTTAATATGTGACATGTGAAGATATTTTAAAGGAGAACATGTTTGCATTAAAGAATTCTGGGTATAATTTTAAGTTTCTAAAAATTCCAATTGTAATTTAAACTATTTTGCTTTTTCCAAGCTTGGCAAACACAGTCTCTTTCTCTCTCCCCTCTCACCCCCCCTCTTTCCATTTCTCTCTTCTTCTTTTCCCTTCCTGCCCCTTCTCTGTATTGATATCAATTTCCTGGACTGATGATGTCAACATTTGAGACTTTAACTTTCTATATGTTCATTCACTTATAATCTAAATGTTTAATATTAATATAAAAAATAGTATGGCATTCCAGATTTCTAATTTTAAAGGTCAGAATTTTTATGATTACTGATGTGATACTAATTTGTGTTATCTCTTGGGGGGAAGTATTTTTAATTAAAATAATTCAAACTATTAAATATAATTCAAATAATTTAATTTTACTATTTTTATTCATACAGAAAGGAACATCAACATGAAATATACACTATTTGTTTCAAGCTAAAACAAATAAAGTTTATATTATCTAGCCTTGCTCTACTTTAATAGCTTTAAGTTGTCACCCTACTTGAGTTCTAAAGTCCCTATGCTCAAGTCAGTTCAGCTTGGTAATCAAATATATTTAGAATCAATTCTGCATTCTTCTAATTTCTAACCTGGTGCTAGAATCCTATTGACTCTTGGATAGATATCCTTTGTTTATATCATTCTCATTTTTAAATGACTGGCTAAATACTGTTATTTATTTGATTATAATTGAGCTAATATGTTGCATCACATTTGGCATTTCATTTATCATTTATTCATTTATTACTGTCCACATGAACACTGGTCACTCAAAGTAAGAAGAAAGTGGTTTAATTAGATCTTTAGCTAGCATGTTTAGGAAAAACTCATTAAAATGACTTGCTAGGAGACTCCACTATAGAGAGGTAAAATAAAGATTGGAGCAGAGCTTCAAACAGAATGTGTTTTAACTGAAACCAGATTCCATGCAGATACTCTCTTCTTCCTATATCAGCACTGGAAGTGAATAGCAATAGCTCTCCCAGGTGAGAAAATTTAGCCTAGGTGTAGCATATGTGATGTCAGCATTTCAATCAACAGTAAATGACTAATCATGACACATGCTAAGGAGAAGTTAACTGTAAATCCTACCGAAGCCAGGGGAAAATAGAAAAGAGGTTTGGGACCTAACATGATCTAAAGCAGCTTCAGAGAGTGAGGGAGGAAAAGCAGTGATCACTGAGAACCACCTCATCTAGGGAGTGTGCCACCTCTGACCTTGTGTTACTCGCTTGACAATGAAAGTTCCAGGAAAGGAAACTCATTAATGAACACCTGCCCTAGACCTACAGGAAAGGGAGTGGGGAAACTGCATACTGGAGCTTAAGAAATTTGAAACAGGCACTGGCAATTCTTATGCCACGGCATCTTAGCAGCAAATTCTTTGAAGAGAGAGTTGGTACTACGTAAACACCTGTGACAGATCTAAAGACACATTAACTGCTCCACTGAACATTTTGTTCAGTAAAGTTTGGATAGACTCAAAAATGAAAAATCATAACCATCTGGTCATAAGCCCATGTTCTTTCTCAAGATCTTCACTCCATATTAAATTATCAAAGTTTTGTCCTCACTTTTATAATAGAATTTTCATCTTTGTAGAGGGTCTGAATAGGTAAGTTAGTGATGGTTATGATCCTAACAATTGCTAAAATTTTATTTTTATGTATCTCTGTATTTGTCAACTGACAACATATTTTTTAACTATTGTTTACAGGACACAATGATTTTAGTTTCTTATATTAATGATATGCTGTTTCACATGGCAGCTCATCCTGCAGTAGGTGATACCAATCTATAAATCTAAAAATGCACCTACATCTTATCTCCAAAAATTGCATTTAAATAAAATTAGCAAGAATGATCACTTTTACATATTTTAACATTTTGCTAATCTGTTGATATAACTCAGAATAGAAAGGATACACAAATTTACCTTGAAATCTTGTGTCTCAATAAACCAATATTTCATATTTCACACACATAACTTTTCCTACTAGAACAGTAAAAGAGTTCTTATATTTCTCAGAAATCAACCTACACCAATTTGTGTTAGGAGCATTCTAACATGTGGCTTACGATTAGTTAGATGAGGACAACAGAAAGGGGAGAAATCTTATTTATTTTTCACTATCTCAGACCTACAACATAAGGAATTTTTAGCACTGTCCTTTAGCAAAAACTTGTCATAAGACTAGAGCCTCACTTATGTGAAGGTGGAAAGGTTACCCAGGAAAAGGTTAACCACATATGATGAACACAGCTTTCTCAAGAACTTTATCTTTTTGTCTTATTTCTTCCAATCAGACAGAATATTAGGCAAATGAATTGGCTCATATTAAGCACACATGTGTTGAAGGAAATATTTGAGAAGATGAATTCTGCTGAGAGATCAACACCACCTGGGAGACTGCTAATATGTAATTTACTAGAACATATTTCAGTATATATTTATGATAAAAATGTGTGTGTGTGTGTGTCTACTTTATTCATTCCAGGGAGGACACTAACCCAAAGCAGGAACGCATGTGTCAGGAATGTTAGTCAAAGACATCGGAGATGTCTTCAGGTAACTTTTCCTCTGAATAACACCAGGGGCATACAAATATTACAAATGTATTTTCATGGACTTATTTACTGGCAATTGAAATAAGTATGTTAGCTAAATTATTCTAGGAAAAACCTACCTTTTCATGAACAAGCATGAAAATCCAGAAAGTCTTCCCTTATACTATTTCAAAACAAATCTCGATGTTAGTTAACATATTTGTGAAGTTTTGATATTCTCATGATGAATGTATGATTTTCTAAATGTTGCTGCTAAAATTTTGTAAGGCTTGAGCCAGAGAACTTGATACTGAAAATAGACAGCATTTCACTGAACCACAGAAAATATTCTAAGAACTCTTGTGCAAATGTTATCTATACATATAAAATCCTGGTTGTCATGAAATATTAAGTCCTGTTACCAAAGTTTCTGCCATCTTCTTCAAAATATTAGTTGATATTTCTAGAACACCACATCACTAACCACAATAGACTAAATATAATCAATATTCCTTAAACTCTCACCACGAGAAGTATACCACTTCTCACTGATTCAAATTCATGAGGATTGAATTCTACACTGAATATTAACACCTAAATCTGGATAGTAGCATAGTTTGGATACAGAAAGCTAGAAAGAAAAAAAAAAAAGTGGAAATTTGCTTCAAGTTGTGAGAAACAATTTCCTAGCATTTGGTACCATTTAGAGTTATATTAAAATCCAAAGAATTGTCATTATCTGATCTTTCTCCAAAGAGGTAGAATTTACAAAGAAGTCTTTATATGATAGTTTTGGAAATATACAGTGGACTTTTAGAGACAAAATCCAGATAGACATCAATAATGGATAATTTGTATGAATTGTCAGGATGTTTGTATTCATCCTTAATATCTTAGTTGTTTTGTTTTTATATCATCCTTTAGTTATGCTTCATCTTTGAAATATTTAAAATCTTAAATTGATGGTTTGAAGTATTATTTCTTTGTGAAAATTACTTTCAGAGGGAACTCAAGATCTATTTTAAAAATGTGGAGTATGTAATTTATAACTTAGAGAAAATGTTAAGTAGGTAATTCAAAATTATAAAAAGAAATAAACGCATGCCATAAGGTTAAGTAACCTTCATTAAGTTTTAGTTAAATTTAAGACATGAAGCTATGGGAATGTGAAGAATCACACTGTCCCGTGTTTAAGTAGGAAAAGAAATACATGTTGCAAACTGCCTTGCAAAGGCAATAAGACTGGACACCAAACTATAGAGCAAATTAAAGACAGACTACATGGTTTTAATCCAGTTTCCTTGTCTTTTATGATGGTGATCATAGGAAAGAGTAACATAAAAGAAATTCTGGATGCACTGTAAACTTTCTGTTAAAGACATCATTTATAACTTAACATTTAATGTTGCTTATGTAAGGTCATTTTGGACTTAAAAAGCTACTGTGAGCAAAGTGCTGACTTTCTTTGAATAGCACATATTATTTTTTTATGATATACTAGGAATTATGTAGACATATCCACTCCATCATATGCCTGTTTTTTTTCCCTCTGATCTCAAGAAGTTTAGAATTAAACAAAATGTTTAAAATTAAAAATGACTTAGACCTTAATTTGATAAAAAGTTGTGTCCCTGTATATTGGGAATTTTGGTATTTCTAATTTAATGGCTTTTATCTTTCCAACTTTTGTTTGACTTTTGTCATTTAAAGATGTATATGGTACAAAAATAATTAAATATGTAAGACTTAGCGTTTGTAAGAATCACCTCACGTACTGTATCAATTGATATTTTTATGAAGACTGAAAGAAAAGTAGGTCATGTTTTCCTGTGGCAAATGCTGAAACTTGAAGGAAACGAGGATGCTGTTGGGGACACAGAGCAGGTCTCTGGGTACAGCAGCATCAAGAATGGTCCAGCTGGGAGATCTGGCCATCCTCATCTTTATCAGCACAGAGGACACATTGCTCCCTGCTCGAGTAGTCCCAGCTTATGCCATAAAGATAGCATGAAGGTGACTCAGAAATCTCACTGTTATTGTTGTGTTTGATACCATCAACCTCTCTTTACTTCATTGTCTCTGTATCTCTGTGACTTGAGCCTGTCCTTTGCTCAAGGACTTTTGTTCATCAATCTGCCAGCTTGGATGGATCCCTCGGTTTTGTGTTGTTTTCATTCAATAGATGAAGAAGGGTCTGAATGCATTTCAACCATGGCAGAGAAGGGCAAAGTGTTGGTAGGTGGTTCCTGTTGCAGAACTTAGAACAGAGCTTGGCCTGTGAATAGCTGCTCTACAATCTCTGGTTCAGTCATTCGCAGCCAGAGCAGTGGTGGTTATGCCCTGCAAGGTCATTGCCATTTATGAAGACCTCTGGCCTTCAGTATACTTCAAATATCAGAAGAGTTCTTCCAGGCCCTCCCTGGATGGAAGCACAACTCTACCGAAGCTAGCCGAAACCTCTTCAGACAAGATCGATCCCCCGCCCACATGGCACAACAGACCTCTTCTGACCAGCTCACTGATCTCCTCAGCAGTGTACTTCGTTGATCTGTCTGTTCTGCTCCCTGCTCTGTCTCTGGTGAATCCTCTCACCGCCCCTGCACCTCTGGCCTGTATCCCATTTCTGTATGCATAAATAAATAATAGCTTAAAAAAAAGTTATTCCATTGTCTTATACGTTAATATATAAGGAGATAAATATGCATAACTTCTTAATTTAAAAGCTCTATATACTCCTTTTACATAATTTTCTATTATATTAACAGACTTTAATATTCAAATGTATTTAAGAGTATAGCACAAATAATTTTCCTTATATGAAACTGTGTTTTCTCTTTTCAATGAAGGAAGGTAAATGGAAAATATGCAGAATTCCCATAAAATCTGTGAGCTATTTTTTTCTTGTTTCATCCTTATTCCCAATCAAAACTTGCAAAGTCTTGAATTCACTGTCAGAGGTAATAATGATCTCCATCATAGTAGGACATGTTCTTTTCTCATAGTGACAGTAAAATGAAAGTTCCCCTTGTTAAGGACTATAGCCTGTATGCTATAGCTGTATGCTATGATGACTTAGAGATCTCTGATAATTTACTCAGAACTTAGTTTATCTACATATTGCTTGTTGTAAAATTAATAGAGTAACTCCCTTTTCCCTACCAATATCCTAAAATTAACTTTGCCCTTTGCTTTTTCCTAGTTCCAGATTCTAAATGTCAACATTAATATTCCTTCTCTCTCTGGAATTATTTGGTAACTTATTCTGACATGTCCTCTGTTTAAATCACAGAAGTGTTGAAAATTATCCTACGTTCCATCCATTCCTGGTACTGTCTGCTCAGCAGTATTTCTAAATAAGCATTTTCTATTTACTGAATAGTTTCCTGACAAATATTGTACCTACCTCATCCTTTTACTATTCCGAGCACTGACTGCTTTCTAGTCTCTTTGGAACACTCCCTTTTCTTTAGCTAAGATTATCCTTTGTAAAATCTGCAGCACTTTTATAGCAAATGAACATAATTAAATGATTAAATTAAATGATTTAAGATTTTTAATAATAGGTTGTGTCCATTATTAAAAAAAAATATTTGTAATAATTATTGGGTGTCCACAGAAAACACTGAATCCCTGTTCTTAGAAACAGTACATTTCCTTGAAGTAATCATAATTCTCTAAAGCATCGCTGTCTCTGATAGAAGGGTAAACTAAAGTTAGAATAGATCAAGCAAATCATCCAGGGAAATAATAAATTTGGGGTACTCTGATGAAATTTTTGACCAAATAAACGTGAGGGAATATTTACTGAAGACATACCAGATTAGGTAGGGTTTAATATGTATAAATTTCTCACTTAAAACACAAACAAAAATACAGAAAATCAGTTGCCTCATTTCCCCCCTTTTTCTACATATGGTCACTTACATTGTTAATTATTATCATTTGCCTACACATGAAAAGAATAACACTAATCTAGTAGGAAGGGAAAGAAGAAGTAAATAACGTAATGAAAGAGGAAATGGGAACTAAATAAAAATTAAAAATAGGTATTATTTTAAAAGACAAACTTGAAATCAAAACTAAATTATTAAAGGCTTAGTTTGGAATATTTCATGGTTTCTGACAACTTGTTCTTTGCTTAAAAGCTATAAGTAAACTAAACTCAATATTCATGCACACACGGAAAGTGAGTAAGGTAAATCTTATTTCTTTCACATTTTAGTATTTGACATTATGATTGATCTTGTTTACAATATACTGTACTGTCACGTAGAAATGTAAATAGTCTTTATTTATTGATTTAATAACCAGATATGAAATTTTCCTGCATACTTTAGATTTAACAGAAATACCATTAGATGAAATAATTGGGAATCATTCTTGCTTAGTTGATAAAAATCCTTTTATAAATGTGTGATAGTTATATGACATGTCATACAAATATGAAAAGCTATTTTAACTACAAAATGATAGTCATTTAATCAGGGCTTTATGACTATTTATGACTATCAGTTATTTGGCATATTTATCTATATTGACTGCAACTTTCAGAATCTATTTTCTACACAATCTATGGGTATATAAAGTATATGCCCTCCGGGATACAATATTCCCAAACCACCCCTATTTTGACTTTTTTAAAGTCAAAACAGATAATAGACAGTATGTTGTTTGTGAAATCTTGATAGTGCTGAGACTTTAATCCCTGTGCCACAAGGAAGGCCCCCTCTTTTCAGTTTGAATGAATACAATACACTTGAGTGTTGGAATACTTAGACATTAAACTAATTATCCCCTGAAGACACATAAATACAGTAAATCATCCTTTACTGTCATAGATAACAATATTCTTGGAAACTACAATTTTAAGGGAAAGGGCATATAATAAAAGCCCCCCTTTTAAATAACATAGTTTCCCTTCAAAAGAGGAAGGACCTCTTTTTCATTTATGATAAAACTTCTGTAGAATTTCCTTAATTCTTAAATGCAAAATGGTATATATGTTACCCAAATTTATATAGATATACAAGGTTAATTGAGAGTATAGAATATAATAGTGATAAATATTTGACTTACAAATACTTCATGAGAATTATGCAATTCGATATAAAACTAAATTATACCTATACCACTATGCCCATACCACAATGACTTTGTGAAATTAGAATGATTTTTTTGTTATTTATTTATTTTACTTATATACTATATATAAAGTAATTTACTTAATAATTTATTTATTATTTATACATTTACGGAGTTCTTGGCCTACTTGTGTTTGTTATCTGCAATGTCCAACTTGTAGAAGATGATGTTTGATTTGCTATTTGTATTTACTTTTAGTTTTGCAATATCTGCTGTTGTACACTTAACTTCATACATTCTAGACCCAGAAGACAGCTGATGAGAGAAAGATAAGCTTAAACAAAAGTTTGATTAGGAATCACTCACTTTCCCTTTTGGTTGTTATTGTCCAGAATGCTCTAAGGATTATGAATTTACCCACAAAGAAATAATTTATACTGCAGAGAACTTAGGTGCTAAATATAGTACCTAGGAGTTTAATAAATTAACAAACTTAACAGTATTAACATTGTCACTTCGAGTACATGCACTCATTATCTTTCATGTTCCAGATGTGGACATTTACCCAGGGATTTATATAACAACAACAAAAAAAAAATTACCAGTCTTAATTGTCTGTCAATTCCCTTTGATCAATAACCCAATTTCATCACTCAAGGAACTTAACTTATGTGCAACCTTGTAAGATTAGCAAGGCTATGTCATCTAGAACAACAGAAATGAAAGCATTTTCTGTTTTGTGTGGGTCATCCTACCATGTGTTGTCTTTTCTAGTTGTTGCATCTAAAGAAGAGTGATGATAAAGTAAAGCAGGCACAGTTACAGCAATTATGCCGATATGTGATTTGAATTCACATCATAGAGTATGACAGAGAACTTCTTAAGGGAGAAGAGTTATATTTCTGCTCTGTGTGACAAAAAGATGAATGTTATCCAGATGAATACACTTTCAGGAAAGGATATTCTTTGATCAGTTCATCTTTTACAACATATGTAGATAACTAGAATGCAGTAATTTTATGAGCCAAAAAGAGACGCCTTGTTTATTTGCCCATAGAAAAAGGAAACTTAAAAAAGAAAATGACAACATAAATCAGAGTAGTAATGTACCTAGTAGAATAAAGGAGTAATACTCAGTAAGACATCAAGGGAGGACAAATGATGTAAGGGAAAAATCCTAATGCTAAACAGATGTTGTGATATTCGTTCAATAAATGGCAAGGATGATAAGCCTAAAGAGCAATGTTGATTATTAAACATCATTTCTGAAATTGAAAAGGTGAAGGTTGGGGGAACTAATAGAACTTTCTATATAAGTATCATTTAAGTACTCTTAGAAAACCCCAGAAATTCTTGGAGTGGGATGTATTCTTTTCCTAATACTGCCTTAAAATTTTACCAAAAATTTTGTCACTTAAAACAATACCCATCTAATATCTTAAAGTTCTGGAGGTCAGAAATCTAAACTGGGTTGGCTGCATTCTGGGCGTAGATGATTTCAGGGAGAATCCATTTCCATGACTTTTCCAGATTTCTAAAACTTCTCCCCATTCTTTTGGCTAGAACTCAGTCTCTGCTACCTCATCACATCTCTGCCTCTAATGGTTGTCCTCTTTCACTTACAAGTTCATGGTGATTACTGTCAGCCCCCACATAAGCCAAAGTCATCTCACCATCTTAACATCCTCAACTTAACCACATCTGTATACATATTGACAGGTTCCTGGCATTAAGACATGAACATCTTTAAAATCTTTTCTGCATATATCACAAGGGATATATATATTGTTTAGAGACCTTAGTATTAATTTTCTCATAAGCAGGGAAAGCAATAACTTATAAACTTGTTTTTAATCTTAAAAAGTGGTGTATGGAAAAATACAAAAAGGACAGAAATATTTTAAGGCTCTGGCAAAATAAAGCTTATATATTTATAAATATGCATTAATTCAATTGCTTTCTTCAGGTTTCATTTTTGTAATTTATTTATATCTATTTCATGCAAATTGTTAAAATATAATTTTCCCATTTATACTTAAATCTTTTTAGATCCTAGTCAAATTAAGTTGCTACTAATATAAAATGGGATCCTAAGCATCACTTCGACTTAACCCTCTCTCTATGTATACTGACCAGTTAGACCTTGTAGAAGGAAGTCCAAACATAATGAAGAAAGAAAGAAAAGAAGATTAATTTAAAAATCCCAAGCAAAAGAGAAAAAAATGTACTTACAGATTGATTTCCAAGAATAACTTTTGCAAAGGGTAGCTTATATCTTTTAAAGAAAAATGAGAGTACCCTATCTGTTATGGTTAAAATCTACCTAAATGTACAGTGAAAACAACATTATGAAGTCTGTCATTGATGTCATTTATTCAAATCTGGTATGAACTTGCACAGAACATTGTGGGACTTATTATTCTATTATTATTTTGGATTATTAGAACTCATTTTGAAAAGCAATAAACTAGAATCGGATGGATCTGAACAATAGATTTCTAATACAAAATCACATGAGTCTGAGAAAACTTGAATCAGTCTATCAGTCTGTATAAAAAAGGAAGTATAAGTTTGTGCTATTTCATGATTATATAAATGACAGAGTTGAATTAGCTGTTAATTCAAATTCTTAACCAAATACTTAGTGTTGAGAATGACAGTTGTTGCTACTAGGAATGGACAAAACCCTCTCCAACAAGCTTCTTATATGTGCCTTTCCATCTAAATACCAATGTGTTAGATCAGTTTCAATCCAATTATACTGATTGTGTAGAGCTTCAGGCTGATGTAAAGTGATTCAAATGCAAAAGATGATAGTTTCATTATGGCAGTGATTTTATGTAATGGCTTATGTTGTATACTTTTTTTTTTCTTTCTTAGATTTATTTTAATTATTTCTGTATCCAAGATATGGGGTATAGACAAGAGGTATTTGTGGTAGGGGGTGAGAGGATTCATCAGAGACAGAGTAGGGACCCAAACAGGGGGATCTACTGAAGTACACTGTGAGGAGACCCAGAGAGACAGTAGCAGTCTGCTGCGCCTTCAGGGTCAGCCTCCTGACCTAGGATAGAACTAGTGTGTCAGTGACTGGTGCTAGCTTCATAGTGCTGAGACTTAACAGCTTGAGCCACCAAGGAGGCCCTTTTTTGAGCATTTTGAATCAAATGAAACAAGTGCATTAAAGCATAAAGACTATCTTTCTCTTTAATGGACATATTTTTAAATTGTATAGATAATTGCTGTCAAGCACTTTCTGTGCATCTCTTAAAAATCCTTTGGTCTCACCTTTTGATCCAATCACTGATAATGCCAGAATTTTCACAGGCTTTGCACATAGAACCTAGCCATGCTTCACCTACGGGGAGCACTGCCTTGGGACTTGTCTAGTGCTGACATATTCCATGCTCATTCGATGCAGCTTAGAAGTGACCCAGCAATTAATTCTGCAGGGTCATCTCTGAAAAGGTGATAAGGTGCCTATGACAAGCCCTTTCCCATTTCATTCCAGGCAGACTGTTCTAAAACACATTTTATGAAATTTCTCAGAACAAAACCCTACGGATCCAGCATCAGACATTCATTTCTAAAAATAGCTAAATAATTTATCCTTATACTCAATTTTCCTTATTCCATATTTTGTCTCCCAGACTATAACTTCCATTCCCTAAAATTTTTGTATAAGTAATCTTCTTGTAATGAAAACCTTTGTTTAATGCTGTCCTTCAGGGAATGAAGACTATTATATTTTCTTCTCTATGAGGCTGTATAACCAGAATGAAATAAAGTAAAGTGTGTGAGGTATTATCATGCAAAAATGAAGACCAAGTTAATATGTAACATAGATCCCAATGTACTCAACTGGAATAATTCAGGTCTGTGTGCCTGAAAACAACAACACTAATACAAAAAACAGATCAATAGTACTTGGTAATTGGTAAATCCAGAAGAAAGTTGAAATATAAATACACACAGCACTTTGGTTTTCGGAGGTTTTATGTTTAAACTACTAATTTGAATTTCTAATTAAAATCTGAATTGAAGCTTTAGATACCTGATTTATAACTTATATGGAAATTTTCATATACAAATGTTTTCCTAAAAACTCATGACATGGATATCCTTATTAAAAAAAAAATGAAAATGTAATTTTGGGTGCTAGAAATGTTGCACAACTACGTATGTTTTTTTTTTTAAGAAAATTTGAAGCAATCTTTATTTATTTGCAGTTCCATTGAATTCTTTATATTTTCTGTTCTGAAAAAAAATATAATACAACTTTTAATTGAAAGCTTAATCTAGTTTGTATTTAGGTACTCTGGGTATGGTTGCATGTCTTGATACAACTTATTTAATCTTTTTACTTTCTGCAGACAGGAACCTCACATCTTTACTCTGAAGTGTTTTCAAATCAAAGCTCACACTTTTAACAGTAGAACCATAATGACCTTGACACTGTACCAGCTTAGGTGAGCTGTTTCTGATTATCTCTTTCCAAGTCCATTTTTTTTTTTCAGTAACATCATGTTGCTAACTTGAAAATGTGGGAGAAGTAATACTGCAAAAAATGATGAATCTACAAATCAGGATTTTTTTACCAGTAATATTCATATATTCAAGATGCCTTCTTTAAATTACATTTTAGAATATTAAGATGTACTTCTAGATTCCCCTTCCAACAATTGCATCTTGTATCCTAGAATTGGATTAATCTTAGAAACAATGTATTTTTAATGTATTATCAACACCATGTCTCAAATAAGAAGCTATCATTTTGAAAAGCTTTCTTTCACTATTTTAGTTGTACTTGAGTACCTATTAGAAGTGAAGAACACAAATGAACATTTAGTAAATTCCTATAAGATACTAAGCTTTAAAGAAAATTAAAAAAAAATCTTTGACACAAGTTCAAAAAGAATTTTGAACAGTATCTGGTTCTAATGTGTGTTAAAACAATAATCTAATAATTATCCAAACCTCTTTAATTATAAACTTTGTAGAAATTACAGAGTAGATTTTATATACTTAAAAAGAGTAGTCATGGATACTTACAATCTGTATTCCATCTAATGAGTTCATTTAACATAATGCTATTTTTAATAGGGATAAATGTTGGCAAATACTATGACTTTTCCATATAGTTTACAAAAGATACTTGTAAAAAAGGGAGGGGAGATTTCTAAAACAAACACACAGACATGGTGTCTTTTGAAAATCAATTGTACATAAAAATATACACAATTGCTTCAGAATATTACTTGCTTCTAGCATAAATCAAAATACATTATCAAGAACAGAAATAAATATATCTACTAAAGGAATATTTGTATATTTAAAGTCAGATTTGGAAATGTGGGAAATACATATTTTTTAAAGCACAGGTTTTAGATTTTTGAGTTATATTTTATGTAATCCTGGGGGTGATCTGCATCCAATTACTAAGATGGGGTCATTTCTTCACACCCTTCTTTCTGGGAAATTTATACTCTCAACATGGAGGTATTTGTTCAAAATGTTTCTTCTCAGACGAATCACCTTTGACTAAAGACATATTTGTATACTCTATCTGCCTCATTTCCTTCCATTTTTATGATTACTCATCACACTCATTAATATATTAACAGTAGATATTATATCATATACATGCATCTCTTTTCTTGATCACACCCACTACATAGAATATACAAAGTAACAACAACAAAAATAGATTGTTTACCAGTTGTATCCCAGCATCTACAAGCATCCTACACTGTATTTGGAAAACATAAAGTGTGATAGTAGTGGTTATGGAAAAGATAAGGAAGAATCACTGCAATTTAAACAATTTAATCACGGCATTTTAAACAATTATAAGAGGAGATAATGATGTGTCTACATGTACTTTTAGATTTGCATTTTTAAAGGATTTATTTATTATGTATATAATAACTGGGTATAGGCTAGAAGTGTTGGGGACAAAAAGATTCACAAGAAACAGAGTGGGGAGCAGAACAAGCAGAATGACTGAAATACACTGTGATGGGAGCAGCAGGTGAAACAGGAGAGGTCTACTGTGCCACTTGGGTCACCTCCTTGACTAGGATGGAACTAATGCTGCAGTGCATTTAATCCCTTGCATCACCAGGGGCCCCCTAGATTTGTATTCTTTTTTTTTTTTTTAAGATTTTATTTATTTATTCACATAGAGCTGGAGTATAGGCCAGAGATGCAGAAGGTGAGAGGATTCACCAGGGACAGAGCCGGGAGCAGAACAGGCAGATGGATGAAGTACACTGCTGGGGGGATGAGGGGAGCAGCAGGCGGGTCAGGAGAGGTCTGCCACGCCATGTGGATCTCCTCCGGGGCAGGTGGGAATTGAACTCATGTGGAAGTGACTTTAGCTTCTTAGTGCAGTGCCCCAACCCGCTGCACCACCAGGGAGGGCCCTAGATTTGTATTCTTAAGGGGAAAATCATGTACACATGCACCTCACCATTTGTTGAAATGGAGTACGCCATGCAAGAGAAAATTTGGGGATGCATACATATTATGGGCAATTTTCTACTTTCCCACAAATAAACAAATCAGATATACTGAGGAAAGAGATAGTCACCTTCATAGGATTAGCCAGGTCCAAACACTTAAATGCATAAAGATGTGTTCCCAGGTGTGGAGCCGTGTGGAGATTGTACCTTTACAGCTGCTTTGTGGGACAAGGACACAGAAATAACCCATTGTTATATGCCTATTTCCCAAAATGCCTCATACGCAGCTTTCACAGTGCATCTTCTTTTAATTGTTGAAAGCATTTTTAAGAAACTTGGTTTTAGAAAGTTCTGTTGCCATCTTCTAAATGATGATGTAGTGCAAAACTATGTGGTTTAGTCAGTAGATATGAATTTGATCTCTGGATCTGGATAATTGATGCCTATGTCTCCTGAGAAAAATATCTGGCACCTAGATCTTAATCTTTTCTCACAGTTAAATCAATGCAAGGATGTCTACCTTCTTTCATTATCATTTCTACTATATGAAATATGGCAAGTTCACAGCTAACATAGTGCCCGGTACCTAGATCAACGGGTTTCTGATTTCCTTTCATCCACTTTCTTTGCTTTCTCCCCATGTTGAGGGATAAAACAGAAAAGTGAACTGCACTGTGTGACAATTTAAAAAAAGTTAGTTTCAGATTGAGGGCCACTGCCAGGATAGAAATAAGTTGTTCCATGTTACATCAGAATAACCTTTGTGTGAACATAACTACCAATGTAGGTGTTGGATTTTAAATATACACATTATTTCAAATAGAGATAGAGTAAGTGTGGCTTATTTTTATACTAGTTGAAGAAGAATAAAATTCCATTTTAAAATAAAGGGACTAAGGAAAACAGAAAGGAGCTTGAATTTAAAGGTAAGGAAGAAACAGGGTCATTCAAATGGATACAGAGAAAGTCTATGGATAAAACCGCCATATACTTTCTAAGGAAAGGAAAAAGGAAGCTCTTCATGCCCTTCTTTATAGAAGTCCATGTACCATAATCGATGAAGCAAATCTATGAAGCTATTCTAACCATAACATCGCCTGTAAATTTTGGAGTAGCTCATGCTGTCTTTTTTCTATTGTGGGGTGCAACTCTAAGTGGTCGTTCTTTAACAATGCTTTGGGGCCTGGGTTCCTGGGAGTAGGCCTCACACGGCCGGGCCAGCATGGCTAGTGAAGCACAGCATTTGCTTTATGGCTTATCAGTTTATATGTTAAGGATAACATTCAGAGCCACACTCATGCATAAATAAATATTAAATGCCAAAGCAATTTTCCTTGAAGAATTTTGATGAAATTTTAAAAATTTGCCCCAAAAGCTGAGTTTTAAATTTTAATTCAATTAAGATTTTTTTATTGTGGGTTTTAAGCAATATATAACAAAATTTTATTTCTGATGCACAAGACCCATTGTAAACAATCTAACTGGAGGATAAAAATATAAAAGGGGTTTACTTTTAAGAGTTCTTAAATACAGCAAGATATTGTCTATATTTGATTTATATCTGTAGCATTGGGAATTGATTTAAATTAGAAGCAAGTTATTAATTCATCTCTTTTCATAACTTAAATGCTTTTCCTTTCTCTGATACAGAATAATTATATTCTAAGTATAAATTGAACAATTTTTGTTTTGATAAACTATATTTTAAGTAAAAATATACCACTGTCATCACTACTGTATGAAATATGGCAAGCTTGCAGATAAACATCATTAAATAAACCTGTTAATCTTTTTTAATTAGAAGGTTAATTAACCATGAAAAATACTTCTCTAACTAATCTGAAGTAATACCACTATGCTTTGACAGAGTTACATGAAGTAGAAACATTTTTACTTCCTTAGAAGAAAAGCGCTACATTGATAGCAGCAACAACAAACTAAAGAAATTTACTTGCCTGCCAATGAATCAAGATACAAAACAAAATTAATTTCAAAATAGTTAAGAGGCCTAATGCAAAGCTGCCATGTCCTTGAGATAAATTTTAATGGCATATATTCAAGAGCAATCTCTGCTCATTATTTGATTCACCTTTGGTTTTAAATGACACACATAACTCACCAAGTCCCTCAATAAAAAAGAGGAAATCTAACAGGAGTATGACAACAGAAGCTTCCTTTGTAAAACAGATGTTATGCATGAACAGGCAAGGGTTTTCCAGAAGTCTTCATAACCATATGTTTTCATTTTAACATCAAATAAAATGTGTTCTTTTCAATGTGAAAGTATATTCAATTAAAGCTATGAGTTAGGACTAGATCTAAAATTCTAGATCACTTTATATTTTATTGTTTCTTTAAATTTTTATTTATTTATGCATACAAGAACTGGGGCACAGGCCAGAGGTGTGGGGAGAATGAGAGGATTCACCAGAGACAGAGTGGGGAATAGAAATAGGCAGATGGACTGAAATACACTGCTGAGACTGGAGAGATCTGCTGTGCCATGTGGGTCACTTGCTGGCTGGGTATCGAACTCGTGCTACAGTGGCTGGGAATAGCTTCATAGTGCTGTGTTTGAACCCCTTGCACCACCAGGGAGTCCCCTAAATATGATTGTTAAGAAGTTCACCACACAGTAAGTCTGACAAAAAATTAATTTGCAACTATATACTTTATGATATGGATTGTCTGCACACCACAGCAAAAATATATCTTTCCCCTGTTGTTTGGATGCACATATACTGTGTCGTAATGCAGGAATTGATTTCTTTTTTGTTTCATTATAATAAATATATTTCTCTAATAGACTGAATGACTCAGACTCATTTTCAGTAAGACTAGCAGATAGAATCATGTGAATGATTCCCATTAGATCAAGTTGAATATTTATAAAATACATGCAAGCACACTCAATCTAGGCATCAGTAAAGAGTTTAAAAACAATACTTGGAATAAGTGGATTTTTGATTCATTTCACTCTTATACACAGATACACATACATACATCTATGAGTGAAAATGAATGCAAAAAAATGATATATTACTTGATAAATGAAGACAAATCTTCAAATCATATATTCTTTCTCAGCAGATTAATATGGAATGTATTTTCCATTTCCTAAAGAAAATAGAAGAAAAGTTATAAAATGCCTATGGAAGTGGCATCCAAGAAAAATAATTTGCAATAGACCTTATGCAACTTAAAAATATAACAACTGAAAATAAAGCAACCGTATTAGGCAGAAATCTTATTTCTGGGTATATATATATATCAGAATCTCAATGAACAACAGTCACTCTTAAGTTATAATGCAGCATTATTCACAATAGGCAAGATATGGAAACAATCTTACTGGCCACCAATAAATCAATGGATAAAGAAAATGTGATATTATGCATCAATATTTATGCATGATAGTAAATCAATGTTCGTATTTATATATGTGTCTATATATGCACATATATACAATTATCCAGGCAAAATGAAGGAAACCCTGACATTCATGAAAACATAGATCAATTTTGAGAATATTTGGTTAAGAAAAATATGTCAGAGGAATATAAACACTTTTATCATTCCATTTAATAGGTTGAATCTACAAAAGTCAAACTTAAAATGAGAACAAAGGTGAATGTCAGATACCAGGGAGATAAAAGATGTGGGGAAATGTAGGTCAAGGAGTACAAATTTTCAGTTATAAGATGAATAAATTCTGGGGAACTAATGTGTGACATAATGAAGAGTCAATATCACAGTATTTATACTTAAGTTCTAAGAGAATAAATGCTAATTTTATCACCACACACACACAAAACTGATACTAAGGTAAGGCTATGAATGTATAATCTTGATCATGATAATCTTTTCCCAATGCATTCTTGTATGAAATCATCAAACTGCATATGATACACAAGAGCAACCTGTCAAATACACCTCAACAGAGTGAGAAAAAAATTAGAAATCCAGGAACTAATGTTAAAAACCCAAATGTGCATTAAACAGCAATTAAACACAGAAAAGTGTAAGAAAGCTACTCAGAAATCAGTAGAAATTACTATGTTAAAACACAGAGGGGTGGCCCTCCCTGGTGGCGCAGCGAGTTAAAGCACAGCACTGAGAATCTAAAGCTGCTTCCGCATGAGTTCGATTCCCGCCTGTCCCGGGAGGTGACCACATGGCGTGGCAGACCTCTCCTGACCCGCCCGCTGCTCCCCTCAACAGTGTACTTCGTGGATCTGCCTGTTCTGCTCCCCACTCTGTCTCTGGTGAATCCTCTCACCCTCCGCATCTCTGGCCTGTACCCCAGTTCTGTATGAATAAATAAATAAATCTTTAAAAAAAAAAAACACAGAGGGGTAAAAAAGATGCTTTGATAAAATGCAAAATGCTCACTATACACTGTTCAAAAATACATGCAATCAATGACATTCATTAGATACATCATAATTGCTACATTTGGGGACAATGGATAGAAGGGGAATGGAGATTAAACAAAGAAAAAAAAAACAAGAGGATTAAATTTTAATCCCAAATTGAAGGACATTGTACAGAATATTTTACACTAATCCTTAAAACTGACTAGTTGTCTATGGGGAGTTTAGTTAAGCTCCTCCAAGGCAGTGCTTCCTCAGCGCCCATTTTATTTCGTCAGTCAGTCAGCAGAGCCCTTGAACAGAAAGCCCGTGGTGCAAACACATGACCCAGAGAGCACCTTGCAGAGTTACAAGCAAAAGGTTTCTCCAGCAACTCTTGTGATCAACAGCAGTGTCTGCTTCCCAAATTTTGCCCTTTATATGTTTATTATCTAAAACCCCATCCAGTCTAACTCAAATTTATGAATTGGCAAATTGGGTATTACTCTAGGAACCCCAAACACTTTACCCACAGACCCTAATAAAGGCTTATACTCTAGATCCTTTCTCTGCTTCTGCCTTGTGCCTGCATCTTCCAATCCCTCAGTATACATTCAATACTCCCTCCAGGAACCATGAGTAATAAAATTCCCCAATGTTCTCCTCAACTGCTATTAGACCATCACTCAACATTTGGCACTTCGTACTCCGTTTAAGATGCATAATCTGACAAATCTGTAACATCATCAAAAACAACAATAGTTTGAGAAGCTTTAACAACCCAGAAAACCTAAGAAACTACTAAATATACTTTGGGATCACCAAGGAAAAGAACAAGATAAGGGAAGAAATGAGAAAATTTGAATAAAGTATGCTCTTTAGGGAGAAAGACTATTACCATTCAACATTCTCTATCTAAAATAAAGCCCATGCAAAGAAATGTAAATATACTGATCCACATAGAGAGACTGCTTAGAGATGGGTGTGTTTGTGTGTGCACATGAGAACATGCATGCAGTCACATATGCAGAATCCCATATTCTCCCTTCCAGAGCTTGTGACTACGTTTGCTAATGTGTAATTCAAGATAAGCAAAGAGGAACAATATTTGCAATTATGTAGTCTCTTGTGCAGTCTCGAATAGGAAAAATCGCTTTCTTTCTGCTGGTTTTTGTTTGTTTGTTTCAGTTAACTTTTATAACATAAGCTGTTGGGATGCACAGTGTGACATGTGGAATAAGATTTTCTATAAATAAAATAAAATTAGAACCTCCAAGAAAATTCTCTGGGTGGTCTTGCTGAATTACAGCTGTGCCTGTCTCAAGAGAGGGGAGGACAGGATCCCTAGCCAGAGAAATGGGGTTGTCCTGGCCGTTCAATGACAGGAGGAATGAAGATAGGAGCAAGAGTTAACAGAGCGAGCCAGGTATACACAAATGGCCTGGAACTTCAGTGGTCATGAAATTTAAAAAATAATAATAATTTTTGCAGCACATGGAAGTAGCGAAAGGGAACACGCTAGAACAAAATTAAATAAAAATAAGCTGAAAAAATCAAATTATACTTGTTCCTCAAAATACTGTCAAAATATTCTCTTTTCATAGTCAAACATTTCTTATAGCTGAGCATATGAACACCTAGGTAAGGGCTGGATTTCTCAGCCATCTTTTGTGATACATATTTAGCAGTGACTGAGCTAAATATCTCAGGATCAAGTGGGAAAATGTGTGTATTTCTCCGTCATAAGCACTAACTAATTCTGCTTAGTAAGAAAGAGGTAATGGTTAAGAAACATATACAATATTGTACCAAGCTTACTGTTAATTGGCTTCAATGCATTGCCTTTTTATAAAATAATACATTTTTATAAATATATCTCATATTTATAGAAAAATAATTGGCACTATAATTCAAGATTTTCCAAGCCCAGACATGCTGAAATATACTTGATATGTCATAATTATTTCATATCCATTATGTGATAGAATATTCATCAATGATACATTTGGTAATTGAGGGAAAAGATTAAGAAGTAATTTTCCAAAATTGAATTTATAACATAGTTTAGATGCAAATCAATTATATCACTAAAAAAATCTGTAATTTTCTCTATATATTCCAAAATTATTTATTTTAAAAATGGTCATAATTGGATGATAATCGTTAATTGGCAAATAGAAAATGCTTAGAATCAATTTAGGTTAGAATTATATGCAGAAAGCTAAGTAATTAAACATAAATATCATTTTTATTGTATACTGCAGTCTGGAAGAAATAGGATGCAAATCTAGATGAATATGAATGATGTAGTTCAATACAATTTATTTCCTAAATCATTAAATTGCAGAGTTAAGTAAGGTGCAGATCTCCCTGAAGCATTTTACATAAAAAGCACTGATGCAAGGAGCTTAAAAGGTATTCAGTGTCACAAGTTATTTTTTTATTTTTATCTCAGTTAGGATGTATGTTTACTAATTGAATGTTTTCCACTAGACAAAAATCTAAACTTCATACCTATATATTTTAAATCACAAAAGTATTTGGGAGCCTCTCTTTGTATTGACAGAGATGATTTTAATTACCAATTAATTTCTGACATTAAATAGATTGAGCTATGAAGATTCTATTTAATAAGCATATTTTTACAAGACAGAGAAACCAAAGAGCATTGACTAAAACTATCTAAATAAATTTTCCCATGTAATTAAGAGTGAATTAAGGACTGTGAAAGGGCTTAATAAGCAAGAATACTTTTATAATACTTTATGACTTTCAATGTAATTATAGCTACTGTAATCTAATTAATTTATTTTAATATAGATTATCATTAATTTTATCCAAATCCTTGAAACTTAGTGTGATTGAACCAAATATTGTCTGGAAAAATGTTATAAAACTATCAGCTATGGATAAAGTATATGATAATTATTTGTTGATCCCTAGAGCATACTAGAATTATTAAAATGTTATTGTTCCTGTTGTAGAAGTGTACTAAGAGAATACTTGTGAAGTCTATAAACTATTTTTTTTAATGGATTGTCTTTTTTTTTTAAAGGATTTTTATTTGTGCATACAAAACTGGGGTACAGGCCAGAGGTGCAAGGCTGGTGAGAGAATTCACCAGAGACAGATTGGGGATCAGAACATGCAGATTGATAAGGTACACTGCTGAGGGGAACAGTGGGCAAGATTTCCTCTATAAACATTTTTTTCCCCCAGTTATTACCACATCATGTTTGGTTCCTATCATTTTAATCTACTGTCACTTTTAAATAAACATAAAAATCAAAATAGACAAATGTGAAGAAATGGAATGGTTTTAAAGGTGGTCTTTCTGTTGAGTAGTGTTTTACTTGTAAAACTTTTCAGGATCCAAGAACATTTTCATTTTTGACATTTTAGGTTGAGGAAGCAACCAGCATTCTTTCTCCTGCTTGTTGGCCATCATGCGTATGTGGCCACACACCTCAAAGGAAGATACAAATACATCTGAACTGTGTGATATTGTGCCAGTAGATATAGTCAATAGGATGAAAAGTATATCTTTCTAAAACATTACTTTTACTTGAAGTTTAAGAAAATTTTGAAATTACTTAGAGTTATGAATTTTAGAGAGGAAATCAAAATTATTTTATAGAAATAAAAACACTTATTCATGATCACAAACATTGAAAAGATGGTGAGTATATGTTACCAAAAATAGACCAATTTGCAGGTAAAATTTAAATGAGTTCCCAATTTCATGATGTATAGGCATAAGAGCTTGTGAATCTGTACACTTATATGTGACTAATTTAACAATTTTGAAGGCTGTTTCTTAAATAATGGAGTCCATCCCTGAAGAAACTCTTTCATCTAGGCTGTTAGGCTTGATTTATTATTTTTCAATAAAGAAACAATTATTCCTAATAAGAAGCTCCTGGACTGCTTTGTCATTCATCGTCTTTTTCAGTTCATCAGAATGTATTCAATCCTGCTCTGGATCTTCTGGTTTTAATTATGCTGCTTGTTCTCACTTTTTCTGAATCAAGTTTCCCCATATAATCATTTCAGTAATAACTCTCATGCCCTATTTTCTTTTTCACTACAACACCATGAAAATTAAAGGGTTAAAGGCTCTCCTGAATAGCAAAACCTTAATTCAAATACTACTCTCCGCATGAACTGATTATTGAAGTCAGATGACAAGACATTTATATATGAATCTATTGATTTATATTTCATTCAAGCTGAGATTGATTAAAATATCGCTGTTGCAATATAACTAAAATATATGAAAGTAACAACCAATAATGCAAAATTTTCTATAGTTTTAACAATTTATGAGAATTAAATTTGTATATAAATGCTAATTATGTTAGTTATAACAATCTATAAATTTTAGCTATAGCAAAATTTTTGAAATATATTTAGCATTAATATTATATAGATAGAATTTTAAGAATAATTAAAATATCTAAATGTATGATATTTAAATCTTTCCTATATCTCTACACAGGATGTATTTTTTACACGTAGATATTCTGAAGTACTTTATAATATAGAATATACTATTTTAAATATATTTAAACACATTCTTGAGTTTTCTAAATAGAACTGATTAACATCTGTCTATATATTGCATATAGATTATAAGTCTTTTGTCTGCCAACAATCACATCTACATCCAAACAGTGAAGAACTTGAAAGAAAACCCAGCTTGCAATAGAACATGATTGATACAAAAGGTAGGCCACAAGAAAATAGTTAACATTTGATGGTAATATTTGAGTTTCTTTTTTAAGTAACAGCATTAGTCTGTCTGTTCATGCTACTTTTCTTTTTCAATCTGATAGTGTGGCCTTTACTGACAATCTGCATATATTTATGACATAATGGTAAAGCTCAATTTTTTTCTCCTATAACTCTACTCCTTATACTGATTTTTTTTTTCATTTTGGACATAATTATATTTTCTCCTGTCTATTTCAATTTAGCAAACTTATGCTGAATTTTAATTCTCTTCATAACAGGCTGCACATGATCTGACATTATTTTCCCCATATATTCACTCCATAACAGCAGAGTATGACTAAAGAAATAGTAAAATGAAAAGAATCTTGTAGAAATCTTTTATATTGCTGTGGATAAATCCTATGAGAATTAGTTATTCTCCTTATATATTCATAATAAAAAGATAGTGCTTTATCAGCTATGAAAAAAATATTTCCTATTATAGCTAGTATTTATATTGTTATTCCCTTTAATTTATATTAAGTGCCAATTTCCTAGGAATATTTTATAATCAGGTAACAAGTTGATATAAACAGGACTTTCATTTTCTGTACATAAAGAACAAAGAGTCTAGGTGGACCAGAGTTGAATATTTTATTTCAGATGAATGTTCTGCATTATGCAATATGTATTTCCTTATAACCTCATAAAACATAAAAAAGATAATAAATTAGAAAATGCTTGCAATTTTAGGATTTCTTATAGAAACCAATTAAGGACTAATCGCAGATGTTTTCGCACAAACTACCTTGATGACAAATACATGACAGCTACAAATTTTTGCTGGTCGTATGATTAGTGTAACAAAAATATATTTTTACTGAGATGAAATTTTATAAAGAATATCTTAGTCTTCATTTGACTGGAAATTGTATTATTTTTACAACATCATAGTTAAGCATTTGGGTACTAATAAGAGAGACAACTAGTGTCAGCAGGGACGAGACGGGTTGATTCTTACCCCTGACATTGGCTGTCATCTCTCGGCCATGCTACTCATTATCTCTGTCTCACTTCATTTGTCTGTATAGCTTGTATAGGGTATTGTTAGTTTCATTGGGATTTCAGGATCAACTATGAAAACTTGTATAAATTCCTTAGAATGATGGCTTATTCTATAGAAGGTACTCAAGTGTTTTCAATACATTGAGAAAATCTATATAAACAAGGTCCTTAAATATACCAAATTCTCATTGCATTATGGCAAACATAGCTAAAAATGACTACATAAAAACACTAAGGAATTTAAATATAACCTAAAAAATGGATTTAAACAATTTAGAACAATGAACATAATATAGCTGAATTTTTAAACCATAAGGAGAATAATAGTGTGTTCGCTCATTTGCTACTTGCTCTGGTATAATTATAGATGTCTAACTCCACCTGATTTTTTCCCTAGACTTTAAAAAAAATGTTTCAATTCTGGCATTAATAGAAGTGCAGCAGCATATTACAGAAAATGTAGAGGATGGACCCTGAAGTGGCAGGCTCACTTTTTGAATTCAGAAGAAGTTTCTGAAACAAGAATTTGAGAGCCGAAAGTCTTATATTGGAAGCAGGAAAGGAGATGAGGAATGAGAAAGATAAGGGTGGGATAGTGCACTACAGGGGGAAAGTTACTGCTGGTGCTAGATGATGCCCTGGGTCACTGCCTACTTCTAGAACTGCATTTTGTACAGTCCTATAGGAGAGGAGAATGAGCGAAGTGTCTGCCCATCAAGTTCTTTCTATCAGTGTTCCAATGAGGCTATTCCTTATGTTCCAGTGAGGCTATTCCTAAGCATGTCTCGCTACAAGAGTCAGAAATAGACATAACCCTACATCCAGAGAAGATCTTCAAAAGTGTCTTCTCTTTGTCCTGTAATGATGAGGTTCATCTGCATGTTCTTCGATTCATAAATATAGATGCTTGACTGACCGGGGCCAACCTTTAGAGAATATGACAAACGCCCAAACACAAAGATACCCCTGCACTTTTGGGGAAACTATGTGGAAACATTTTTCAAACTTTCATAACCACTATGCATATGGACATTTTAGAGACAGCTGTTTAAGTGGAATGGAACCTCAAGTTCTGGGATGTAAGGATGAGAGCACATGAGCAAATCAGAAGGAGAAGAAAAGCACAGTTTTAATGCTGAAAATGAAGAAAGACAGGAATGCTTGTTTTTGCTGGACAATGTAAATTTTTGTTTTAAAAGTGAAATAATAGGGGAGAAAGTACAAGTTTGTGAAAGATGCCTATGGAGGAAAGAATGGAATTTGTGGGAAGGATTTAAGATTTAGGAATTTAAAACACAAAGGAACAATCTACTATTTGGGCTAGGTATATACTGGGAAATAAGTGTTCAAGTTTGTCTTTGATTGTAGTAAGGCATATGCCTGAGAAATTTTAAAATTCAGTATTGGAAATATTTGAATGTCTTTAGGCCAAGGGAAAAAAAAGATTTTAAAGCAAGGAAAAATGATGAGCGAGAAGGGGAAAATAAGAATTTAGTTTTCAAGGTTTTGGAGTGTGTCACACAGATAACTACACTTGAAGTCAAATAAATATTAAGAATAGTTCCAGTAAAAAGAATAATTTGGAAAGGTGTATTCTCTGTTGAGATAAAGTAGTAGAGATTAATTTCTTATATTTAAATGGTGCTATCGTTGAGACAATTGGATTTGGGCAAGTGATCATGTAGATATTTGCCAGAAGTGAATGTGAATGTGGTGTTAGAGGTGAAGTGTACTAAGGATTATTGCAGCAGTTTAAGTTGGAAGGACTGACATGCTGGGAACAGGGCTTAGAGCCAGAAAGAAAGCAAGACACAAGCCAGAGCTGAAAGAAGAGTGGAAATAAGCCAAGGCTATTTTGAAGATAGCAGAGTGGACCTCTGAGAGAGATGGGAAGGGAAATGCGAAGAGACTCACTTGTGGCACTGGAGACTGTAGAATGGAAGAGTGGGAAAAGAATAAGTTACAACACTCACTCTAAATGGCCTTCGTTTTCCCAATAAATAGGGCTTAAAGATTTGTATTAGAAAAGTAAAATATGGACCCTCCCTGGTGGTGCAAAGGGGTAAAGTGCAGCCCTATGAAGCTACCCACAGCCACTGCAGCACAAGTTCGACCCCCGCCCAGGAGGGTGACACACATGGTGTGGTAAACTTCTCCTGGCCTGCCTGCTGCTCCCCACAGCAGTGTATTTCAGTCAGTCTCCCTGTTCTGCTCCCCACTCTGTCTCTGGTGAATCCTCTCACCTTCCCCCTCTAGCCTGCACCCCAGTTCTGTATGTATAAATAACTAAACCTTAAAAAAAAAAATAAAGCTTGAAAACAAGAACATTTCTTGTAATATATAAACTAAGTATATAGGAAATAAATGTCAAGGGAAGGCACA
>NW_004567111.1:13759827-13760948 GCF_000260355.1 Condylura cristata
AAGCACAAGGAGAAGGTGCATTCTAGATAAATGACTTTATAGAATAATCCTGAAGAGAACCAGTGAGATGTGCAGATAGTAAACTAGTAGCCAAACCATCCATTTCTATCTGTCTGCCCTATAAGGGAGCAAGCAGAGCTCGGCCATATGTGGGGAAGTGTATAGGAGCTTAAACATAACAATAGGCTATTCATTTATTCACTTATTTATTCATTCAGTAAATATTTATGGCATTTCTTTGGGTGCCAAGGATTTCTTAAGTACTAAGCATAGATTCCTAGAACACCAAGGGGCTGTCTCTATTTTAGAGTACTTTTCAACTCTAGTGAAGACAGCAAAAAAATAACTTGATAAAAAAAATATCAGGAATTGGTTCTGCTATGTAAATTCTTATTTGCTATGACAAAAGAGTGCCTAACATATTTTCTGGAGTAGAACAGACATGTAGTCTAAGCTGGGAGAGGAGTTTCAGTGGAAACCTCAATGCTAAA
Organism: Condylura cristata; assembly: GCF_000260355.1. Taxonomy (NCBI): domain Eukaryota; kingdom Metazoa; phylum Chordata; class Mammalia; order Eulipotyphla; family Talpidae; genus Condylura; species Condylura cristata. Next base: position 13,760,319 of record NW_004567111.1, read on the forward strand.
CCAACCACAACTTCTACATGGAGCAAATATTCAGTCAGAATGAAAAACAGATTTAACTGTGTTTTGGTTAAGATGCTTGATGTGTTTTAGAAAGAGGAAGCAAGCCAAAAGCAATCATGTGACTCAGGAGGGAGTATCAGAAGAGGGGAATCCTAAGGGCATAGAGGGACTATTGAGGACTCTGGAAAAAAGGGCCCCACTTTCTAGTCCATTCCAAATTCAATAATACTGTTTTGTTGTTGTTGTTGTTAGAATTTCAAACTAGAATACAAAAGGAACAACCATTTATAAAAATTTGAATATGTGGTTCCAAAATAGACAATAGATTCATCAATCTGACAAACTCATTTTTCATTGATTAAAAAAAAAAAAAGGAGGAAGGGGGGATAAGATTCATTTCAAGATAAGTAGTAATTCATTTTATAATAGTGACACAAAACATCATATAAATCAATGTCCTCAAAGATGTGAGAACATGAAAAAGAAGGATGCTGATTTATAATTGATCATTTGCACACTTGTTTAAAAGTCTATTTCCAGTCCTCCCTGGTGGCACAGCGGGTTAAAGCACTGCACTGAGAAGCTAAAGCCACTTCCGCATGAGTTCGATTCCCGCCTGCCCCGGAGGTG
>NW_004567111.1:13762073-13808533 GCF_000260355.1 Condylura cristata
TTAGGCTTCCTAGTGCAGTGCTTTAACCCGCTGCTCCACCAGGGAGGGCCTTATCCTCGTTTTTTAAAAAGATTTATTTATTTATTCATACAGAACTAGGGTATAGACCAGAGGTGCAGGAGTGGTGAGAAGATTCACCAGAGACAGAATGGGGAGCAGAACAGGCAGACTGACAAAGTACACTGCCGAGGGGAGCAGTGAGCGGGTCAGGAGAGGTCTGCTGTGCCTTGTGGGTCACTTCAAGGGTCAGATTGAACTTGCACTGAAACAGCTACCGCTAGATTACAGTGCTGCATTCTAACCCAGGGAGGGCCTCCTCATTTTTCTTTAACAAATGGATGTAACACATAAAAAACTATAGAAAAATCTAACACTTTAAGACATACTCCCAGCTATAACTCAGGTTTATAGATTTTATCTGTTTTCTACTTAAACAAAAGCAGTTAAATATGATTGGGGTTTGAGTGGATGAATTTAGGATAATAAAGATTTCATTTGGACTGGTTACACAAAGTAAAAGACATTGACTGTCTACAGTGAAAAGCATTAAAACATCAGGTAACAGCACAATACAGAAACAAAAGAGCACAATCTCTACAAGGGTGATGGGCAGACACTTAAGATCATGTGTTTTCAGATGCTGTTAGTACATCCATTCATACAACATCTGTTATTATTGACTATACATCTCCCTCCCTCTCGGGTCTGAGGCAGGTATCATGAATTATTTAGCTTTTTATTATCAATTATCATCCTTTAGCTTAGGCTAGTAGATGCTTAAAATAATTATGAATTGTTTTTGCTGACTGAATGTAGTAGAACCTTCCTTCCTTCCTTCTTTCCTTCCTTCCTCCCTTCTTCCCTCCCACCTTTTCTTCCTTCCTCCCATGACAACAAAAATTGTTTGTTTGTTTGTTTGTTTGGATGGACAGGCATTCCCAATTCTTCTCTACCTAAAGTTGTCTATATGCCTAAGTACTGAAAATTCATACTACTTATGGGTGCTTAAAACTTGGGAAAACCTTACCAGAAGCTTTAAATTTGAAAATGTTGAGGTACTGTTCTAGTTCAGATAACCATTCTATTTGGAAGGTAGAGTTATATGCAGGTAGAAAACCTTCAAGTTTCTAAAAATTTTAAATCCAGTAAGAACTTATTTCATCACATAATATTCTTGGAGAGACAGAGCGAAAGCCAGTTTTCAAATCATGCAATTTCCTTTAACCTTCAGAACTATTGTTTTTTTCACAGCAATGCTATAAAGAAATTATGTCATGTGAAATTGTATTGTCTATGGACATTGGATACTCCCATAACTGAGTTGATTTACAAAGCCATTTTTTTCATGAACATTGTAGTTGACTTTACCAACACACCTCTTTGTCTTTTTTTCTTAATAATATTCATATTTTGAAGATTTTCACATTCTACATCTCTATGCCCATATATATACATAAAACTGGTCCCACTTTCTCCAGGAATATACTTCTTTACTATAGTAAGAGTTTTAAATGAATCTAAAGAAATTCTAGAAGTCCATTAACTATAAACAATCTCTAAACATTTAATTTTTACTCGCCAATAGATTTCTGTTTTTAATAATAAAAAGTCTCCTTATGGTTAATATTACATTTTGACAGAACTGTGTTCTTTTGCCAGATTTATTGTAAGTTTGCTATATACTACACTAAAGGAACATTTGGGTCCCCACTTATAAAGGCTCCTACTTTTTGGCTTAGGTTCTGAGTTTGTACATTTTGGAAATAGAAGTACTTTATAAAGTCCTTTGATATCTTTTCATCAAAGAAACTAAGGAAGACCTATTTCATTTTTATTTTTACTTTGACTTGTATTTTTCGGCATTAGAACTGGGTTAAGCTCTTGTCATGTTGTATAACAGGAATATCTTGTCATATCCTGACATCTTGTCACCTAAGTAATGACTCTTGGTCCTAGTGAGCTTTCAGAGAAAAGCTCTGGCAATTATCAAATGTTTCAGTTCTTCCTTTGGCACTTCACAAAGCTAAAATTCATTTGATATACTGTCTGCATTTTTACAGAAAATATTGCCCTAGACACTCATTCTTAAGCCTATTTGAGGGTTTCCATATGTTTACTTAGGATGAGAATAATATACAATATCCCATATGCTTCCAATTAAATCACACATATTTAAAATTAGAATATATTTACTTTGAATGTATATTACAAATGTATATTAAATTACTGTTTTATCTAAATGGAAAATATTAACTGACAGGGGGCAAGGTACATAGTTGAAGCACATTCTAGGGAAGTGTATCCATGGGACTGCCTGTTTAAACAGTAAGACCGGTAAGGCTGTAACAGAATGAAGATATGGAAGAGTTCAAAGAATTTGCAGAAACCAGATCATGTCATTGAAGGGAAGAAAAGCACCACATATTTTATTCTTAGTGAAATGTGGAGTCACTGTAAGAATTTAGTGGACAGCTGCCATTCATTTACTCAGGAAATATTGAGTATCCTATTATATATCAGTGCTCTTTCAGACTCTGGAGATAAAGCAATTGCATAGACACAAGGTGCTATGTATCTTATATTTGGCATGTAATATTTCTGGCAATGCATAGCAATTGGTTAGGTAACAAATAAACCAAAGCTGACTAAATATTTCATCTTTGAGAATGATTAGAAAGTAAGTGCTGTGGAGAAGAATATGGTAAAATGAAGTGCCTAGGGAGTGGGAGAGTTCCTGCTGTTATGTAGTATCATGGGAATTAGTGATATTTGTTACAATTTTCTGTGCCATATGAAGGGGATATTACAGAAGCATGATTGAGAGCAGAGAAGACAATTTGGAAGGTGTTCTAACACTAAAGGAAAGAGGTAGATTTTGCTTTCACTTTGATATGGACATAGCGACGGCAAAATATGTTGGCATTTTGAGTTAATTTCAGAGGAAATTAACAGAATTGTATTACATACGAGGAGACAAAAGGAAAAGACAAGGAGGCCTCTAAGAATTATACCTAAGCAAAGGAATGAATGAAATCACCTGAGAGACAGAATATTGGTCTGAAGATATATTGCAAAGCTGAAACCACACAAGTTTGAGATCAGTGGCTCATAGAAATTACTGTAACTGTGGGTTTGAAAGAGACTTAATAGAAAGGAATTTAATAAAAAAAATACTGGATAAGTATATTGGAAGGACTTACATAGCTTAAAATTTAGCCTAGAATCATTGTGAAATGACGCGTCATTTCTGATAAAAGCTATGCCTTTTATAGGCAATATTGGAATGAAAAAAAAATCCATTGATAATGCCAGTAGAACAGTACTTAAAGGCCAAGGAAATTGGAGAATCAATATCCATAGATTGAATAATGTGAATAGAAAGCCACATAGAGAATACATTCCCTCTACTGCTTACATTTCCACTGCTATTCTGTACCAATGAAGTTAAATAATAGCATATGCACATAAAATAACCACATTTTAATAACATTTTTTGGCAACAGATCCAGCAAACAAAATAATAGAAAAGGGGCTTCATTATCATTTTTTTAAATATTCATTAGCTAATTATATCCAGCTTTCATGTTCCCTAATAAAACAATAATTTAATTGCTGCATAAAATTTGTACAATACAATTCAACCTATCTGTACAGTGTATTTCTCACTTGCATTAGAGTATGAGATATTTGGGACATATTAAATGTGAGGTCGTTTTCTGATCAGATTTAAAGAAAAAGCTTATGTATGTATATCAGGTGATCAAAGAAATGGTAAAACCTAGGTATCCATTAAAGCTAGGTCACTTACAGTTGACATTCAAAATTTTGACAAAGGCAGAAGTGACTTAATGAGTTTATAAATTTAGTGAATAGAAAAGCTGATCTTCCCATTAGTGTGGTATATAAAGGGTAAGGTTGTTTTCACCTTCTTTCCTACTTAGTAAATGAGCATTTTAACACTTTATCTAGTGTTCAGTGTACATAGGGAAATATGCCACACACAATAAAGAGCTCATATCCAACAAAAATAGCACAGTTCAATGACTGTTTATCCTCCTCATGCTAACACAATGAATACATATCATTCTGGAAAAGAAAAATAAAAGCATTTAGGGCTCTCCCTGGTGGTGCAACAGGTTAAAGCACCACATTATGAAGTTCTCCAAAGCCACTACAGCATAAGCTCGATCCCCTGCCAGGGAGCTGACCCACATGGCACGGCGGACCTCTCCTGACCTGCCCGCTGCTCCCCTCAGCAGTGTACTTTGTCAGTCTGCCTGTTCTGCCCCCAACTCTGTCTCTGGTGAGTCCTCTCACCTACCACACGTCTGGCCTGTACCCCAGTTCTATAAGCACAAATAAATGAATCTTTTAAAAAATATAAAATAAAAGCATTTGATGGAAAGCAATTCATAAAGTCGTGCTTCTCATAAATTCACCTGTAAAGTATAGGAGTTGACAAATATTACATTAGGAGTTAATATTTCTGTCTTAAACTTAGCTTAAAATAAGCTTACTTTTGTACAGCTTCCATGAACTGGAAAGAACAGAGCTAGGTGGGTCTAGCCCAGAGCGTCTAGCGAGACTCTAGTCTGGTTGCTGGCATGCCTGCCACCCTATCTGAAGCCCAACTGGGAAGGATTTGCTTACAAGATCCTTTATATCATCTTGGCAGTTGTCTTTTCTTTAGTGTTTATTGTAGAGAACTTCAGTTCTTTGACAAATAAGAGCACCATATGGCTCTTCCACAACATAGCTTATTAGTCAGAGTGAATTATCTAGAAAGGGAGAGAACACAGTCTTGCCCAAGACAAAAGCTGCAATCTTTTACAACCTAACAGTGGGTAACACACCATCACTTACCTCATATTATATTGGTCACACAGACCCAATAAAGCAAGAAAGGGAGTCATATAAAGGTGTAAATAGCAGAAGGCAAGAGAATTCAGGGATATATATTTTTTGGCTACCAGTTGAGCTCCGTCACTGTGGGAACTCCTGAGCAGTCTAATGCTAGAGTTCGAGGTCAAAGCAGTTAGTGTAAAGGCTGGAACCACAGCATAAGCTAGTACCCCTAAGAAAGGACTCAAACTTAAGTGAGTTCCTATAGCCTCTGAAGGTGGTGTGTGTGTCTTCACTGATCCAGGACTCTGTCTCACAAAAATAAAGACCTATATTTGGTGTAAGAGTCTCAAAAATTGATGAGTAACTTCAGGGTAAGTGAAGCAATTGCAAGCCTAATTTATGACTCACACTGAAGTGAGCCAGAACATCAGCCATAGACATGCATACTTCAGAGACATTGGAGGTTCTAGTCCAGATCCCTGCAATAAAAATAATATTGCAATAAAGGGAATCAAATGATCTGTTTGGTTTCCAAGTGCTTATAAAAGTTATGTTTCCACCAAAGTATAGTCTGATCAGTAGACTTATGTCTAAAATTTAAAATGGATATACCTTAATCAAGTGTGGCACAGACACTGGAAATGTGCACACACTATTGAAAAAAAATGGCATTTGGTAAAGTATTTGACAAAAATTTTCAATTATTAAAAAAAATCAGTATCTGTAAAATGTAAAAAGAAAAAGGCAATGAGATTTGGTATACACATAAGCATATGCAACCAGTAACTTCACTTTCATTTCTCCAAATCTCCCCCCCAAATTTCTCTGATAACCCCCCCCCCACCTACACAAAACCAGGCAGAACAAAAAATTCTAGGAATCAGAGATCAGTACGCAACACGTTACAGATCCTGAACAAGAAGCAACATTCTCAATGCTATGTGAAACAACAGTAATTTGGGAAGCACACAGGAGAATCTAGACTACATAAAATGTTGTGGTCAATCAGTCTAGAATTTTCTTTAGTATATTACAAGAAATTCCAGACAAATGTATACTTGTGTATTTTATATTCCTTATTAATATCAACATCTAATGGTATATAATTGTATTATAAAATATCTAATAAGACTATTGATAACAAATATTTATTAATATATTAGTTTCCTGAATTAAGAGTTTCTTTCTTGGCATACTATAATACACAGACACCTTGAAGACATGAATAGTAGTTCACTGTTAGGCACCAGATTTCAACATCCACAGTAAGGATTAAAGAAATAAACAAAAACCACAACAACAACTACAAAAAAAAAAAAAAGTCAATGAACCCTCACCTTCTTTACTTTGAGCAGGTAAACTTACAAGGTATATGTTTCCTTGAATGCAAAGTACTTTGTCTAGACATAAAATATTATAGATTATTTTATTACTTACCTTTTTCCAAGTAATGTGAAAATATTAATCATTATTAATTTTAATTTTATAAATAAAAGTTAAAATAGATTCTATGGAAGATTAATTTCTGTTTTGAACTTCATAATAAAAAATTTCTAATGTATCTAAAGCGTTGAAACTACAAAAGGATTTTATACCATTGACCTAAAAATTGTATTGACATATGAAATTGTAGTGTTAGTGGGGATGAGGTGGACAAGTAAGAGAATCAAAAAGAAATTCCTGAATTATAATAGTCTTTGTCTCATTCTTTGACAGTGTATATATTTTTATCAGCTTTGGATAAGTGAAAAGGAGGAAGGAAAAAAAAAAACATATACCATAAATTAAATAACTTAATGAAATGTATAATAAAAACATCTTTCTATCATTTCACTCTATACAAGATACTTTCTAGTATATATAACATACACCAATTACTTGTGTAGAGATATTCCAGATCATTGGGCAAAATTCACTGTGAAATGAGGAAGTTCAAACTTTTTTATGTCATAGAACTTCCCTCTTCATGTTTTCTATGGATTCTATTTTCTAAATACAAATGGTGAATTAATACATTTGCTACATGTGTCAGTCAACACTTTATTTTATCTAGAAGAAACATTTGAAAAGAAAAAGATCCCCACTATGCCTGAAATAATTGGTTTGACATGTCAGAGAAGAGTCTGAGCTTTAGAAATGTGTCTAAATTAGGTATCGTTTCTTCTATTAATTCTAATGGGTTCAGCTCCTGCTGTTACCTATAGGCTTCTAACTTTCCTGAACCTTTAACAGTTTAAAAAGTTTTAAGGATTATTCAAATGTAACTTTTCTTCTTTATTTTGCAACAGATTCAGAGGAAAACATGCTTATATTTCAGTTAGCACAAAAAGGAAAAAGAACTAAAACATCCCAGGAAGAGTGATTATCAGATTAGCCTCCACAAAAGACATTATTCTGATACTGTTGATAATGGGATGGACCTGTCTCATTTTCTTTAAGATTGCCAAAAATATAATTCCTTTACCTATATTATCATATGGACTAGTCCAATTGCATAAAAATAAGTAATAATATAATAAGAATACTAAGCACTATAATAAAAATACAAAGTAATTAATACAACATTATTTGCAACATTTTACTACAATTTTATGTATGGATAACTATAACAGATAAGTACTAGATTTGAAATGAGAAGGGAAATGATAGAGTTGAAAGACAAATGCTATACTGATAGGCTCTTGGAGGCATTTTTCTTTTTGCTGAGTCTACCCATGGAATCTCTGTGCAATAATATATGTAAGAATAGCAGATGTTTATTTAAAATGTATTTTGTTCCCTAGCTGCAATCACATTGAAATTAGAATGAAGACAATGAAAAAGTCATATTTATAGTTACTTGAGAGATTGCATTTATTCACTTTCATCAAGCAGATTGTATATGTATAAGCAATATGTATTGAATGCTTCCTTCATGCAAGCGCATGATTTTGAGTATATTGGCTTCTGTCCCGTGCTGAGGATCTTTCACCCTTTAGCTCCATATCAGAATATGTTCAGAGACCAAGCCAAACAAGAACAAACCTTAAAAATATAACTATAGAACTGAGGATATTAGAAGTAAAGTGGGGTGTTTTGGGACAAAATTAGGAAAGGACGAATGAACTAATTATTGGTGTTTTGGCATTGGGCATGGTATGATGTAAATTAGTGGGGGGGGTTTTGTTGTTGTTGTTTGTTTTAAGATTTATTTATTTGTGCATACAGAACTGAAGTACAGGGCAGAGGTGCAGGGACCGTGAGAGGATTCACCAGAGACAGAGTGGGGAGCAGAACAGGCAGAGCAATGAAGTACACTGCTGAGGGGAGCAGCGGGTGGGTCAGGAGAGGTTTGCTGTGCCATGTGGGTCACTTCCGGGGCCAGATTTTGAACTGGCACTGAAGCTGACACAGCCAGCATCACAGTGCTGCGCTCCAACTGGCTGCACCACCAGGAAGGGCCCATAAATCCGTGCTTCTTCAATAACTATTTAAAATTAATTGTTTCAAGTATAAACAAATGTGTAAGGCAAAGTAAAAAAGCAAAATGGATATAACCCATTATATCATACAGCAGATTTCCTAAATCAAATTTCACTATTTTTGACCAAACTAGTCATCTACTAAACCATTACAGTTTATTCTCTGTATTAATGTGTTTTCTACAAAAGTTGGAAGTATAAACTGCAAATACAAAATTATTCCAACACCTAATATAGATTCTAGTGATGTCACACAGTAATTCTGGTTTTCACCGTTAAGGCAACAGAAAATCAGTAACTTCCCATCCAGAAACATGTACTTCAGCTCACAGACTAGAGCCAAAGACATGGTAGAGGCCTATTTGGAAAAATGACTTTAAGTGATAACTTCTAAATGGATTTTTTTTTTACTTGTACTGTACAGATTGTTAATGAACAGGTTGAAGGCTATCTCTCTGACTTTAATAGATAACTCTTTTGAAAATGAGTCTACATCAAATGTACTGCTAATTATGGACATACTGTTTTTGACTGAACCCAGGGAAGGCATCTCTCTGAGCACATCAAATTGATTCATATCAGGTAGATAGCATTAAGACTGATAGCTAAAATGAACTTAAAAAGAAACATTCTACAGCTTCCACTATTATTGTTTCTTTTATGCTGACTGAGCAATTCTCCCCCACACAAAGTAAATCCAAAATTCTCAGCTGTAGGAAGGAATATGCCTTCTTCTGCAATGTGCAGTACACATGAAGAGTTGGCTACAAATTAAAGAAGTATAGGCTATAGTAACAGCAAAAGAGGAAATGACCTAAAGGACAAGCAAAGCATTTTCTCTGATTGTTTTAATCTTAGAAAGTTAACCTATAAATAAATTATGCATTTCTGAAAGTGAAAAGAAGGAAAAAATAAAAATGAAAGCTAACATTAACAAACTCTGTAATTTATTTACCCTCAGAAATGTTCCCATAATTTCCTTTGATGTAGAAAATAACAAGGTCATTATTAAAATAACCTCTAAAAAGCTAAAGTCATATGGATTTAGCATTTTCATAGCCTGAATAGTGGTGGTAATTTCCTTGTCATTCCTCAGTGCCTCTCCTTGATAACCTGAAAACTCTTTTATCAGTAGATTAAGTAATAATGCCAGTGTTGCTGGATCTCCAATATCAGGCTCTTGATGTGTTGTAAACACAGATATATATCCACATGCATACACACATGTATACGAAGGTAATTATATGGTTAAGATCTTTCAAACCATTTCAAATATGGATACTTAAACTGAGAGTTCCTTGTGATACAGATAGGTTCACTTACAAAACTTAAATCAATAAAATTCTAAGCCCTAACCTGAGGTGGAAAAGTGTGATAATCACAGAAATTATTTTCATAGAACCTGTGACTTAAAGTATATATTTCAAAGGCTTTTAAAACAGCATGGTATTGGAGCAAAAATAAACACAGTGACTAATAGAATATAATTGAAAATTCAGAAAAACTCCCATAGTTTTAAAGATGATCCATCTACGACAAAGGAGTCAACTATTGGAGAAAGGAAAGTATCTTCAACAAATGTAGATGGGAAACTAGACAGCCATATGCACAAGAATGAAACTAGACCACTATCACATAACTAAATATTGCTAAATAGACACTTCTCCAAAGTAGATAGCCAAGTGGACAAAAATAACATCTAAAAAAAATGCTCAGCATTAGAATCATCAGAGAAGTCCAAATCAAAATCACAATAAGATACCACTTCACGTAGGTGAGAGGGACCCATACAAAAAGCTATACACAAGATTGATAAGAATGAGAGAAGGCATTCTCTTAGACTGTCAGTGGCAAAGTAGATTGGCTCATATCCTATGAAAAATAATATGGAGGTTTCTGAAAATATTGAAAACAGATCTAACATAAGACCCAGCACTCTGGTCATAGTTATCTACACAAAGAATACAAAAACAAAACAAAACAAAGCTCTAATCTGAATAGATATATGAATATGAACTTCTGTGTGCACTACAGCATGATTATGGTAGTCAAGTTATGGAAACCACCTACATTCTCAAGGACAGATGGTGGTTTAGGAATATGTAGTTTTAATATGTATATATTATAAATATACATATATTAGGTATATAATATACATATATATAATAACATGTGTGCTTACACATACACACACACAAAGTGAAATAATACTCATTTATTAGAAAAGATAAAAAAGGTGAGCCCTAGCTATTTGCAAAAACATGATGGCATTGATGGGAATTATCCTAACCAAGGAATCTAAAAGGGGAAATGCTAAATAGTTTAAATAATATGTGGACTATAGATAACCAACAATAAAGGATCAGATAAACCAAACCAAAACAAATCCTAGAAATCTTTCTGTAATATAAGAATAACAGATTAAGGTGAAAAACAAAATGGGAAGGTTGTCCAATCGACTAGGTTGCCTTGATGGGTGGTGTGTAGTGGAACTGTACATCTGAATCATGCATGGTTTTGTAGACCAATGTTACCTCAGTCAAATAAAATAAAGAGTCTGTTTAGAGGATAATCATCAAACTTGTGCTATAGTGGTTTTGGAGAGCTTCACAATGGGGTGCTTCAATCCATTGTACCACCAGGTAGAGCCCAAAATATTTATATTTAATTAGAGAGATCATAGAGCCAAATCTAACCCCTAGCATTGAGATCATGAGTTGTGAGCTCAAACTGAGAAATCTAAAATCTAAATCTGGATTCTAAAGCCAACTAGCTTAGCTGCTCAGAGCTGGCATGGTTAGAAAATGCTTTTTCATATTAATTAGGTGACTCTTGATTTGTGTTTCCACTGTCCACTTTTCTAGCAAAATCCTTGAAAGAGGTATTGGAACATCCATTCCACAGAAAGCAAATGATTCTTCTCACCATTTGTGGACTAGGAAATAGAGGACAAACTCTGCAATAGCTATCATAAAACCTAATGGAGTAATTAGTGTCATAAAACTGTAAGACATAATTTTCTCACATAGGTAGCATTGAAAGTAATGGAAATGTGAAGGCTCTTTAATAAGAAAATGGTCAGTTAATAAGAACCAATAAAGACAATTTGGAGAATAATATAAAAGAAGAAAATAGTTGAAACAGATCCTGGAAACAACATTTTAAAAAGTTAAATAACTTGCCCAATGTAAAATAGCTAAGAGTGGAATTTAGCTAATGTGACTAACTCCCAAATAATAAGATGACTCCAGGGACATATCATGTCCAATTTTGCTCAAAACAAAATCCTTGCTTCCAAAAGTTGCACCTTGCTAAAAGAATTACTTAAATTCAATCTGTAAGGTCATTCAATTTAGTTAATTTTTATGAACCAAAATATGAAATTTTAAGGAATTTTTAAAACATTCTAATACTTGCAAAAGATCTAATTTTTCTTATCCATAAATCAATTTATTGTATTAAATTTTAGAAACTAGACCTCATAATTTTTATTTGAATTATTTGATACTAAGAACTTTTGTCTAAATTTTGCTTACTTTCTGCCATCACCAATATGAGTTAAAAATAATAGCAGATGGGACCTTCCTAGTGGAACGAGTATTAGTCAGCACTATGGAGCCAGTCACTGTAGCAACAGTTTGGTCCCTGGCCAGGGAACTAACCCGCTTGGCACAGCAGACCTCTCCTGTCTTGCCCTCCACTCTCCTAAGCAGTATATTTCAGTCATTCTGCCTGTTCTGCTCCCCAGCCTATCTCTGGAGAATCCCACACACACACACCTCTGGCCTACACTCACAGCTCTTGTATGCATAAATCAATAAAATCAATCTTCAAAAAATAATAGCAGAAATCTAAAACATGTTCATTACCCAATGCAAAACACTTTGATTTCTTCAGAGCCAGTCTTTACTTTCACTGACTTTCTGAGGTTCAGTTGACATATAAAAAGTTGTATATATTTAGTATATATAATGTGATACATTTGGAGAAAACATTTCATCACAACCTGTCATAAACATGTCCATCACCTCCAAAAGTTTCCTTCCACTCTCCTTATTTGTTAGAATTTTGTGATAAAAACACTAGACAGAAAACCTACCCTTCTAGAAAATGTTTAAATGTGCAATACTGCATTGTTAACTATTAGCAGCCTGCTATATAGCAGTGCTCCAGGACTTACTCATTTTGTAGAACTGAAGCTCAGTCATAAGATCTAGTCAGTCTTCAGTGTTACTGGTGTTTATCACTTCATCATCCACGGCAACGTAGCTTCCAGTAGATAGACTATGACCTTTACCACGCCATTGATAATTCCTTACAATGAAAAAAAAAGTCACCTAATTAATATTATATATTTTATTATATTCATTACTTATGAAACCCTTTTCTCCATTAGTTTTAGTAACATCAAATATTAGTTCAATATCCTAGGACACCTGAATCTCAAGTCCCAATAAATCTCACACTTTTAATAATAAAATAGGCTCCTTCTATGTTTGTCTTTGCATCAACATCTATTTTCAGAAAAACAAATAAGATTTGAATCAATGTTTAGTAGTCCTTCTCTCTTGCAATCTCTTATATATTAATTTTCTGAGTAATAACAAAGCTATGTCTATAATTCCTGAAGAATCCATGACCTTTTAATCATCTCTTTGTTACAATCTAATTAGGTTTTAAATAAATTTATTATACTAGATTTTTAAAGCTCCTCACATTCAATTTATTCTCTCATATACGTTTTTTTTTTTTAAGCGATAACATTATACCATTCTCTTGCTTGAAATGCTTTATTGGCTTATCTTAGAAGTTTCCAAATTTGAGGAGAAATATCTGTATAATGAACAGTTTTAGAAAAGAGTGAGTCTACTTCCACAGCAGGATCTACTTGCTAACAATATTGGAAGATAAATAATCTACTAAATAGAACAGAAAATATATCTTCTAATATTCCTATTTAAATTCTGAGCGTAAAATCAACTTTATTCACATAGTTCTCAAATGTTCCAATCTTCATCAGCTTCACATATATTTTCCAACATTAGTAACTTGTACACAATATTTCAAGTCTCATATGACTTCATCTCCTTGAATTTTCAATTCTGTTTCTCATTCAGAGATATCCTCTTTCCCCACTCCAAATCTCAACTTCTCATTAAACTACCACCATTCACATAAACAGTAGAATAATCACAGGTATCCCTAATTCTAGAAGTGCTGACCACCTATAGAGTAGAGATGGGAAAGCTTCTTCACCATGAATATAGAAAGATCCCCTCAGAAGAAAAGGGCGTGCTAAATGAGCACATTCATATCACCATTCAACATCATTGAATAAACAATTCAGTTACAATCTGCAAGGACATATTTGTGAAAGGTGATGAAAAAACCCAATGAAGCTCAGAGGTGAGAAGATAATGAATTCTCTTAACATATTAGCATTAGTGTTTGAGCTTGCCTTATTTCCCATTACATGTTTTAAGAATGTGGATGATACAGATACTGATCATTGCTTTTAGCATATCCAACAAAATCAACACAGAAATTATTACACTTAGTTATTTACATACAACCTAAGCTTAATAAAGAGTGGTTATATCAATTAACAAATAATTTTCAAATAGCAATTCCAATATCATTTTTTTAAAACCAGATTAGCTTACCTCTTAATTTGGTTGACATTAATTTTTAAATAATTTTGTCTTATTAAACTTACTCACACTTCAAAAAATATTATTAAATGCATATGTAATTGACCTACATTTGGATCTTCCATCACAAAATCTTTTCTCAGTTTTATTCTGGGTTATATTTATGACTGGAAATTTTAAATCTTTAATTTGATTTGGTTTACATGTCTTTCCTAGGAATGTTTTTGAATTGCCATCTTTTTAACATTTTAGTCTGAAATTTTACATGCTAAAACTTTCTGATGACAAAATGTTCATAAACCTTTCAATCAGGACTTATTTTCTTCATTCCCCAATAAAATTATATCTAGGTAGATAGATATCATTTGGCTAAAAATGTCTTTCAGGTAATTTTCATACACATAACAAAATATGTTCAATAGTTGAAGCACATTTAAAATATTTTTTTCTAGCAAATATGTCAATTAGCTTCATTGTTCTCCATTAGCACAAATATATGCCATTATTTAATAAGATCAAAAATAATAAAACACCCAATATTAAGCAACTTGACAGAGTTTAGAAATTCATTTGTTACAATGGGTAGAGTCAATGTTAAAGGGCAGTAATTATCTGAAATATTACTGGTTATTAGATATGTCATAAATTAAACTCACTTGATAAAATCCCAGCATTAATATCTTATTTTCTAAGAAACAGGACAAAATATGTACTAGGATTATACCTTAATAATGCATTTTGTAATGCCACTCAGTGTTTGCTGTAGATTTAAATTTCAGTGTACTGTTTCTAGTAAGTTCTCAAGATAACACATTCATGAATTCATATTTAGAAAGTTACTGAAAATACTAGGAGCACAGAATCAGAGGTGAGATTCAAACCCTAGATATATACCTAAGGCTTATATAGTGTCTTATTATGAACTCATAACAGTGACATAAATCCCAATAATCATGACAGTTTTAACTCCAATCATCTGCTATTAGGAGTCTCATTAAATAGAACTTCATAAACATTGTGCAATGAAGGAATGTAGGTGGGCAGGATCTTTATGTCTCACTGTTATATATTCAACAACTAATATAGAATCATCACAAGAGTGATAATGAAAATAGCTTACTAGATGACAATGAATATTTAATAGTGGAGCTTTCAAAAGAGTTGCAAATATTCTATTGTAAAAGAAAAATCATTTCATCTGTGTGTGATTTTTTATATTGAATTTATACTTATATATCAAGACTAAATTTAGTATATGAGAACATGATTTTGAACTTAAAGACACCAAAATTTATATATTATTCCATGTATAAATCTCACATGAATTATGGACTCTGATGTAGTTGAATTAATGAAGTTGACTTGCTGGATATTTTTCTAGAAGTTATTCTGTATGCTTTAATCTGATCTGCATTTATAAAACCTGTAACAGTTAAAAAAGTGTGGAAAATGAATAATACCTGATAAAGAATATAAAAAAAATGTAACAAGAAATTAAATAATAATTTGAACTGTATAAGGAAAATAAGGCTAAACGATCATGTTGTAGCCCTTTTTAAAAAGTGAATTTTATCCTAAAGCAAGTGAGGAAACATTGAAAGTGGTTCTAAGAATATGATCAAATTGGCCCTCCCTGATGGCGCCTACAGCACTACACTGAGAGGCTAAAGTCACTTCTGCATGAGTTTGATTCCAGCCTGCCCCATAGGTGACCACATGGCACGGCAGACCTCTCCTGACCCGCCCGCTGCTCCCCTCAGCAGTGCACTTCGTCGATCTGCCTGTTCTGCTCCCCACTCTGTCTTTGGTGAAGGCTCTCGCAGCCCCTGAGCCTCTGGCCTGTACCCCAGTTCTATATGTACGAATAAATAAATCTTTAAAAAAAAAAAGAGTATGATCAAATTTTCACTTGAGAAACAATAGCTAGATAACATGAACAATCTATTAGAATTGTGATTTTTAAGAAATATTTTAATGTTTGAATTTAACTCACATTCCATGTTAGCAAAATATGTGTCTATAGTGTCATTATACAACAGGTGGTAACTCTTAAAGCTCTTATTCACTTGACTGCAGCAAAATAAAACATTAGCCTTGGTTATTTAAGAAATCAATGATATCCTAAAACATTTTTTGTAATAAAATCTTATTTTTCATTTGCAATCAATTTGGGGAAAATTTTATCTGCAAACTAATTTTTAAAATATTATTTTGCTCCTTTTATTCCCAAAGTGGATTTCAAGTTTTTCTTCCAACACATAAAGAACTTAGAAATTGTAATCTCCATTGTCATGGCAAAAAAGAAGACAGATGAACTGCAAATCAAAAAACTCTTCTTAGATCTTTCAGAAAACTGAGATCACAGGGCAAACTGGTACCAGGGAAATGGAAACAGAGGCAGCTATAGATAGTCACAGTTCAGTGGTGCAGAAGCCCGCTGCTAGTACCTGTGCTGTTAGGAACGATCAAATGGTATTTGATGAATTTCTACAGATTCAGTGTGAACCAACTTTATGGTTAAAAAGTTGGGGAAGCTCAGTTTTGGAAGACACCAACACATTAATCAGTATAACCTCTATGAGCTCCACCAGCTTCTTGAGGTAGATGCTGGAGATAATCTTTTGCTTCCAGAATGAGGAATGCTAGCATGCAGTAAGATGATATTTCATACATTTGCAAATAATTAATTTGTATTATGAGGAAAATTTTAGAATCAAACAGAAATCCTTTATGTTACATTTTGTGATAAAAATAGGGCTTGAGGTTAATTGATCTATAATGATCAATATTATGAGAACCTTTTCTACTATTTTTTATGTATAATTCAACCTTCTTTATTGATCACACATACTGTGCTTTGAGTAGTATTTTTAGAGCATATATGATTTGTTTTATCACATTAATGTCTTTGTTATGTACTTATATGCATATTTTTCTATGCTAAGTTTGAGGAAATAAAGCGATCTTCCAGAAAATCATCATAGGTAAACCCAGATAATGTCGTGAAACTTCTTTTTATGCATTAAGTATTGGCAAATCATTGCATACTTGATTTTTTCAGAAAAGTAAAAAGATCTCATTCTCCCATTCTACTTGGAGAGCAGGAAAGTCTGAATTTGGAAAAATAGCAATTATAGGAAATAAAGTCAATTTATTTATCTTATTCGCCGAAGAAGGAAACCAGCAAGAAAATGAGAATGAGCCCCATGGGCAAATATGCCAGTTCTTATGAGACTGGCACTTAGACTAGGTTGCTGCAGAAAAGGCTGGTAATTGCTACAGGTAGTATGAAGTCATTTAGGAACACCATTCAAAGAGTCAAAGAGCGCTATCCTTCAGTAAACGCTGTCTACCTGACTCTTATTTGACTCTTCCCTCCCATCACATCCACAGGTGACATGTACAGTTTCTTTTAATTACTGAACAATGAAGTATATGTTTTGACACCTGAAATTCTTACTGGGGACTATGATTTTTAGAAAGAACCCTCTTTCTTCTCCAACAAGATGAAATACAAGTGAGGCAAGACAAGTACAGATAGAAACCTACATCATCAATAAACATGGAAATTTACAGCACCGTCCATCTTAGTTCATCCCCGTGGATTTTATTTTTTAACAGGGTATTAAGTCTAATTGAGACATGTGTGGTCTTTTTTTTTAATCTTATGAAATAATAACTTTACATTTTTCATGGCTAATATATCTATTGCAAAAAAAGAAACATTCTCTGCTACTTTGTGAGTTCATCAAACTAAACTTTAACAGTCATGCATTTTCTATACTTGTGAGAAAAAATGCCTTTTCTTCCCTGGAAGTGTACAGTGATACTGCAACAACAATATGACCTTTTTTAACTGCCTTTAGATATTATTGGAATATAGGACTAAGATAATATCTCTATGTATGGCATTTGGGCTTGTAATACAGAAAAGATTTTAAATATGTGAGATGGTAAATAGACTGTATTGTTGAAGTGATGAAAAACTGAAAAATTCAGTGGACTGACCAAAACTGCCAGCTGGGCAGGAGACAGAAGGATATCAACAGTCTGCATTCAGAAGGAATCCTGATGTGTTGATGTAATAGCTTGAAAATGAAATGATTTCCCTGCCTCTACTTACAAAGAGCTCTTTGACTCTTTGAAGTGGGAAACTTTGGAGATCACATAAACATGGCCCGACATAAAAATTGTGTCTTTAAGTATATGACAATTTTTCCATAGATATTAATGCAAGTAAATGAGTTACTAAGGCTTTTGTGATTTTTATACACATTAGAATTCAAGATTGTTTAATATCTGTTACTTGTTCTGAATTCAAATCAAATTGCACTTAGAGACACTCTTTGGGAAAACAACAATAACTCAAAACTGAGTAACAACCCTGTCTAGACTCAAGTAAATATATTGTCACCCAATTTTATGAATAGATAATAGGGTACTTGTTAGAAGCATGTGCTAGACACATCAGGCTAAAACCTTGCCAGAACTGGAAAATGTAGAAATAGCTGTCTTTAGCTCAGTGGAATATGAAAAAAAAAAAAAAAAAAAAAGTGGAGGAAGTGGGGGTGGGGTAAGAGAGAGAATCTCAGATCTAAGAAAGAATTTTAGATCTAAGGATCTAAGAATATGGATTTTAAAATGAGAGGAGGTAGAAAATAATGAAATCTGAATGATGGTATGGGTTCTGTCCCCAAACTCTCTGAATATAGCACAGGATACAAACTGGTGTCCTAAATCACTTCTCCAGTGAATCTGAAGATCTGCCATTAGTCCTTGTTCAGCCATTTCCAGCCGCGTTAACAGTGAACCTGTTCCTAACATCTCATTATTAAATGTCCTGTGTATGTCAGGCCATGCCAGTAAGGATACAGTGATATGCAAAGAATGATTCTTATGCTTTATACAGCTTCCAATTCTACTGTGGGAAATGAACAAAAAATATTTATAATAATTCCAGAGAATTTTCAGTTTTGTGGAGAGAAAAACTAGGGAAGTAAATGGCTAGTGGGGTAAATAGGGTGGTTAATTTCTAATTAATTGCTGCAAGAAGTAGTCACATGAAACAGTGTCAGTTGTAGTAAACTGAGTATGAGAAGCTAAATTATCCATGATTTTTACATTTAACCATTTCTCAAAGGAAAAACTGGAGAACTTACCCAAGCTATTGTTATAGGGCAACCCCAATGTGAAATGGGTTGATCTGACTGTGCCCTTAAAGGGGCTTATAATGAGACACAACTGCAGGCACTCCAAAAAAGGGAGGTTAAGGGCTTACTTACAACAAGGGGAAATGAAGAAATGAATAACTCAGGGAGAAAGAGAGAGAGAGAGAGAGAGAGAGAGAGAGAGAGAGAGAGAGAGAGAGAGAGAGAGAGAGAGATTGGCAAATGATTGCTACCAATTCTGCTGTTCTGGAACTCTGATATACGGTGAAAGCCTATAAAAACCAAGAGCCCAAAAGGCCCACTAGTCTGGTTATACACCAAACCTGGCTGCTTAATTCACCTACTTCAATAAAGGAGGAATGGAATTACAGGGTAGTTTTATCTTGTGTATTCCTGTGATAACACAGGTTATGATGTATGTTTAAACATTTTTAGCTCATGATAAGTAGCATTTTTAAATTATAACTGGGTAATAGTTAGCTTTTAGAATATATCATAAGTAAAACACTTGGGTTCAATTATTTGGAAAGTAGAATTACTATCTTAAAGCCTAAATATTTGACTAAATATCATAAAATTTTGCTACTATTTGTTAAGTGCAGTATTTCAGGCAGTCTTCAAGACTGATGATATATTTTTGAATGCCTACTGCATTTAGTAAAATCTAGGACATGAGAAGCCATTTGACACATACCCTTAAGGCTTCTGAGTGAGTAAGGAGTCTTAACTTTAGGTTACATCACTCTCCTTTGTTCAGTATGTATTAAATCTATTGAAATTGGAAAGTCTCAAAAAAGGCAGAAAACATCCAGAAGTGGTTTCCATTCATCATTCCTTTAAGACAGGTAAAATCAATGATCCCATGTTGAGGTTTTTCAAAATGTAATTTCTGTATATTTTGACATCAGCAATTTATATTGTTGTGTTTTAAAATTCACATGTAGGAAAAAGTACTACCGTCCTTGACTTCAGGACTTTCTGAGCATTTTACCTGTACATTGCTATCTTAAAAAACTTTTATCATTGCTCTGTTCTCTTCTTTTGGAATTCATTATTATGACAGAAATATAAATTCTGATATTACAATATGTGTGGACATTTTTCTTCCAAAGTCACTGTATATGTATAAACTTCAGATAAGGAGGCCATGTTTTATTTTTACCTAAAGAGATCAATGTATAAATTGAGCTTCATTAGTATTTGTCATTTAATTGAAACAGTATTTAGTTAAACAATGCATGTATAAAACTCCTGCTGAACTTTAGAGATTTTAACATTTCTAAATGAAATCAAATATATCTAACCTTAGCAATAATATGGCAAGTTTGTTGAAAACACCCACACTAACTTAAAACATGTTTAATTCTGATATACACAATATGAAGCCAAATTTTCTTTGTTAAAGTACAGTTTCAATATCCACTTTCTTTCATTGACATGCTACTTTACTGAACAGAATGCCAATTTCTTTATAAACACCAAAAGTTGTTTCCTAAGAAGTAAATTACTGTTCTCTCTTTAGTAATCTTCCTATCTATCACTACACATAAATGTTTAAACGGATTGTGAAGACATACATTTTCCAGCATTTTTTCCACTTATATTTTTAGGTCACTAAATGAATGTGACGCAAGAAGTTAATTTGTGATTTTGATAACCTGAATTGTATTTAAAAGACATATTGAACAAATCAAACCATTTCAAATGTTATCTTTTTTTCCATTGTTTTCCTTTTTTCCAATTTGTAATATATTCTAATTTACTTCATTATGGATATATGTATATGTACATATTTAGATGTATTTAAGACTTAAATATATTAAGTTTCTAGGATTCTTAGAAATATCTACAATTTATTTTGCTGCTTCTTTAAGATGATTTTGATGTCTTAAGAAATGTGTTTCTGCACAATAGAGGGAGGATAATTAATAACTGTGTTTAAGTGTGCACTTAAAAATGGCTTTTGTTCTTGTTGCATAATTTTTTTTTTTTAAAGATTTCTTTATTTGTGCATACAGAACTGGGGTACAGGCCAGAGGCTCAGGGATGGTGAGAGGCTTCACCAGAGACAGAGTGGGGAGCAGAACAGGCAGATCGACGAAGTACACTGCTGAGGGGAGCAGTGGGCGGGTCAGGAGAGGTCTGCCACGCCATGTGGTCACCTCCGGGGAAGGCGGGGATCGAACTCATGTGGAAGCGGCTTTAGATTCTCAGTGCTGTGTTTTAACCCGCTGCGCCACCAGGGAGGGCCCACTTGTTGCATAATTTAAGGTTAGTATTCACTTCTTTGTAGTCTGCTTTATGGCTGAATAAAATCAGTATGATAAATCTAAACAAGGCAGAGAGGGAACCAGAGGGTAAGAAAGGAAAAGGGGGAGGAAGAGATGAAATTCCCTTTAGTTGAATGGTTTAATGTGATGAACAATGAAAATGAAGTAGTATCAGGTATCAAGTGCCTATGTCAAATCAGTAACAAAGTAGATTTATAAGAGAGCATTGCTTTTTGATTTGTAAGTAGCTCATGGTACATGAGTTATCAGTGGCTCTTTTTGGATGAGCCAGCAGTGTTTCCCTCTTGCCAGACACCTAGAAAAGAGGAAAACTGGATATGTAGAAGCTGGTTCAGGAGGGAGAAGAGTTCATGACTTCCCACTCAACCCAAAATCCTGAAATAAAAAGCATGACTAAATCTTCATCATTCTCTCCCTTCTCAAAGTTATGACTTTAGGATTAAAGACTTAGCTTTGATGGCACCACTCTTTAGCTGAACCAGTTTTAATAAACTAAATCATTCCTTGGTCTAGATAGTGCTAACTAGGACAAAATTATACATGATAAATTTTCAGTCAAAAAAAATGCTTATTATCTTGCATTTGAAGATATTCAATATATTATTCTTTTTGTTTATGGATAGAAAAAGATAAAAAAAAATGGTACAGAATTTCCTAAACATCATCAGAGTATTTACTAGTTCTGAAACAAAGCTATCTACAAAAGAGATTTAAGGGATTTATTTTATGTTAGATATCTGGAACCTATGACGTTACACGGAGCAGAAAATTATATTCAGTTTTACCCTTTATTATGGAGGATTTTACCTAATTCCTATTATTGTCATCAATTATATGATTTCTTTTTTTTTAACCTTAATTGACTGATTTAGGCCTATGACAGCACCAGCTTTCCTTCATCTCTGCTCTGAACACTGCTTCATTAATTACTCATTTTCACCTTCTATAGACCAAAAATAGTATTCCAACTTAAAATTAATTTTAATGAATCAACTTAATCTTTAGAAATTGGGAAAAAAAAAAAACTAGATCTATACTTATATTAGTTGTTTATACCTGACTTCCAGAAAAGAATACCTTCTCATTTTTTTAATTTATTTTTAAATATTTTTTTATTTATGCACACAGAACTGGAGTAGAGGCCAGAGGTGTAGGGGAATTAAGAGAATTCACCAGAGATGGAGTGGGAAGCAGAACAGGCAGACTGAAATATACTTCTGAGGGTTTCAACAGGTAAGACAGTAGAGGTCTGCTCACCATGAGGATCACCTCCTCGGCCAGGGGTCGAACTCACACTATAGTGGGCTATGTCTAGTTTCCAGTGCTGTGTCCTAACCTGTTGAGCCAGCAAGAAGGGCCCCTTCTCATTTTCATATAACCTTATTGGTTTTAATTTTTGTCATACAAAAATAGAATGTACAGGCCCTCCCTGGTGGCGCAGCGGGTTAAAACACAGCACTAAGAAACTAAAGCCACTTCCTCATGAGTTCGATCCCCGCCTGCCCTGGAGGTGACCACATGGCGCGGCAGACCTCTCCTGACCCGCCCGCTGCTCCCCTCAGCAGTGTACTTCGTCGATCTGCCTGTTCTGCTCCTGACTCTGTCTCTGGTGAATCCTCTCACCCTCCGCATCTCTGGCTTGTACCCCAGTTCTATATGAATAAATAAATAAATCTTAAAAAAAAAAATAGAATGTACAAGCCCAAAAGAGTTATTCATACTGAGTTAACCAATACTTAATAGCTAACTTAACTACAGTTTTAGACTCTCTTCAAATGTAATTTTAAACTATCTAATGTGGGGTCCCCTGTTTTGCACTATTGAGGTAAACTCTGATAACGCCCCTATGCCAGCCCCAGATCCCCCAAAGAGGAAATTACTTTATCTGAAGTAACCCTTCTATTATTTTGCTAATGACCTCGTCTTACTTTTTTTCTTAGTATGAAAACCTTCTACTTAGTACAACTTCTTACAGTGCTTTTCAAATTTCTGGATGAGAGGCAGAAGATTCATGAATCATTTAATAAAGCCAATTAGATCTTTAAAATTAACATAATTGGAGTTTGTTTTGTATCAGTCATGACTTATTAATTGTTATAGGGAAATTTAGGTGTATGTAAAAATATAGAAGAAAAGGCATTTTAAAATTTCTCTTTGATTTACTCTATACTCATTATGTCCTGTATTCCAGGAATAAGTCAGATGACACAGTTTTGCTCAGTAGGACTTCAAACAAATAAAGGAAATATATCAGTTTTAAACTTAGAATGTGGTGAGTCAGATTTGAATATAGTAGTTAGAAATGCTTCCTAGAGTGGATAACAGCTGCACTAAAGCTTGAATGAAATAAAAGATAAATAGGATTTAGATAAGTAAAGAATAAGATAATGGAATTCTAGGCAGATAGGACAAAAATGAATTATATATGTGAGTCAATTTGAGAGAAGATTTGTAGAAAAAAAATGCCAATAACTCTCACCAAGTAGGAATGATCATTTGCACCAAAGAGGTGAGAAATGAAGTTGAAAATGCAAGCAAGGATCAGATGATCAAGGTCTTTGCATGTTATGCAAAAAGTTCTGAATCATATTCAAATATAAAGTAGTTTTAATTTCCTTTATTGAATGGTGACTATGGCAAGGTTAGGAAAGACCTGAGAAGAACAAATCAGGATTTTAGCAATACAAGACAGGATATGGTTAGTACCCACATTACAAGGTAGAACAAGGAACAATGGTAGAATAGCTTATAAATATATCTGGAAGGTAGCCATAAGACCTAGTAAATTAGAAATCATCAGTGGACTTGTATAGTGTCATTGCCAACCACACTTTCTCTTAACACTGATTTAAATGTTGGGCTTTAAGCAATTGATTACTCTGGTACCATGACAAAGACACCCCTCTACAATATGCTTATTTCCAGCAACACACAGCCAGGCTGCACCACCACTGCAATTCAGTTCTTTAGAAAGCCCAGGTTATCCTAGACAAGTATTCCTGTAACAGATATAGGTTTCATGGACTCCACCTCAACCCCAGACATTGGAACCACAAATCCCTTCAAAAACAATGAGAAGCACACTGGAACTTGAGGGTGGAGCTGAGCAGCCAGGTTGGTATAAAACTGAACATGTGGGGCCCTGGGGTCTCTTGGCCTGGTGGTTTGTGGCTAGTCATTTGTCTCCTGATCAGCTTTCAGTGTGCTATTGGAGTTCCAAGTCAGCAGAACAGATAGGACATTCTAGTTAATTTGCATT
Organism: Condylura cristata; assembly: GCF_000260355.1. Taxonomy (NCBI): domain Eukaryota; kingdom Metazoa; phylum Chordata; class Mammalia; order Eulipotyphla; family Talpidae; genus Condylura; species Condylura cristata. Next base: position 13,786,749 of record NW_004567111.1, read on the forward strand.
TCTCTTTCTCTCTTTCCCTGGGTTTTTCCTTTCCCTTTCCCTTTGTAAATAAACCCATTATTGAACCTTTTTGTGTATATCCACAGTACAGTTGATTGAATCTTAAGCACACCAGTGAGGACCCACAGGCAGGCACCCCAGTTCACATTGGGGTGCCCTGTAACATTCCTTTGAGTGATTCTGCTTTGGCCTTCCAGTATGTCCACTTTTATGTTTTCAATTCACCAATCAAAAGTGAACTCATCTTCATAACAAAGGCAGAATACCAGACCTAGTCTCTCTTTCTCTATCTCTCTACCTAATACTACCTCACTGTGTTATGCTGACATGCTTTGTACTCTCCAGGACCTGTGAGTGATAAAGCCAAAGTTTCTTAAGGGCCACTGGTTTCAGATGTAACTTGCAATCACAAGACCAGAAGGGGTGAAACTTGCCACAAACAAAATGGGAGGAAGTGCCCCCAGGCATTCCAAGCTTATTGATTCGCTAAAATTAACACAAGAAAGCCAGGCAAGTTGCTGGTAGGAGAATGAATCAATATGTGGTTATCTTGATTAATGATGTCTGCTTGTAGTCATATACAAACCAATAGACCACTTTCTTGACCATTTCTTGGTTAGGAATTCCTTTTATTTTCTTTTGTCTAATAGGATTTGTGATACAAAATTGTATAAAGGGGGGAGGAGTGGGTGTCCATTGTAGATTATAGCTCTGTTTTTAGACAAGAAGGCAAGCAAAACAAAAAGTCTTCATAATTTATTGTTATACAATGTCCTGCTGATTACACTTCATTCCCTCTTTCTATTGATTTATTCAGCCATGTCTTTTTTTTTTTTTTTAAGATTATTTATTTATTTGCATACAGAACTGGGTACAGGACAGAGTTGCAGGGGTGGTGAGAGATTCACCAGAGACAGAGTAGGGTGCAGAATAGGCCGACTGACAGAGTATACTGCTGAGGGGAGCAGAGAGTGGGTCAAGACAGGTTCTGCTGGCCGTGTGGGTCACCTCTCTGACTAGGAATTGAACACATGCTGAAGAGCCTATTGCTTCTTAGTGCTGCACTTTAACCTGCTGTTCCACCAGTGAGGGCCCCATTCAGCATGTCTTTTATCTTGAGAATATTTTTAGTAGTCTAAGGAATATACCTGTCCTATAACAATGTAATTTCCACCTAGGGAAGGGAGGAGTTGTGTGGCTTGGAGAAGCTAGAGAGGAAGGAAAAAAGACCTGGGCTAGCACATGGACTAACGAGGTATATGTGATAAAGAGCTTGCACTTCTCAGACTTGGACGTCTACTAGGGAATTGGAGGACATGGAATGAGTCACTTGGAAGAGATTTCTTGAGAGGCCTGTGGAAAAGCTGACAACAGAAATCTTTATCTTGACTTGATTTTGCTCCATTTCTCCCAGTCTTGTCTGGCTCCTTCTGCCCCTTTCCTATAGTTCTCCACCAGGAGGTGCCTAAGACTTAAGGGAAATTTTCATGCCTCAGCAGCCCTGCTTTGGGCCAACCTGTTTGGCTGGGCATTCACCCACAAGGGGATGGGTTGCTTGGGTGCTTCATTTGGAAACTATATATTTTTTTCTTGTCTCTTTTCTCTATCACACACTAATTCTACTGAAGTCATTTTCATTGACAGTCTTACACACTAAGAACATGTTCTGTCTCTATGCCACAGATGGCAGGATGTATTTAGAACATGCATGTTGGGGGCCACAGAATATCCCTTAATCTCCTCAATCATGAGACTTGTTTTGAACATTGGAATATTAGCTTGTACAAGGCAGCAGAGGCAGTTAAACAATGAACATACAGATATCCTACCTACATGTGTATACAGGCATGTTTGTGTGTATCTATGTCTAAAGAAGAAAGGAAACAGATCCCAAAAAATGCAGGGTCACAACAAGGCTTTATATCTAACTTAATACTACTTTTGGCCACCTTTAAAAGTAAAAATTTAAATTAAGTGACCAGGAGTTTCCTAGTCATCACTAGTGAGGTAATCCATATAAAACCCCCAACCTTATTTCTTCCCTTGGTGATTTTGCCTGAAGTAAAACTCTTGCTAATGACTTTGTTCCCTTTCATTCTGACTATAACAATCCCCCATTTCTTAAAACTTTTTGCTGAGTCTTTCTAGTTGCTAGAGGGGACACTGCCCATGCCCTATATTATTTAATGAACTAAATATAGGAAATGTTTATAGAAATTATAACATGTAAAATATATAATAAATTCATCATTCATCAGGTAATTTCAACAAAGATTCAGATGGTATAGAAGATATGCAGTTTAGATAAAATTAATATTATTTAAAAATAATTCTTGATTGTGCCCTTTCTGGTGGTGCAGCTGGTAAATGCAGCACTAAGAAGCTAAAGCCACTTAGCTTGAGTTTGATCCCCACCCCGGAGATGACCCACATGGCACAGCAGACCTCACCTGACCCACCCACTGCTCCCCTCAGCAGTGTACTTCATCAGTCGGCCTGTTACGCATTGGTGAATCCTCTCACTGCCTCTGTGCCTCTGGCCTGTACCCCAGTTCTTTATGCATAAATAAATCTTTAAAAATAATTCTTGGTTAATTAAAAAAAAAAGTTCTACAATTTATCTGTATTATAACATCTATTCATTACTTAACTCTCCATTTAAAACCACTAAGAATTTTTTGTTAAGCATCCCTGGTAATTGAGGGCAGGAAAATAAATTTTAAAAGATAACTCCTGTTCTCAGGAGGGTTACACTATTTTTTTTTTTTAATAAAATGATGGTAGTAGAAAATATATGTGTAAAAAATGTGTACTATGAACATTTGGTTACATAGGAACTTTTAAAAGAAAACAATGATTTATTAGAAATGATAAAAAAAAAATCCCCTCAGTAGGATAACATATTTGAGTTGTGATCTCTAAAGCTGAGACTTTTTCAACCAGACCTAGAAAAGTAGATCTTTCACTCATTCCCAGAAAGCCAAACCGTGGTCCAGAGCCTATCTTTGCCCAAGGGGGATAGCGATTAGCACCTTAATGATACTATAGCTCCCAGACGGGCAGGAAAGCTGTGATTATAAAACAGAGCAAAGAATGTGAGGGATATATGTGCAGGACTTAGCATTTCCAGGTCTGAGAAACTGTGGGGCAGTTTAAGTGACAGGAATCAAGGTGTTTGACTTTCCCAGCAGGGTGTTTTCTCAGCAATCAGCCAATGTTTAATTTCGAATGCCACCTTCAACCGCAGAGGGACACAAAGGATTTTCAACACGTTTTACCAAGTTTCAGAAGTACAGTGGGAACAAGTTAACAGTTTGTCACAAGGAAGGAGCAGAGGCCATGCAGCTCTCATGACTTAATGGTTAATCACATGGAGGGAGTTTTAATTGCAGAGTGGAGGAGATCTGGCTACACTCTCACAGTATTTTCCAGAGACTTTTAATCCACACACAGCACCCATTGCTATTGCAGTAGGGTTATCTTCAGAGAAAGGGAGGTTCCAGGTTCTCTGTCCCACCCAAAGGAAGGGTGGAGCTAAGCAGGGAGGTGAAGTTAGAAAAGACCTAGGGAAGAACTGAGAGAGAAAACTTGACCGAGGAGAAGTGGAGAGAGATGGAGAAGAGAAGGCACATGGAACAGAACATGTAATGGGACTGCACTTGCTTCTCAGCATTAAATATGAACCCAGGACGTAGAGGACATGGACGGAGATACAGACTCCTGGGTGAGACACCTGAGGGAAAGCTGCCAGTAGGGCCCTTATCTTGACTTCCATTTTGATTTTGCACTTTCTCTCTCAGACTTCTCTGGTCCTGTCTGCCTCTTTCCTGCAGTTCCCCACAGAAGGTACCTGAGACTTGTGGAAAGTTTGGGCCTCAGCAATCCTGCTTCGGACCAACTCTGTGTGGCTAGATGTTTATGCACTAGGGGAAAGGCAACTTTGTATGTTCAATGTGAAATTTATTTTAGTTGTTCTTTCCCTTCTGTAAATATAGTAGTTACCGTGATATGCTTATGAAAAATATGACAACATTCACTTAGAATATTTTCTGCTCTAAAACATGATTTGAAACACTCTCTGTATATGGAAAAACTATTAGATATTAAAAATATAGATCAATAAGTAGAAAACTACAGATTTGTGTCAATAGTGACCCCAAAGAAGAATCCACCCCACCATGGGGTTTTAGAAAATGATTGTGTGCATCTGTAGGCACTTTAACTTTCTGCCAAGTTTCTCAACTTCTTTTGTTTACTAGAAGTACATTTTAAAGTTAAACATCTTGAGAACTGGCGCCAGAGTTTGTGACATACAGCAGCACTTTGAATTCTTTTGGTTTCACAAAGAAATGGGTTATCTGAAATTTAGTAAACACAATTGCACCAAATCATATTTTACTGTTTTTTTTTTAATAAGCAAGTTGTCAATTTTAAAAAATGCAGATTCTAAGTCAGAAGCTTGCTTTTCAGGGTTTCTATATGTAGTTAACATTAGGTTGAAATTGTGATATTGAATATTTTTTACTCATACTCTAATATGTATTTTCTTTTTCCTATTTGAAGATAATTTAAAATTAAGTTTGCAGTAGTAATAATAAGAGGTCAGTTTATTCCCATCCTCCTGAATGTCTTCTAAGAAAAACTGAAGTAACTTTGGTTTACAAGAATGAAAATGTAAAAGTATAGCCATATACACACGAAATCTGTTTACTTTGTGTGACTTTAGATGGAATTTTCTTTAGAAGAATTTTTTTTTTTCTTTAGAAAGGATAACAAAATCAGCAGAATTTGCTTCCCAAGCCTACATCAGCACTTATTTTTTCAGTGTGAAACTAGATGGAACCACACCTGTGTTTTTTTTTTTTTTTTTTTTTTTTTGGAACACAGCTGCACCCAAGAATTTACTCATTACCTACAGCTATTATCATGCTCCAGTAGCAGATTTAAGTGGACAACAGAGATTTATATCCCACAAACCTTCAGCATTTTATTATTTGGCCCATTAAAAAAAAATGTTTTCTAACTTATGTATTAGGTGTCAAGAAATACTTGTTGATTTAATAAGAAGTAACAAAGTAAAAGAGCATCTACAATTATTAGCATTTTGAATGTTCTTGCTGTAGAAAGAAATCAGGAAATTATAGACATAAGATTATGTTTCAAATTCTGATAACATCAACTGTTAATAACATGAGAACTATAGTGAATGAGAGGATGTCAATACCACGTCTTGTGATTTTATTTTGTATTTATAGTTGGATACAAAAATACTTTAAAAATATGCTTTGGGGCCTCCCTGGGGGCACAAGGGTTTAAAGCACAACACTATGAAGCTATCCATAGTCACTGCAACAGGAGTAAATCCCCAGCCAGGGAGGTGACCCGCATGGCACAGCAGACTTCTCCTATTGAGCCCTTCGCAGTGTATTGCAGTAGATCTGCCTGTTCTGCTCCCTACTCTGTCTCTGGTGAATCCTCTCACCCATCCCCAGCACCTCTGGCCTAAACCCTGTTCCTGTATGCATAAATAAGTAAATCTTAAAAAAAGATATGCTTCACAGCCCAAATGCCCAAAAGTAGATGACTGGATTAGAAAGATGTGGTACATATATACAATGGAATATTACTCAGCAACCAAACCAAAAAAGAGAAACACATGTCTTTTGCAGCAACTTGGATGGAGCTGGAAAAGATCATGTTTACTGAGAAAAGCCAGAAAGAGAAAGAAAAATACCGATGGTTTCGCTCATAGCAGGAGTATAATGGACGAGGCGAGAAAATAACAAAAATAATGAACAGCCATATACCAGAAACATTTTGTGGGGGTGGAGTGGGGAAGGGGATCAAAAACGGGGGGGTGGGGAGGAAAGTGCCCGGGATTATGGTGATGGCACACGGGTGACTTGGTGATGGGAAACACGCGGGGATTACAATTGAGATGGAAAAAAAATGTACAAAATTATGTAAAAATAAACTGTTATAAAAAAATATGCTTCAGATTCTAATTCAACAAATATATCACAATTTCAAGGGAAGTGTACTAAGTTAAAAACGTAGCAATCCAAAGTTATTCAATGATCACCCTTTCTTCCTTTTTTCCCCAATATGTATTTTATTTACTTATGCATAATGCATACAAAAACTGGATTCTAAGCCAAAGTTGTGGGGGGAGTGAGAGGGTTCACCAGAAACAGAGTAAGTGATAGAGCAGGAAGATTGTCTGAAATATACTGCTGAGGGGAGCAGTAGGAGAGACAGGAGAGGTCTGCTGTGCTAAGTGGGTCATCTCCTTAGCAGAGGATATAACTCACACCACAATGCCTGACAATAGCTTAATAGCACCAATACTTTAATTTTTATACCTCCAGGGAGGCCATGATTGACCCTGCAAGGTAATATTAATGTTAACTATCAAAATATCAAAATTATATGGAAATAATTTAGATAGAATGTCTTATCCAGGACACATCAGATGTCTGCCTTCAGATCAGGTAAACAATTCAGTAATAAAAATAAATGGTCCTTGGAATATCTGTTTTCTTCCTCTCCTTACTTCTAAAATTGGGGCATTCAGTGGTGGCACAATGGGTTAGGATGCAGCACACAATCTGGCCACAGTCATGTCAGTGCAAGTTCTATCCCCACCCCGGAGGTGATCCACATGGTGTGGCAGACCTCTCCTGACCTGCCTGCTGCTCCCCTCAGCAGTGTGCTTCATTGATCTGCCTGTTCTGCTCCCTACTCTGTCTCTGGCAAAGCCTCTCTCAGCCTCTGCACCTCTGGCCTGTAACCCAGTTCTGTATGCATAAATAATTATTTTAAAAAATAAAATTGGTTAAATTGGTACTCTTGCAGTGATCTAGAGGCCAAAAAGTAAGCCTACCATGTTATTTCTTAATTCCATGATATCTTTAATATAAAAGATAAATTAAGCTTTGTTTTTGTACAATTTCTCCATCAAAAGCATTCCTATTTCAAAAGGCCACCCAAAACTAGTTATTTCTTGTTTTGTTAAAGACACATTAAGAAATAAGGCATTAAGAATATTATTTAGTTACATGGAAATATAAACTCTCCACACTGTTAATGGAGAAAGTAGATTTCACTGATTAATGAGAACGTATCACATTTTCCTTTCTGTGTCTGCCTTATTTCACTTTCAATAATGCCCTCCAGGTTCATCCATGTTGAACTCTTCTTGTACACTCTTTGTGGGAATGTAAATTGGTGCAGCCACTATGGAAAACAGTATAAACAGTTCTTAAAAAATTAAAAATATCACTGCCATATGATCCAGCAATTTCTCTCCTGGGTATATATACAAAGGAAATGAAATCTTTACCTCAAAGTGATGTCTGCATTCCCATAATCACTGTATTTATAATAGTCAAGCAATAGAAACAACCTCCATGTCTGTCAATGAATAAGAATGGATAAATACAATTATTATTACTTACAAAGGAAAAGTAACAGGCAAGTAGCATACAACAACTACAAATAAGAAACTTGTTCTTTCAACATTGTTGTTTCTGTTTTGCAAAATCAAATTTGTCTTCACATAGACTAACTCTAGGTTTAGCATAGTTGTCATTTTTCACTGAGCAGATGCTCTCAATTACACACTACAACAAACTGTATATACCCTAATTTGTGGTTTTTCCTCTCTTGAGCTGTTATGCCTTCATTTTGTCTTTGTGACCTTACAAATCTCCTAAATCTACTCAACTAACTATAATTTCAGAACCCCATCAGAGAGTATAATGACAGTGCTAACCAATGTTGGCACTGTTTACTCCATAAATTGAGATTCCATGAGGAAGAGGGATTTCACCAGAAGCATTATATTTCCAATGACTCTCTTTAAATGAAATAACACTGAGACTGAATGATAAGGGAAAATGTATAATTTAGCAGTAGTTTTAAAGTCGCAAAACTACAGTACAATGTCAGTTCTACCATCCAATGTCGCAAGACATAGAAACTAATTAGCAGAAATGCAATGTCTATCCATTTATACTGCTTCATGCAATGAAGTAGTTTCATCTCACCTATAATATTTGAACCTGTTAAGTAAAACTTCATGTTTACACGGTGCTTATTACTAGAACATCTTGAAATAACACATAAGTATAATAATGTCCTGATAATCCCAGTGACCCACCAAGTTGGCTAAGGAACATCCAAAAGCAACCTTTCCATATCTTTATCATTAATCTTATCACCTCTAATATTCTAATATTTCTCTTTGTGTTATTTATTCATCCATTGTGGAATGATGTCATTAGAAATCTGTAGCCACACAATAACTAATGATGGAATTAAGAAATGAAGCCCTATGTGTAAATTTCAATAAAGATGAAGTGGTTTTTCCAGTGAGGAAATGCTGGGGGCTGCTAAATAAGATATAATTTATAAAAAAGAAAGAAAATATGAGACAATCCCACTTATGTGTTAATATAAACAAACAAAGCAAACATGGGAATATGACTGCAAAATTGAGACATTAGAAAAAAGGGTGGTGATAGGAACAAAGAAGGTCCCCACTGTCTACGTAGAGAATCGGGGTGTTTGTTGGTGGATATAGGGTGGTAGCATATATCTTAAGAGGTGTGACTCCATTTCTAAAAATATATATAACGTTTCTAAACCAATTTTACTTCAAATAAAAAAAAGCATTAAAGGAAAAACAATATTATATATATTAAATCACTGCTTCTAATATAAAAAAATAAGTAAACGCTCATAAGTTTTTTGTTTGAGAAATGAATTCCTGCCACTGATTGTTTTGACTGCATGGGTCTCAATGGTGTTTAATCAACCACACTGAATTGGTTCTCAAATTATGTATCATCTTAATGGGGCTTGCATTTCAAATCAGTATCTTAGGTTCTGGAATGATTTTATTTGCTTTCTCATGTACTTAAAATTTGAGAGGCCATAATCCTAGATTTTAACCCCAGCTGTAACTTCTACCATTTCTATATTTGTATCAGTTACTCCTTAGCTCTGTAATGATGATAAATTGGTACCAGTACCTGTTTTAAAGGATTACTCTGAGGCTTAACCAAGTGGAAGTATTTATGTCACAGCATCTGAGCATAGAAAGCATTCTAATACTTATGCTTACAACTCACTGCATACAAATAATTTTACTTAGATTAAATTAACAAACAACTAGTGGACTTAATCAGATTTAACTTAAAGGGAAGGCTTTACTATCATATTATAACAAAGGCATGTAGGCAGTATATTATACAAATGCCACATACATTCAAAAATTGGATAGCAGGAGGAGGGATAGGGAAGAGACAACAGATTAGTGGAGGAATATAGGTGTAGGGTGGTGGGAGCACTGATGACATCTTAGGGAGAAATTCTAAGTTGTGAAAATACAATCAAGAATGTAAAACAATGATACTTCTTTAATAAGAAATGGTCGATATTATTGCTCAGGTTTATTGAATACGATAGTATTCTAAAATTAGCATAGCTTTGATCAACCAACCAACTGAATAAACAGTATTTACTTTGCCTATGTTTTCTTTAAACATTCTTTGCATCAAGTAAAATAAAGTTAACATGAGAAATACTGAATTCAACAATGACTCTCTTAATGACAAATATAAACTCCTATAAATGTTTAATGGCAAACATAAACTTCCATAGATGTTCTAGTGTATTTGTGTATCAATGGCTAAGTGAAGTAACTGATAATTAGCTCAATTTTCTATGATATCTACATCTTGCCTTTCTAATTGTGTAATGAGTTATAAAATTAAAATTCATTGTGATAATATAAACATAATCATGAGCATAACAAAACAATTATTGTGTTAACCAAAGTGCTTATCATTCCAACTTCCTTTCAATGAAAAAGAGAATAAAACCTTTTCTATATTTATCATCATGTCAGTTGCTGAATTATATTTTTATATGCCTCACTATTAAATGCCTGGAACTCTAACATATACATATCCTAATAATGAAAATATTTGGAAGTTTTTGTTAGTGAAACAAATATTTATCTTAGGGATTACTAGTCCTTTGACATCCAGAGAATTTTCAGACTAAAAATGGTAAAATATTTCTGAATCAAGAACTTATATGCATTAGTCAATAATATTGACTCTAATACTGGAGACCATTTGTTCTCACGTTTATATGTATGTATGTCATCTTGCACACATATAAATATTAATATATGTCTTTCAAGCAGAATGTGAAAAAGAATGTTAACATTTTCTAGCTGTAATCCTACATTTCCCAAACTACATTAAAAGGTGTTTTGCACTATCTATCTGTTTCAATATGCCAAGAAGAGTAAAATAATTTTTTGAACTGCAGTAGCTATTTGGCATATGATCATATGCCTGTTTGTATTTTTCATCACTCAGCCATTGCTAATACTCAGCTGAACACACGATTCCAAAGCTTGAGAAAGTGCCCTGTTTTGTATATTTATTGTAATTCAATTCAATTAAATATATTCTACAAATAATACACCAGATCTTTTTTTTTTTTCAAATATTTTCTCAGAAAGGCAAACCCAAGCCAGGCTAGCAGGCCAAGAAACTGAGAAAATGGGAAATAAAATATCTTGAAAATTATTTTCTTGCCCACAACAATGAAAACCCTTTCTGACACATTTGTCACTTCCTTGCAGTCAAGCTAGCACATTTTTTCTTACTTTTCAAGCTACATGTCTCAACATAGCTGTCACTTTTCCTGAGCACCTCTCACCTAACTATACCACCTAAACTAGATTTCCATTATTTTCTGTCTGAGCCACTTGTTGTTTTCTTTACTTTTACCCCAATTTTCAGTTATTTTATGTATGTCACATAATTGTTTCCTTCACCATTTCATTATAAGTGTTTTTGAGACAACAATAACCACAGAATGTTCATTTTTGCATAATCAGTGTATAGCAAAAAAAAAAAAATGCTCTAGAGTAGTCACTTAATATACATTTGCTAATTGAAATTTCTGTGTTAAGCATGTACGTTGAAACCTGACACATGACAGAAATCCCTCCAAGCATAGTTCTTCCCTTCTCTGTTGCCTAACTACATATAATTCTTTAAAAGCCTTCAGAGTTGCTCTATACGTAGGAATTTACCTTGGATTTTAGGCCAGGGTATATTCTTTTTGGGGCAGAATTCAGCCAATGACTGAGAAGACAGCATTACAACAACTTAGGCATTTGTACCTTTTGTGGAGTCTAGAGAGAGAAATCTTTTCTAAGGATAGTTCCCTGCCTAGAACTCGATTTTTAGCAGGACTACATTGTAGTCCGACAAGTTCTGTTAAATCATGCTTCATTACTCATCTTCATTTCTTCATCATTCACCTCTCTCAGGGATTATTCCTAAATAAAACTTTGGGACTCTTAACTCATGTCTGAGAACACAACTGTCTGAGGGAAGCTTTCTATTCAATACTGATTCTATGAATAGAATAACACTAACTCCCTCAATGATGTGGTTAGTTCCATGATATACTTCTAAAGTACTTGAACTCACATTTCCAGAGACACTAAAAAGTTAAGATTAGAAAATTTGGGATGAGGGGAATCTTAGAAGTTACTTCCATCTTTGCCCTCACTTTTCCCCTTTACTCTTTAAAGGTATTGGCTAGGGAGTCAGGCCTTCTCCTTCTTTCCCCATTTGCTGTGACTATATAAGGTGATTGATAAAGAGAACACATATAATATACCCTCTTTTCCTTCCACCTTCTCCTAGAGGATTGAAGTAGTAAAATTATAATAGCACTGTCACTTCAACACAAAGACAACAGTATGATCACACATAGTTTTGAATTTTCTACATTGTTACTCAATAGTGATTTTTGTTACCCTTGGGGAAAGAAGGCAATCCCCTTTCAATGGGAAGAATATAAGCAAAGTGACAAAACCTGATAAATAGAAATCTCAGGCTCACCTGCTCCAAAGCACTCCTTATTTGAACCCATTTTTCCTTGAAACAAAATCAAATCAGGTCACTATTATGCTTGTCTAATGAAGGGACTAGGAAAAGCATCCCCTCACATTTCTTCTTTTATTTTTATTTGTTCAAGATTTATTTATTTATGCATACAGAATGGTGTACTGGCCAGAGGTGCAGGGGCAGTGAGAGGGTTCACCGAGACAGAGTGGGGGAGAACAGGCCGATTGACAAAGTACACTGCTGAGGGGAGCAGCGGGCAAGACAGGAGTGGTCTGCTGCATCACATGGGTCAGCTTCCTAACGGGATCAAACCTGTCCTGAACACCTGTGGCTAGCTTCTAGTGTCATAGTTCTGTGCTTTAACCCATTATGCCAGCAGGGAGGGCTCCACATTTCTTCTCTTAACTTTTTATTATAGAGAATGAAAATGAGAGATGACATTGACCATCTACAAAGTCAGGTGGAATTAGTGGTATAAATTAAATGCTTTTTGTTTACTATTGGTAGATCTGTATAAATTGCTCATTTACTTTTAAGGCTATATATTTTTTTTTTTAAGTGGTGCTTTAAACATCACTTGGGAAGTTTGATCTCACTATTCAAGACAATTTATCTTTCTTGATCTGCCACTAAGGTACTTAAAATCCTAAGTATTATATCAAATGCTGACATAACTTAATATAACATGGCCTAACTAATCCAAGATTATCAAAACCCAATGTGTGAATGGCATGATGAACAGGGAGATTTAGAAATGTTGTTGAGATTCTAATATCTTGTAATAATTTAATTTTGAAAGGGAGTAGGTTATTTAATAGGTGAAAAACTCATTCTTTTAGCCATTCTTCAGAGGAAAAAAAAATTGGGAAATAAAAGACAGAAAATGTGTAACTTGTTTTCTTTCTGAAGATTCTATTTAATATACCTGACTGTTACCTGGTGGTGTTTTTAATCAGATAACAAAAAATACATATAAATTTGCACAGGGATTCATATTCTCCATGCTAGAAGAACCACATAGATACGACTTTGTGTCTGTTTTGTTTTTAGTGTTTTTTTGCCCAGATCAAAATGACATCTACATAAGTGTCAACAGCTTGTCAACATAACTACATGATTGTCTTGCAGGTTCTCCTGGAGTCTTGGGTTTTGCATTTCAAAATGAAACACAATCCTTGAATATCATCTTTTTGATGCTTACTCAGACTTTGAAATACATTCTTTTGTTTCCATAAGGTGATGTGACACACGATCTTATAAGATTGAAGTGGAAGGTATAGACTGAAGCATACACAAACAAGAAAAGTTTATTTCTGCTTGCAACTATGGCTACTTTATGGGAGGCACTTTCTGGGGTGGAGGGGCAGGGTTCCTTACTACATGCAAAAAGACACTAGGAGACTTCCAAGCTCATATTTCAGGAGGTATTGCTCTTACATATTAGCATTATGATTTATGGATGGTTCTTCAACCACAGCTTCTACCAAAGGCGGTAATTGATTTCAACTGATTAATACCTGGCCTCAGATGAGAATTCACATAAAAAGATTAGGAACCTATCTCATTAAAAGTAATTAGAGGCAAATAAATAAGCAAGCATTATAGGGCCCAGCAATGCAAAATATCCTCATGGGCACTGGTACTCTAATAATTAGATCCTCAAGTCAGTGTTTATACAGGTCAGTTTCCTGTACATAATGAATATCTGATAAACTAAATTCCTAATGACCCTAGAAAATGCACAGCCTATCTGGGAAAATCTTCACCATGAAATCTGTAAATGTTCCTTCAAGACAAATTGAAGAAACTCAAGTAACAAGAAGTGGTTACCAGGGAGTCATTATGAAGAAAGTTAACCTGAAAATGAGTCTTGGATTATAAAAGTACTTCAAATTCTTTAACCAAAGAGCTTGGAGATGACACTGAACTGCCATGCATAAAGACATTATACCTTCTCAAGGATAAATAAGTAAATGACATGGACTCTACCCTAACCAACACTTATATTCTGACAGGATTGGCTTTTTCATAAAATATCACCAACTTTCTTCAATTCCTTCCAGATATTAATAATGCTGGAATACTCAAGCACATATTATAGTGGATTAAATTGTGCATGCATGGCAATATCTCATAGGAACAGTTCACTGTGCCTCAGGCATGGGCCAGGTAAGCTGCTAATTCACCAGCAAATTTCTATTCTGACTTAAGACGTCTAAAGCAGGCAAAAATGTACTTTACTATTTGGTCATCTTTCCCAGAATGGCTATCTCTTAAGAACCACAGTATTATTTTGGGTGAAAAATCCCACAGGGAAATAAAAACTTGCTCTTACAGGTCTAGGAAATGATTTTCAAAATGATTCATGATGTAAAAGTCACATGTAGATACAGGACAAATTGGTAATAGCCAGTGAATTAATTAGAGGTTCAAGAACAAAAATATATCTTCAGTTCTGGAGTAATGTTTTATATAACTTAGTAAAATTCTGAGTACTCTGAATTCATTATAGTGTTATTTGCCTATTGAATTTAAGAATCCTTGATTCTTTTTCATTCTAGCTTCTTTACAATATCTAGCTTTAATCTAGTGAAGCAACAAGCTCTGACATTGATCTATATGATGAAAATAGAACACGATGGCTCAGTTCTAATATTAAATAAAAAAATATTCAATTTTTAATTTACCTAAGTCCACTCAAAGTATCAGCAGTGTTTCTGGAATTATCAGCAGAAACTATCATCATTGGGGCTCTAAACCTAACCAGTGCCTAGAGAACAATATTCATTTCAAGGGTACATACACAAAGGTTGTGGTTTTCCTTTGTGACAGAGCTTACAAATTATTTGAATTTATAAATTAAAGGGGATAAATTTGCCTGGCTTTTTTTTTTTAACGATCACACAATAGATGTCTAAGTATTATTAAACTTACTTATGAAAAAATAGTAAGCAACTGAAAAAGCGTTTCCAAGTGGTAGCAGTAAAACTACACATGCTTGGCAACTTTGGATGCTTGTCATCATCTGGCTAAGTGTTATTATTTTACTAGTAGTTGGTAGTTGCCAAGCCAGATGGGGAGCAAACCCTGTTTGATTGTGTCTTGAAAAGCAGACTAAACACTATTTTTTATAATGCTTTAAAGCAGTGTTTGTCAATGAGTTTGTGTTGAAATCTTTGAAGGGATCATTTTTCACTGTCACATGCTTTTCATGATGTTTCACACCTCTGTTATCTACCCATTAAATATTGGTAGCTGCTTTTCAGTTGCTAAGGGGGGAAGAAAATTGAAATGCATCCAAATACTTCCAAATGAAAACTTATGAGGGTTGGGCATCTATTTGCAAAGGGTTACACCCATCTGTTCACAGTGAATGAAAAATTTGCAGGGTGAAATGGGCCATTTGACCCTTGGAGAACCCAGTCTCACAGCTAAGAAATTTTGGCCATTTTCCATCTGAATATTTTTTGTTTATCTGGGAAAAATTGGGTTTGAAAAAATATTATTGGGAGAACATTGTGTAGAAGACATAGGTCATTTAATTCTCAAGGGAATTGGAAAAATGTAACTGGAAAGATGTTTTATATGTTTTATATATATCACACACATATATCTATAGATCTACCTACATACATATATCTATAGATCTACATACATACACACACACTACACATTTTAAAACTTGTCCTACAACTGGTAATATTTTACTGAAACACTAAAGAAAAGAGGCCTTAGGTTAACAAAACTAAACAAATACTTATATTTGGGTAATACACCCACCACCAATCATTTCACAGTTCAAAGAAGAGACAGATCACCTTGTATTACCTTGAATAGGTATTGACAATTATTTTTATGAAAAGTCAGATATTAACAATTTTAGATATTGAGGGACAAAACTTTGTTGTAACTATTTAGCTCTACTGAATTGCAAAACAGTTATATATAAAATATAATATAAAAGTAAATGGTTTACTAGATTGCAATAAAACACTACAGCTGAATAATAAACTTTATATTTTTTCAGGTTACAAATTATTTATTTAATTTTTATTCTTATTAAATTGTAATACTTAATTTTTCAAGGTTTTTTAAAAATGTGAACAACATTCTTAATTTATAGAAACTACTCTATAAATAATAAAGTAGCATGCTAAATGTGTCCCTTAAACAATAGTTTGTTGACCCCTGACCTTCCACTAAAAATTAATGAGAGCGACTTTGGGAACAAATCCATCTGTCTCTTGAAGTTATGATTCCTAAATTACGATAGTAGGGGTGATATCTTTTTTTTTTTTTAATAGTACCTTGAAAAGACAAGTGTCTTATGTCCCAAAATTCAGCTAACATCATGGTGTAAAGATTTATTTCAGGTTAGATGTTTTCTTAAATTTGCTGACAAAGGTTTCCGTCACTACTGCTGAAGTGATTATATGCAAGACTTTTATACTGGTATTGCTATTTTTATATAGTGTGATTTTTTTTTTCCCTTAAGATTTATTTCTCTATGCATACAAGAACTGGGGTGTCAGAGTTGTGGGGGAAGGGTGAGAATTCACCAGAAACAAACAGGCACATGTACTGAAATACACTGCTGAGGATAGCATCTGGAAGGTCAGAGAGGTCTGCCACACCATGTGGGTCACCTACTTGGCCAGGTATTGAACTGGAGCTGCAGTGGCTGAGGAGAACTTCGTCATGTAGTGCTTTAACCTGTTGTACTACCAGAGAGGACCCTATATAGTATAATTTTGTTTTTAAAAGATCATCATGACTTATTTTTCTCTAACCCTTTTCTATAGTCACTCATTAGATCCTATCAATGTTTGGCTTGCATTTCTGTCACGTTGCCCTTTACTGGGAATGCCTTAATTTCTCTTACCTCATTTGCTCTCCTTTTTCAAACTCTAAATGATATGTCAGTTAGTTTCCTTTAAATATTGCATTTAGGTTGAAATTATCATTTTATTGCTAGCTCTTCATCCACACCAATCTTTACTACAAACCACAGTTACCTCCTGCTCATAAACACATAAATATTGTGCCCCACTTCTTTCTCTCAGACTCTCCTTTTCAACAGACTATATTTTTGATAACATCCTCCTAACCTAAATGTTTATTACTCTTAAACCTCAGTTAAATTCTAACTGCTGTGTAAATAAGTTAGAAATCAACCCTTCCACGAAATCCAAAGATATATTGCTCTTAAAGTTTAAAATTACCTCAGGATAATGATTTTATGTACTTATTTGTAGGAGAATTAATAAAATGTGCAACTAGTTTAAAAGAGCTGATACACATGCAATTAGAAAAACTACAATGGCAGAAGATAATAGAACTCTAAATTAAATATTCACAAGACAAAAATCAATTGAAAATATATAAAGCAAAAGTTATTTTTCCTACTCAAATCATTTACATTGCTCTCACCTCTATGGCTTACAGTCTTGCAAAAGTTCTCACTGTACACCTTGATATTTTGTAGAATTTTGCGTATCTGGCAGAATCAGATAATACAGACGATTGTGCTAAAAGGGATTCCTGATAATCTACATCTGTTACAGGACAACCCAATTGGATAGCCTGACTGTGAGTCCTCACCTGTGTGGCTTTCGATTTGAATGGACACACACACACACACACACACACACACACACACAAGGTCAACATTGGGTTTATTTACAAGTGAAAAGGGAAATGCATCACTCAGGGAAAGAGAGAGACAAAGGAGTTAATGAGTCCTACCAGTTTCCCTGACTTGGAACCCCAATAGCACCGAAAGAAGAGCAATAGACAAGCTGTCAGACGTGAGGCCAAGAAACAAGCCCAGCCACAAGGCCGAGGCACCAGAAGCCCACAGGTCCAGTTTTATCGCAACCTGGCTGCTCAGCTCCACCCTCACTCAAGTCCCAGCTTCTTCTCATCTTGTTGATGGGATTTGTAGTTCCAGTATCTGGGGTGGGGGTGGGATCCCATGAAACCTGCATCTGTGACTCTTCCACATGTACCATTTTCAAAATCCTTTACACTTTTGTTTTCTGACACTGATGACTTCTGACTTTGTTCCCTCTTTTTAAAATGTGGCTTGCAGTATTTATAACAGCTGTGGTCAACCTCCTTAATAACTCAACTATGCCCATAGTCCAGCAGCAATAGCATCATTTAAGAGATAATTAGAAACTGATCGTCTCAGGGCTTACCCCAGATGGCTTGAATCAAAAATCGCATTTTAACAAGACTCCCAAGTGATTTATATGTATATTGAGGTTTCCAAAGTATTGGTCTATACCACATAAATTAACACTAGTATGAACTAACCATTGTGCATTGTTCTGCATTTTGATACTCCCTCTTAATAAATTATTTTATTTAGGACATACCTTTAAACAAAATAGCTGAGTAATATTCCATTGTGTTTATATATCACATCTTTTAATCCACTCATCTATCACTGAGCACTTAGATTATTTGCATAACTTGGCTTCCATAGGAAACTCTACATTGAACATTGTCGTGTACATATCCTTTTTAACTAGGGCTTTTGAAATTTTTCAGGAGATAGCTGGGGGCATGAATCATCTGATAGATCTATTTTCAGCATTTTGAGGCATTTTCAATTGATTTCCATATGATATGGGTAGTCTATATTCCCACCAACAATATAGAGTGCTGATTTTCCTCTACCTTTTCACCAATACTTGTTGTTTATACTCTTTTTGATATGGGCCATTCTCAAGGGAGTGAGGCGTTATCTTGTTGTGTTTTTGATTTATGTTTGTCTGAAGGTAAGTAATGATCAATATACTTTTTCATGTGTCTTTTGGTCAGATGTGGCTGCTTAGAGAACTGTGTATTTATCACTTCTTAAGCAGCATATTATTTCAGCTAATTATATCAATAAACAATGTGTTATTATAATAAATATGTGATATATTTCCACAGGCTCACATTACAATGCGTTGTTTCTATTAAAAATTAAGTCTAACCATGAAGAAAAATATTTAGTTTTTGTGTATAAAAAAATCACCTGTGGGCCATCCCTAGTGGCACAGTAGGTTAAAGCACAGCACCAAGAAGCTAACGCCACTTCAGCATGAGTTCAATCCCCAGCTCCAGAGGTGACCCACATGGTGTAGCCCGCTGCTCCCCTCATCAGTGTACTTCGTAGATCTGCCTGTTCTGCACCCCACTCTGTCTCTCGTGAATCCTCTCACTGCCCTACACCTCTGGCATGTACCCCAGTTTTGTATGTATAAATAAATAATTTTTTTTTTAAATTCACCTGAACTTTCTCTCCCAAATTACTGGACACTTTTTATTAAAGCTATTGTATTTAAAACTAGTCTTTTCTCAATTTTTCCCCTAATTTCTCTTTTACAAATTTTATTTATTAAAATCTTAAAACTTACAAATTTGTACTTACCTAGATGGGAAGTAACTTTTTAAAAGTCAAAACTTTAAATATAAAGTTCTACTCTACATTTTCCTTATTGCTAAAGGGTAAGTGATCCCAGGAATAAATGCAAGAGTGAGCTCACTGATTGCTCAGTATTCAATAGGAACCTGTGGATTTGAATAGATGCTGTTTCCCCAACATTCTTTCACAGTGCAGGGTAATTTAACATTTTAAAATATTTCCATTTCCTGTATGATCCTAGAATAAGAGAAAAATACCTAGTATATAATAATAGGGAGAAGGAGATCATTAGACCTGAAAAGATACAGACTCTCTACCTGATTCCTTGAATTTTAACTAACATAAAATACACAATCTGTATATTTGTGTTATATTTAATTAACAAATTCATATTACAACATTTATTACATTAGAAATAATTGGTTAAGCCAAAAGAAAATTTCACTGTCTATTTTATTCCTCTTTTATTTTCAAAAACACAATGGAACTCATGAATGAATAAGCAATTGAAACAACTGCAGTCACTTACTCCAACTTTCCAACTTTCCAACATCTGAACTGCATAGTTTTACATCCTCCCCTTAGGGGAGCTTTTCGCCCATTGTTTTCTGAAAGAACAAGCTGCTGCTAGTCAGACTTTGCTGTTGAGTGAGATGCTTCTCCTCTTGCCCATTCTTGTTTAGATGTCTCATTATTGTGTTTGAAAGTTTCATGAGCCCAATTTCCTAATCTTCTGACTTACCAGAGAGAAACTATTAGTATTAGGTGCTGATCTGGCCATGAGGTCTCATGTATCAAAATTTTGCTCTTTTAAAAACTTAGTTTAACTTTAAACATATTTAGATTTTAATTGACATATTTCAGGAAGATTTTTTCTAGGACTGAAAAGAAAGTGATTTTTTAAACCAATATAACTAAAAGCTATAGCTTTAGTTGCAAAAGATCTCAAGTAAATGTTAAGATTTTCCTCATAAAAAGATTTTTAGTGAGGAATTTTATACAGGATAATAACTCCTCAGATGAAAGTATTCTCTTTTTCCTAGTTCTCTCCAACAATCTAGTTTCTCTAATCTGCTTCCCAGATATAATAACTTATACTCTAACTCTTCATCCATTAAAAAGTGTATATCTAAATCAAAATTTCTTATTGGATAAAAGCATTTGGACGTACAATACATTCGTCATAGGGAGACAAAGTAAGTTTAAAATATATAAAACCATATTTTCTTGGAATTTCATTTTACACACATTTCTCTTTCTTTCTTTCTCTTCCCACTTACATTTCTTCTCTCTTCTACAGCTCTTCCCTCTCCCTCTATCACCCTGATTTTCTGATGTAAAATGTCAACAACATCACAATTCAGTTCAGTTTGAAAAAAGTTATAGAGCATCTATTTTTACAAACTATAGTGCTACCTAAGGAAGTAAAAGATAATGTCATAAAGAAATTAATAACCCATCATGTACTAACAGACTATAATAGTTAATATATTGTAAAGCTCCAAGAAAATATTAACTACAAAATCTATAGTAACTATAATAAAAGTACTGCCATAAGAGTGATATTTCCCTGGAAGCAGACATAGAGCCCTGGGTAGGAAGAAATTGATTATTTTGCATAGTAATTAATATTTATTTATCCATTTGTTTTTATATAATTCTCTCAGACACTAATATGCTTGCACAGAGTTGAACCTATTACAAAAAAAAGTATATTTTATACTACCTAATTTAATCCCTAAATAATAGCAATCTCCATTATTCACAAAAGGAAATATCGAAAAGTGGAATTAAGAGACTTGCTACAATTTACATGTAAATTTTATTTGCTATCAATGAAAAATTTCCAGGCACAAAGTTAAAAAGACAAGGAGGGTAAGGAGGACTGATTTGTACCCCACTGAAACAAATGGGAGGAGTTAGATACTGAGGACATCAGGAGGAACCTTGCTTAATTTGTTTGCTAATGATAGGTTTCAACCTGCCTTCTGAAAGCAGTGTATCCCCATTTGCCCTGATGTGTTAGGTTAGTTTTTGGATGTGGGAAAAATTTCAAAAATCCCCATATAAATGAATGGTGATAGCTTTCCCCCACCTGCCTGCAAAATAACCTGCCAAATGAAAATGCTTTTAGGTAATGGGGGGGGTAACTTTTATCTATTATGGAAATTAGAGTCTGCTCCCCTAGAGGATGAGAGATTGGAGTACCATCATATTCAATGATTATATTTCAAAGTCATTAGCTCCTGAGTATAGGAGAAAGATGTTTCCGGTTGTAAAATTGCCAAGAATTTGGCCCTCCCAGATGACAGAACGGATTCCAGGGCGCAGCACTGCAAGCTCCCTGCAACCCCTTCAGTTCGAATTTGATCCCTGCCCCAGAAGTGATTGATGTGGAGCAGCAGACCTCTCTTGTATTGCCC
>NW_004567111.1:13808932-13841300 GCF_000260355.1 Condylura cristata
CCTCTCGCTGCCCCTAAGCCTCTGACCTGTACCCCAGTTCTGTATGCACAAATAAATAAATCTTTAAAAAAAAAATTCCTAAAGTAGGGCCCTCCTTGGTGGTGTAGCAGGTTAAAGGACAGCACTACAAAGCTAAAGTCACTTCAGCATGAGTTCATCCCTGCCTGGAGGTGACCCACATGGCCTGGCAGACCTCTCCTGACGTGCCCACTATCCCCCTCAGCAGTGTATTTCAGTTATCTGCCTGTTCTGCTCCCCACTCTGTCTCTGGTGAGTCTTCTCACCCTCCTGGGTACCCCAGTCCTGTATGCATACATAAATTTAAAAAAAGTTTCCTAAAGTAATGGCCTCCCTGGTGGCACAAAGGGTTAAGTCACAGAACTATGAAACAATCCACAGCTACAGTAGCACAAGCCTGATGCTGGGTCAGGGATGTGACCCATCTGGTACAGCAGACCTCTCCTGTATCACCGGCTGCTCTCCTCAGCAGTGAATTTTAGTCAATTTTCCTGCTCTGCTCCCCACTCTGTCTCTGGTGAATCCTCTCACCCCTGCACCACTGGCCTATACACCAGCTCTTTTCTGCATAAGTAAATAAATCTTAAAAAAAAAAAAAGTTTTCTAAAGTAAATGATCTAAAAAAAAAAGAAGGCTGAGAACCCATACTCAGGGAGGAAACTAAAGTTTCATCAAGTAGAGGAAGACTCTTTGGTCAATGCTCATTATAATTTAAATTTTATCATCATCATTATATAATCAGCATTATCATCATCACTATGATAAAATTATATCTTGAATGCCTGTTAAAATTTCTGTATTTTTTCTATCAGTCAGTGATAGAAATGATAGAATCCTTTCCTTCCCTGAAAGAAAGAAGAGTGCTATTGCATGAAACCTAGAAACACACTCATATAATAATTTTATCTTTTAGATTGAACTTCAGGATGAATGGTTTTCTTAATAATACAAAGAACCAAATTTCTTACAAGGGGCATAAACACTTGAAAAGAGAATAGTAAGAAGCAAAATGACCCTAGAGTATTGTATCCTGTAACAAAACCTTAGCCTCAAGAAGAAGTAGACATGAGAAACAACTGCACAGAAAAAAATGGTCTTTGAGGAATACTTGCTTAAATGGAAAGTCTAAACTTATTAAAACAAAACAATTCTCCTAATTGCATCATGAGGGAAAGGGTTGTTTATCTAAAGAATTCTATCTCCTGAGTACTATTATCATTTCAGCAAGGCAACATAAGTTTTGACTCCTATAACTAAATGTCACCCTTTGACTGTGTTATCTAAACTTGAAATTAGATGTGTTGTTTTCGTGGTTTTCAAAACTAAACATTTTTTTTTTGCCCTGGTAAAAATACTTTTTTTTTTTATTTTTTAACAGAAAATGTGCTTTGAGAGGACATTTCCATTATGCTCTCAGATAAATTAAGTTCCCATAAGAGTATGCACACAAATCTTGGCCCTTGTCCTCTTTAACCTGCTCATTTTTTCCCCTGGCCACTAAAGGTCCCTCTCTTAACCTCTAACACTCTAGATGGACTACACTGAAAAGTGGATGCTCTGTAGTTAAACATCATCACTGCTTATATGCTTAATCTCTGTGAACGTTTAATTCAAGCACTGGAACATGATGAAGTGAATGAATTCATGTAGAGCATTGCAAACTAAAAGGTACAAAAACAAATTACTGGGTTTCTCACCAAAGTGCAGTAAGGAAAAACACTGTATTAGCACAGTTCTAGAAAGAACAAACAAACAAACAAACAAATCAGAAAAAGCAAAGAAAAAATGTTAATGACAGGTTCAATGTTTGGCTTTCAATGGTTAGTGTGGATTGGGGGAAGATCCTAATATGATAGCTTGGTTTGATGTTAGGTCTGCAATAGTCTTGGGCAACAATCTGTCTTTTAATGCTAAGACTTTGTGGGTCTTTAGGAAGCTCCCCAGAATGGTCTCCTGATTCTGTAAATAAGTATTGGAACAGAGCTAAACCCATTCATTTGTCCATTGTCATTTGCACTACAACGCAGAGCTGAGCAGAAACCCTAAATCATAAGCTATTTTGTATATCTGACCTCTTACACAAAGTGTCTGTAACTTCATATATGAATAACTTAAATTCCAATAAATGGTTTCCAGCACTGAAACTAACATTTGTTGAGTACTACTCTTTCTTAGTCACTATGTATTGTTATTCAGCCTTTCAAAATTGAATTAAGTTCATTCAACACAGTTATTGAATGGAAGGCATTATTCTAGTTTCTAGGAATAGAATAATGAAAACAAACAAACATGCAGCTAAAATTTTATAGTGAAGTTTCATTCAAATAGAAAAAAGAAAATAAATAATGAATAACCAGAAAAATAAGTCAAGGTTTAAAGTGTTAAAAAAAAAACTCTAAACATGAAATTTACCCCAAAATAAATTAGAATGATATGAAATGTAAAAAAGTTGTTATACTTTTATTTATTTATTTATTTTAAAGATTTATTTATTTGTGTATACAGAGCTGGGGTACAGGCCAGAGGCTCAGGGGCAGTGAGAGGCTTCACCAGGGACAGAGTGGGGAACAGAACAGGAAGATGGATGAAGTACACTGCTGAGGGGATCAGCGGGCGGGTCAGGAGAGGTCTGCCTCGCCATGTGGTCACCTCCGGGGCAGGCGGAATTGAACTCAAGTGGAAGTAGCTTTAGCTTCTCTGTGCTGTGCTTTAACCCGCTGCGCCACCAGGAAGGGCCCCAAAAAAGTTGTTAAACTTTTAAAAGAATGCCCCCTCTGCTTTTCCTGGGACATTGTTGGTTCTGAGTGCAGGCAGTTATGGCCTTTTGGCTAACAAGAGCCATTAACAGACCTGGAAGTCGTAAGAAGCTTTCCTCCTATAAATTACACATAAGTAGATAACACTTATTTTTATATTTTGCTTTATTGAGGTAATATAGGCTTACAGAACTGTATAAGTCTTGGGATCACACCTTTCTGATGGTTGTTACCACACCACACCTGCGGTCAAGGCCCCCACGGTCCCCACCAGCATTCACTGGGCTTCCACCTCACTTTGCTCTCTTCACTCTCCTGCCTCCCTGGCAGTCTCAGTTACACAGTCAGACATCTAGATTTTATTACTGGTTTGGCTTTTCTGACCTGTTGCTTTATTTCTTAGACTTTTGATAGAATAACTTCTGCTGAATTACTAGTACTCCAGGGTTCCCTGTGGGAACTGAGTGTGGCTAGATTTTTTTCAAATACACACAATATTCTCCCCTTACACTCTATTGCTTCCTTACATCTTTTTCCTGGAGTGCATTCTGGCAATAAATACTTTGCACAAGGATGAATGATTCAGTCTTCAGGTCTAAGAAAGTTGATGTAAGATAGATTGGTGGAAACGACTGGCAGTAAAAATTTTCAGTGATATAGAAGCAATAAAAGTGTGATCTAGAATGATAATGACAATAGGTGAAGGGAGTTAAGAATTTGAAAGAGTTCTAGATTTATTTTAAAATTTGAGTCAGTAGTAGTTACTAATGCAATGTGTAATATTTTTAGTTTCAACAACTGGAAGAATTCAATTGCTGTAAGTGGATATAAGAAACAATGAAATTAAAACTGCTCTGAGCCCCCAAATTAGTGCTTTAAAACAATGCATAAATGTGCTCACAAAATTGTAATTCAGGCAGAATTTGCCACCAGGACCACAACATGGAAGGATTCAAGGTGGGGACTGGAATCAACTGAAGGTTCTCTGTTATCCAGTATATGTTGCTAACTACCAGATACCACCTCAGTTGGGACTGCTAACCTGTATAACTCCATGTGGCTGCTCTACAGGTCCCGTGCTTCTCTCACGTGGTGAGAACACCGAATAGCCATGGAGAAACTTTGCAGAGAACGTCATGCAGAAACCATGGCACTTTTATCATCTAAATTTAAAAATCATGCATTGTCATTTCTGCAACATTTATTTTGATTATTGCAAAGATCTATCTAGATTCAAGAGGAGGGCTATATATATATATATATATATGTAGCACTTGACAATGAGAAGTCAGCATTGCTTTGTAACAAGAATCTGTGAGAAGGAGTATATGTACACATATATCGATCAGAAGATGTTATCAAATACAATTTGCTGTGTTTAAGAAACAGGTTTCAAAAGCTTTGAGATGCCTGTTACATATCCAAATGCAAATGCCAAGTAGGGACAGCACAGATGACTCAGAGTTAGAGAAAATAGAACCTAGAACCAATAATTCAGGAGATACTATAATTATGTTTTACTCTCCATGGTAGAATATTGTCAAAATCTGTTTTCACTAATGTTCTCTGATATTTGATTATTTAAATTGACTCTTTGATCTAAGTTTGCATACTAAAGAAGTTAAATTGTTAGTGTTCAGCCTAAGAGGTATGCTAAGACTCCAAACTTTCACAACTTAAAGGGGTCCTGCCATCTGCTGCATAAACTCAAATCATACTCTCAGTGTTAAGGAACTTTAATAGCATTCATGTGCAAAGAAATGAAGAACGGATAACAGTTTCTCAATAAAGTTCCCAAAGCTGTTCATCCCTTTATGGGTAAATGTCTAGCCAAACAGGATTGGCTAAAGTTGGTCACTGAAGCCAAAAGCTTGCTCCAAGTCTGAGGAGGAATCTCCTGGCAGAAAACCATAACAAAGTGGCAAAAGGAATCACACAAATCTGGAAGAAGAGGAGCAAAATCAAAAGTACAAGTCAAGGTAACAACTGCCATTGTCAGTCTTCCCATGCTCTCTTCCCCATGTCTTTTCCAAGTATCTACATGTCTCCCCTTCAGTGTCTCTTACCATGTCTCTCCTCTGCCTGTCTCTCATGTCTTGTCTAGCTTCCCTCACCAGGAATAGAAGTCAAATAATCCCAGTAATTCTTTTTAGAGACACATTCTCAAGAGTCCTATTAATTGTTGTTCTTTTATCACTGTGTTTATGTTTAAATTCTATGGTGGAAAGAAAATTTTAATTATCAACTCCATCAGGTAGTATGCAAAGAGAGGTAGATAAGAGGATATTAAAAAAAATCAAACATCAACACCAAAACTAGAAATCTGATTAAAAAAAAATTAAATTGGCCAAGTAACAGCCCCCCCCGCCCCGCCCCCGGACAAAAGCTACTGATTTATAGAACTTGAATCAATTTAGACAGCTATGTTTTGTATTGTTTTGTATAGATTCCAATTTCTAGCCTCCTTTTGGGCACATTTTGATTAGTTTGGCATCATATCCATAAACTTTGATATAAAAACACTATTTTTTTCCTGCATTCTTCAATACTCTTACTTTGAATCTTTAAATTTAAATTTTGGAGCCAATCCAATGTTCCTGTTATTTTTACAAAAGATTTTCATTGAGTAGAACCACAAAAAGCATTTGCATAAATAAAAACGTACATTTGGATCAAACAACTAAATTCCAAACAAAGATAAACTATTTGCCTCGGGTATACTTTGATTCTCTGATTAATCCATAAATAACTTCATGGTTCCTTTTTTTCATACCAATTTGGCAATGTACTAAATGGCAGATACAATAGGTATATTCTAAAGAAAAACATAACTAAAGATAATCATCATCTATCTTGGGTTTGGGTTTTGTCTTCATAATTTTGAAAAATAAAATATCTTACAACAATCAGAAACAGCTCTTACTTATATTACCTGTATTCAAATAAATAAAGCTTTTTGCCTGAAAGCTTCTTATCAAAAAGTAATTTATGTACTCATATATGTGGCTTGTTGATATAAAAAATTAGAACTTTTGAATTTCCAATGAAAGTGTGATCAGAAACTTTACTGTTTTACACAAATTCTGAACACTCATCAAAAATAAAAAAAGAGACATTTTTCATATACAGAGCCTCACATCCCCCACTGCCCCAAAACAGATGGATAAAGAAGATGTGTGGTACATATACACAATGGAATATTACTCAGCAATCAAAATAAGGTAAACTCACGCCACTTGCACCAACATGGAAGCAATCACGCTTAGTGAAATAAGACAGTAAGACAGAGGAAAATACTGGACAGTTTCCCTCATAGTAGGAGTGTAAGGTATGAAGGGAAAAAAAAAAACAACTAATTGTAATAAAGTAAAAACTAAAAACTAAAATCAACCACTATAAACCAGAGACATTCTGCAGGGGTGACGAGGGATCAAAATAGGGGTGGGGAGAGCACACAGGACTATGGTAATAGAGCCTGGGTGAACTGGTGGTGGGGAGTCCACAGGGATCACAACAGAGATGAAGACAGCATGCACTGTACAAAAATAAGGAATGATGCGAAAAGAATAAAGAGCCTCACACTGACTTCTAAGCGAAATACACTGTCTGTAGGTGCTTTTCTTGCATTCTCCAGAACTTGATTATCAAACAATCGCTTAGTATTTTCTAAAGTATGCAATCAGACATGGCCACAAAGATCTTAAGAAAGTGCTTGTCATTGCCATCAAGGGATCCCACACAGGTTGCTCCAAAGTTGTTTTACAATCCCAACAGGTTTCTGAAACTCATGAAGCTTTATTGCTTATACATCCCCCCTCAGTTTCTTCCTGGGGCATTCATTCCTCAAGTGGGCATTCATCAAATCCCTCCAGATCTTTCTCTGGCCCTTACCCTTATCATCAAGAACTGGTATGAATTATGCCTTGTGGAGTCAATCCATATCTCCAAGTCAAAGCAGTTTGATTGTATCTCTTGAAATCCTGGGCTGAACTTGATTCCTTAAATTTCTTGAGTCTGGATTCCTGATCATGGCATGTTCCTCCCTTCAGCACCTCCAATCGGTCACTAATCCTTTCCATTAGGTACTTTAAATCTTCCATTCTATGGGAAATATGATCTCACACCTTCACCTTGGTAAGCACGATCCCTTCTTTAGCTCTTGGGCTTACTGCAGTCAGTCTTTCCCCATAATCCTTTAAGTTTTGAAGCACAAACCTGCAATATGATGCATCCCAGTAGTTCCTCAGTAGAATATATATTTTTTTAATCTTTAAATTGGCGTCTACAATACTGTATAGGATTCAAAAATACAGGTCTCACCTTTTGTATAGATATGATCACAGCAACCCCCCACCCTGAGAGCTCCCACAGTACCCAGCTTCCTCCTTTTTTTTTATTCCATTTTTTCCACTCCTTTTCTTCAATCTTGAGAATATTTTTAACTTTCCTTTAGTAAGGTAAACAATATTTGCTCTGATGATGCTTCTTCCTAGTATATTTTCTAGGACAGTTTAACTTTTGATATATAATTGTGCTAAGAAGCAATGTCTGCTCTTGCCTATTTTACATAAATGTGCAAAAAATAGGTCTAATAATTGTGAACGAGCTTCAATATTTGAATGGTGGAGAAAACTTAAATGGAAAAACTGTATTTTTACACTAAATTATTTAAGGGAAATTATCATGTAAGTAAAATATATATGTAAACAAAAAATGAAAGTGAACCAAATCAAAGATAAATTTCCATAAGTAGAGCAAAATTTAACAAACATGATTGGTATGGGATCATTGGCACAAATGGGGCTCAGGCCTGTAGTTATCTGTCCTATTTCCTCACCACTTACACTCTTGCTTCTCACCATGTTTGCCTATAGCACATGCATTTATTTTGGATGGCCTCCTCCAACATCAATAATAGGCACGCAAACTCAAATTTCATTTTTTGACTTGGCTTATTTTTAATTTTTTTTTAAAGATTTATTTATTTTGTGTATACAGAACTGGGGTACAGGCCAGAGGCTTAGGGGCGGTGAGAGGCTTCACCAGAGACAGTGGGGAGCAGAACAGGCAGATCGACGAAGTACTCTGCTGAGGGGAGCAGCGGGCGGGTCAGGAGAGGTCTGCCACGCCATGTGGTCACCTCCGGGGCAGGCGGGGATCGAACTCATGCGAAAGCGGCCTTAGATTCTAAGTGCTGTGCTTTAACTCGCTGCGCCACCAGGGAGGGCCAACTTGGCTTATTTTTATTAAACATACCATGTTGCAGAGCACTGACTATCCTCTCCTCTGGCAACTCACTCTTCATTTTGGCTCCATTATTGTCTCCTGACATTTTCTCATATATCCCTGGGCCTCTTTTCCACGGGTCTCATTAATTTCTCTTTCTGATTTTGCACAATTTCAGGTAGGAAGCCCCAAATTCTACTACCTTTTCCCATTTTAGCTTTCATTCATCTCTGGGGGTGATGATATTCACTCCGCTGAGTATTTAAAAGTGTGAACTTTGAAGTCAGGCAGAGTTTGCATGCAAAACCTTTATTATTAACACTTATGTAATTTTGAGAAAAATAATTACCATTGGCAAAATAACAGTAGTGTTCTCATGGTATAGCTCTCATGAATGGTCTGTTAATACCAGGAAAGCATCTGGATTAACTCTCTCATTGCTACATCCAGCTAACATATGTAAAACACACATATCACCAAATATTTATCACTCCCTTCTTAATATTTCAGTTAGCATCTTCCTCCTAGTGTCAAAGGTTACAAAATTCATACTTGCTTGAACCACATCTCCAGTATTGACTTAATTCATTTTCATATACTGTCCTATTTGTATGCATGTGTGTTGTCAATCATAGGTATCATTTCCTTTCATTATTTTTACAAAGAAACTTGATATGTATGCTGCACAACTTCTTTCTCTTAAAATTGCCTGCTTAGTTTTGACATATTGATAGTTTTATTATATTGAATGGCTTAGTATTTTTAGGGAATAAGAAAAAAAAACTGCTGAAATAAGATTAACTAAAATATTATAATAGCTATACAAACATGCAAATGTTCTAAAGCTGATTCGAAGTTTTCTTCTGTGACTCATAATGTAACGAAAATTTTTACAATAACATGATTGAATCTAGAAAATTATCTTCTTCAAAATATTTGAACATCAAAGCATTTTTGAATTACAAATCTTTTGAAATAATAAAATGTTTTAATTTTATTTCAAATAAAATCAGTAATGGAAATATGCTTCTCAATATAATAAACATGGATTTTTCAGATACATGGTTTAATGGTAATAGAAATAGTATTTACAAATATTAATTCAGCATACTGTAAATGTAAGATATTGGTTTTTTTGTAGAGTAAATAAATATAAATAGATGAGGCTGGATAAAAATGCATTTGATTGTTTTGGCTACAAAGTCAACAATAAAATTTGTGGTTTATATTGACCAAAGGACTTAAAGCTGTTTCAGAAAAATAAAGTGGTCAAAAATAACATGCAAAAAGCTTGAAAAAATCTACTTTTTTTCCAAAATGGAAAGATTAACTTTGTTTTCCAAATTTAACAATGGAAAAGAAATAATGACAAAAAGAAAAATCATCAAGAACTTTTAATCAGAAAACAGAAAGATTATCCCCCCACACACATATGCCTATCTTATATGTAAAAGGATAATTAGACAAAGCTTATATTTTAGGAACTATTATTTTTTTGTTGGTATGGAATGAACTGGAATTTCTAGATTTCGGTAATAGTTCTGGTCTCTATTTCAAATAAGCATTCTTTTTCATTTAGTGGAGCTATCTTATAACATATTTTAATCCAATTAGTTTTACTACATTATGAAGAGTTTATTCTTAAATTAAAACACATGTTTACAGTTACACTGACCTACTTTCCCCAGATGTTGGGTAATATTTGTATAGTCACATTCCTCAAGAGGTGTTCAATGGCAAGTTTCCATCTCAATAACTCAGACATCCATAAATTAAAATCTGTGAATACAGACAAGAACCTTCTACCATCATCACATATATTCCCATTTCATGATGTACAGGAAGTACTTCTGAATTTACACAGGGAAAAGGTCATGCTGATGATTGCCTAAGAAGTGAATGTATTAGTTATTTAAATACCTTTCTTTGTGATAGGTTTAATTATAGCAAGTTACAGAACGAAGTAGCCAGAAAAAATAATGCGCACTCTCTATTAACACACAGGTTATACCAAACACTGATTCAAACAGGCAGGGAATAAATGACACATTGATGCCATAAGTATTCCTTATTTTTGACTGCATTTATCATTTCAATTCATATAGAATAGAATTCTTACCTGGAATAGCAGATTATCAGACAGTCTTCTTTGAAGTTTTAACTTCTATTTAAGAATTGAATAGGGAAATGAAAGACAAACATGGAATGGAAATCTATTAGTGCTATTGAGGCCAGAAAATAAAGACTAGGAAATATGAAGACTTAACAACAAGGTTGCTTTAGTATTAGAATTCTGATGCACTGGGCTAAAATCAGTGTATTGACAAAATACTCTCTTTTTTGGGTATCTTTTGGGAAATTGTTACATTCCTCCTTCGAGCTCCCTTCCTTCAACTTCAAATCCAGATCATCAAACTACTTCTCTGATGATCAGCCTATAGACATTGCTTTCTCTAACTCTGCTTTTTTCATCCATTTTAAGTCTCTGATTTTATTGGGTTTACCAGTTAACCCAAGATAATCTACCCATCTCAAAGTATTTAATTGTATCACCAAATTCCCTTTTGCCGCATGAGGTAGCACTCACTGGTTCCAGGAATTAAGATATGAACATCTCTTTGGAAAGTTATACTTAATCTCTCTGTGTACATATGTATATATATATATATATATATATATATATATATATATATATATATAGACACACATCTGATTTGCATTATTCATGGTAATTATATATTGTATAAAATCACCAAAAATGCTGAATTAGAGACTACAAACTTATTCCTTTTAGAAAACAAAAATGTGGACTTAAGTTTCTATGATCTGCTGAGCACTCATTTAGCTTGACTAATCAGTAAACAGACTCATTTCATAATATTTTTAAAGATATCTTAAATAATTGATATTGTTTATTATTAACACTGAATCCACATCCAACACTGTTATAACTCATGTGTGAACAAAGCTAATCTATCACAATGACTTTCTCTGTAAAGCACATCAACTCCTCCCCCCCAGGTACAATATGAACAGTTTACTTCTATGTTTAGGTACCATTTTTTTTTTAAAGATTTATTTATTTATTCATACAGAACTTAAGTACAGGCCAGAGGCACAGGGGCAATGAAAGGCTTCACCAGAAACAGAGTGGAGAGCAGACCAGGCAGACTGACAAAGTACACTGCTGAGGGAAGCAGTGAGCTGGTCAGGAGTGGTCTGCTGAGCCATGTGGATCACCTCTGGGGCTGGGATCCAACTCACTTTACATTGCTCATATCCACAAATCACCACAAAAAGCATCTAAGTGTTGATTTGTAAATTGCAAATATGATTTGGTAACTAGGCACATTTGTACCTATATGGTTCATGAATGAGAGCAATGAGAATTGACTATATGAATATATGTGTGCACACATGTGCATATATAAGCAAAAATCTTCCCAAAGGAAAATATACTATGTAAACCATATACTAAATAATTTAGAGAAATATCCTAGTAACTTTAAATCTCACTTGACTTAAATTATCAAAATTTAAGATGCTATTATTTTATCTTGGACTCTTCAACAGCTTTTCTTGAACCATCTAATACTTTACCATGAATATTTTGATAGTATTATCAAACAGCATAGTTCCATGGCTAGCTGCACTACAAGTTCGAGATGGTGAAGCACAAGAGGAAACACATACATGTGAAATAATAAAATACAAAAGAAACTACCAATAGGTAGACAAAGACATTTAAATGTCAGATAGTTTTTTTTTTTTATTTAAGATTTATTTATTCATGCATACAGAACTGGGATACAGGCCAGAGAAGCAGAGGTGGTGAGAGGCTTCACCAGAGACAGAGTTGGGAGCAGAACATGCAGCTCCAGAAGTACCCTGCTGAGGGGAGCAGCGGGCGGGTCAGGAGAGGTCTGCCTGGCCATGTGGATCACCTCAGGGGCTGGGGATCAAACTCACACTGAAGCGACTGCAACTGGCTTGCAGAGCTGCACTCTAGCCCCTTGAACCAACGGGGAGGGCCCTTTCTTAGAGCTCTTAAAGGTCAGATAAAATGATATACATGAAAGGTGGGGGTTCTGGGTTCCATTACTTCAGCAAAGTGTTGAGCCAGGAGAGAAATACAGAAATAGAAACAATTATGTCAAGGGGAAAAAACTATTTTGTGCTTACATCAATTTACAAACAAAACCTACCACCCATGCAGCTGAAGGCCATATGGAAACATGAAAAAGAAAAAAAAAAATTGTGACTTTCCAAACTCAAATTAGAGAATAGCCAACCAAATTGAATCTTATTGAAATTACTGTTCTACCTTCACATCTTTTTCAAGAAAGGTCAAGATATTCTGCCATGTGACTATGAGTAAAACAGGGGCATGTGTGTCTTGTCTTGTTTGTGTTCAAGTATCTGTCTCTGTCTGGGTCTAAATCTGTGTGTGTGGACTTTCAACTTAGCAGTTAGTGATAATTTAATATTATCTCTATTTCTTGTCATCTAAACTAAAAGCAAACAACTGAAGATGTCCCAGCTCTCTCTTGAGTTTCAGAATTCATCAACCACATGTGAAAAACAGAACTGTTAACTGCCCACCCATAGAGTCCAAAAACTTGTTCCTAACTCCTAATCTCCCTCACAATGAGAAAATCATATCCATTAAGCATTTAAGCATTTCAAGCCAAAAAAAAAAAAAAAAAAAAGCAATCATCATTTCCCCCTTTCTTTATTTTACCACCCACGTCTTCTTAATTCTAACTTTGCAATATTTCTCAATCTATCCATTCCTCCCCTTCTCCATCTACCATTTCCTGTCCAGCTCAGTTATGTTGTCTTCTGGACCACTATAACAGCTTCATAGTTTCTTAGCTTCCAATTTTAGTTCTATAAAATAATTTCCCTGGAAAGCAGTACTTTTTAATATGTGTCTTATTTCACATCACCTGCTGTTTATACTTTATGGTTAGTTTTCCACTACAAAATTAATTTCTAAGCAGTTTACAGTTTGCACATAATATGGACCTTGCATTCTGACAACAACATTGTACCCCAACTCCTCTACTCTCCTTTATGCTGAAGTCTTTCAGGTCTTGTCTGAATCCTGAAACATCAAACCAAATTTGACCCTGAGATCTCTCTGTAATGTCTGACAGCTTCCTTCATATTTAGTAGAGTATAAACTCAGAGAGAATAGGAATTTGCTGTACCCTATTTGCTATTCTAAGAGAACAGGAATTTTCCTTTGCTGTACTCTTGAGTGCAGACTAGTTCCTGGCATCTAGGAAGCTTTCACTGAATACATGTTGAATTCATGTGGTTCTGACTGTTCTTTAATTTTAGATGTTGTTACAAATAATGTTGATGATAGGTATCTTTTTTTTTAACAAGTGACATCAATACACACAATACTTATTAGAACTTATTTTGGGGCCCTCCCTGGTGGCACAAGGGGTCAAGATACAGAACTATGGTGCTATCTGCAGCCACTGCAGCAAATGTTCTATCCCCAGCCAGGGAGGTGATCCACATGGCACAGTAGACCTCTCCTATCTTGCCCTCTGTTCCCCTCAGCAGTGCACTTCAGGAGATGTGTGTATTCTTTTCCCCACTCTGTCCCTAGTGGATCTTTTCATACCCCACATCTCTGGCCTGCACCCCAGCTCTTGTATACATAAAAAATAAACCTTAAAAAAAATCTTATTTTGCTGGACAATATTGGTATGAAAATGTCAAAAATCTCAAAATATCTCTGAGTGTAGATGGTAAACAGAGGATTTATTAGCCTGGGATATAAATTCACATCAAATTTGGACACATACAAGTATTTTTATTAATATAAAATTTTAAAGTGATCTCAAATTAATTCCATTTATAGATCTAATATATTATTTATATAGGAATATAAAATGGAGTGCAAATGCAAAGGAATATAAAAGCAATTAAATTATAGGAAAACCAAAAATAAAAAGCTCCTAGAAGTAATTTCCTAAAAGTAAATAAAAGTACTGGTGATATTGTTAAGGAGCTATTCAATAAAATGAATGTTTATACAAGTATCAAAAATTTGAAAAAAATCTAGCTTGATTATGAGTAAGTCACAACTCTGAATTTATTTAAAAATATAAATGATAGAAGTAGATCTTTAGCTGGGACTGGCGATGCTCTGTTCTCAGTGACAGCAGTTATTTCCAAGAGCAAGTAAAAAAAAAAGTCTAGGCCCTCCCTGGTGGCGCAATGGGCTAAAGCACAGCACTAAGAAGCTTAAGCCACTTCCACATGAGTTCGATTTCCGCCTGCCTGCCCCGGAGGTGATCACATGGTGTGGCAGACCTCTCCTGACGCCTGCTGCTCCCCTCAGCAGTGTACTTCGTCGATCTGCCTTTTCTGCTCCCCACTCTGTCCCTGGTGAATCCTCTCACCCTCTGCATCTCTGGCCTGTACCTCAGTTCTGTATGAATAAATAAATCTTAAAAAAAAAAAAATCCAAAGGTAGGAAAGTTGTTCAAAAAATTTGGTCTGAAAAGAATGATCATAAAGGACAGAAAGAATTTTGATTTCATCAAAGACATTCTCAAGCCACCAAGTGGGAGAATATTTTTATAAATCATATCTGTTAAAAGTCATTATATGCAGAATACGTAAGGGATTCTTGAAATAATTATTTAGATTAATGAAGTCGACCTCCCCCAAAAGAGTACATGCTGTATGATTCCAGTATTTGTAAACTTCTAGAAAATTCAAATTAGGCAATAACGGCGAGAAACCAGTCAATATAGCTTGGGTTAGGAAAGACTCTGTTCTTTCCTTACCCAATGACTAGCATAATGTCACTTTTGCAGGAAACTTGGGAGTGATTAATATGTTCATTGTTTTGAAGTGGTGGTGTTCACATGTGTATATCACATAAAATCTAATCACATTAGATGCATTAACTTTAAAAACTATGTTGTGTATCACATCTGTTATACCTCGATAAAACTGTTATAACCAGACTAAGCAAGAAACAAAGAACAAAGAAACAAAGTCTTTGTTGGTCTTTGTTTAGTCTGTGTTGGTGTGTTGCAGGCTACCTGTGTCAGAGAATGTCTGCTAGTATTTCCTCTCGAGACATATTTCATATTATTCTCCTGAGAACACCAATACAATATTTGGACAGGATATATTTTTTCTCTAGAATACTGTGTCAGACATCTTTCTGCCAGTTCCCTCTCTTATTGTCACAACACCTGCAGTCAAAATTTCCCATTTCTTAAAAAGTCCTATCAGCATATGAAACCCACTCAAGCTATATCCATATAAAACATGCTAAATACTTCCTAAATACGGTCCCAGTTAGCCAAGGCACACCAGCAAAATGTAAAAAATAACCGCAATAAATAATAAAAATAAGGGCCAAGAGATACCAAACCAATTAGAAAATAACTGACAATAAAAACAAAAGGAATTCTCCAAAGGAATGACCAAAGGAACTTTCCGTTTCAACCAACAGTGGTCAGAACTATTTCACTGTCATATTTATAACATACCTTTCCACAGCGTTTTACAAAATTCTGCCTTGCTTTTTCCTGTCAGTCATTAATTGGCTTCCTGTAGAATCATCAGATTCTCGAGTTAAGTCTACCCTCCATAGACGGCAATAAGTCAAACACAGCTTCCCTTGCCTCTTCCACTTCCTCCCTGCACCCGCTCGGAAGGACATGAACCTATTTCCTATTTTAAATTTCTGCCCAGTACAACAGATTTCTCTGCCAGTTAGTGGCTGGATTTTCAACTCTTGAAGGTTAAAACAGTAGCAGAAATAACACTGTAACAACAAAACTCTACTGTCAGAAAGAAAGTCATGGTGATTTTTTTTATGTTTATTTTTCCTAGGTGTTATTTTTTCCCCAAGAAGAGTCCAAAACTATATTTTATATTTTTAATCTTCCCAGCTGAAGCTAGGGTTTTTATAGCAAAGCAGATGTACTGGGGAACACGCACAAAAAGTAATCTAAAAAATATTTTAATTTCTTCCAATGTGGGAAAGCTCAGAAAATGAAAGTATCAAAACAGTAATTTTAACTTATAATAGTGTTTCCTTGTTAGTGAATAATATCACATATCTTCTGGGAATTTCATAAGTCAGTAGCACGGGAAAGACCACAAAGCTGAAATACAGCCACAGCTTCTTGCCTGTGAGTTCAAATCCAAACACATATTCAATTTCTTCCATCCGCCAGCTTCATTACAGCTATTTGATATCATCTTTTAAGAAACGAAGCTTTTAAATCAGCAAATGTTTATTTATATCCTAGTTTAATTTCACTGATCCTGGTAAACATGAAGTCAATTACTTTGCACTAGTTCAATAGACAGGGTTCTTCAAAATGTTTTCTTTGCTAGAAAGGTCATCCATGCTACCCACATTCAACAGACCTAAATTAGCCCTTAAGGTGACCCTAAAATCTGAAAGAGCAGAATCTTTAAATTCTAGTATGTCTCTAATTCTGTAAATCTTGATATCATCACATCTTTGACCTTTCTAGAAAGACTAAGCAGTTTTCACATGACAAGCACGCCTCTATTTGTTCTTTAAGTATAAATGTTGACTGAAATGTTGAGGAAGGGCAGTTGTCTGTCTAATTATTTTTAAGTGCAACTAGTTTGTGGTGCAGGAATGTCAATGGGGCTGCTGCCCAACAGCATTTAAACAATGTCATCATTTTTTTTTTTAAAGATTTATTTATTTATTCATACAGAACTGGGGTACAGGCCAGAGCTGCAGGGGCAGTGAGAGGATTCACCAGAGACAGAGTGGGGGGCAGAACAGGCAGATCAACACAGTACACTGCTGAGGGGAGCAGCGGGCGGGTCAGGAGAGGTCTGCCACGCCATGTGGTCACCTCCAGGGCAGGCAGGAATCGAACTCATGCGGAAGTGGCTTTCAATTCTTAGTGCTGCGCTTTAACCTGCTGCGCCACCAGGGAGGGCCACAATGTCATTATTTTTAAGACCCATCTGATATAAGAATTATCATGCACCAAAACACCTATCATAAAATAAAAGAATATGGTTAATTAACACTAAGATTAGTTATAAATTGGAAAGTATACATGGAACCAAAAAAATACAAATTCAGGAGTTCATTTGTTTTAAGATTGAACCAGGTAAAAAAATAAATGTAAGATCCAAATTCAGATATGCTTCACGTTCACAGTGATTTCTTTAGACCATGAAAATATGAAGAAAAATTTTATAAGTAGTGCTAGTTTATCTGGATGGTCTACATTTTCACAAATAATTTTACAGATATGTAAGTATTCATCTATGCTATTTCCCCATTATTTTATAACATTATAAATCTTTTAAAAACAAAAAAATGTAAATGAAAACTCTACATAGTTTGAGAATAAGAAAAATTAGCAAAAATATTCACTAATATTTTGAAGTGAGTTTACTTTAATCCATTTAACACCTAACATACAATTAGTTCATATATCTAAAGAAAAAGATGCTAATTATTTATTGCTGTATATGAATTGAGAACTGGGGTGCAGGCCAGAGGTACAGGGGGTGAGAAGATACACCAGAGACAGAGTATGGGGCAGTACAGGCAGAATGACAAAGTACACTGCAGAGGGGAGCAGAGGGTGGTTCAGGAGAGGTTTGCTGTACCATATGGGTCACCTCTGGGCTGGGTATGGGTATAGAACTCACACTGAAGCAGTTGCGGCTTGCTTACAGTGCTGTGCTTTAACCCACTGCACCACCAGGGAGAGCCCTGCATATTATTTTAAAGGATTTGTTGATTA
The DNA here is from genome assembly GCF_000260355.1 of Condylura cristata. NCBI lineage: Eukaryota > Metazoa > Chordata > Mammalia > Eulipotyphla > Talpidae > Condylura > Condylura cristata. Next base: position 13,826,730 of record NW_004567111.1, read on the forward strand.
CCATGAGCTGTGGGACAAATGTGATTATTGCAATATTCTAGAAAATCTATGATCACAATGTCAAAGAGTAATTTTAGGGAGTGATGCTTGAAATGGGGAAATAAGTTACATAAGGTCGCTCACCCCCCAGGAGGTGATTAAATTAGCAGTGGAGGTGAACACTGAAAACGATAGACTCAATAATTATTTAGAAGAATTATTAATACACCATAATCTGCATTTGAGTGTGGTCAGTAGATGGAACTATGATCAAGACTGAAATATGTTCAGTTTACGTACTGGCCTTGATAAAAAGTGACATTACTTAAATTATGAGGAATGCACAGGAACAATTTTTTGGCAATTTAAATATTGTAATTGTGACATTTAATTTGAGGTGTCTGTGGCAATAAAGTATAGTGATTGAAAGTACAGACCTTGGAGAAAGAAATATTCACTTCAATACTATGGAGCCTATAATATAAATGTGACAAAGTATTTAACTTCTTTAAGCAGACTCACAAATCTGTCTGCAGGCTTGGTGAAAATGAGTAACTTGACACATAAATCTTATAAAAGTAAAATTTTACTTCAGTAGCTTAAAGATATATTATTAACAAAGGAATTCAGAATACACTTGACCAGGGTTATTCAGTGAGAGGATCATTTGGAATTCTCCCATTCTCTCAGAAGATCTTCAGGGGGTGGCATTGACATTCTGACTCTCAAATCCTGAAGAAGGGGTTGTTACTGAATTTTTTCTGTCCTGTTACATCACAATGTAACCACCTTTAGTATGTCTCACCATTTTGATCCAGGTTTGTGGTGAAACAGCCTCCTTTTTCATTATTAGGGCTACATTGTTTTAATCTTTATGTCATACACAGTGATACAATTCAGCTGTGAACTCATACTCCTTGGCACAATGGGTTAAAAGCACAACCCTGCAAACAAGCCACAATCTCTTCAGTGTGAGTTCTATACCCAGCCCCAGAGGTGATCCACATGGCGCAGCAGACCTCTCCTAACCCACTTGCTCCCCTCAACAGTGTACTTCGTCAGTCTAAGCTGTAAAATAGACTGAGTTTGGTAGGGTTGTTCAGGGTTTACCATATTCTGTCCACTGGATATGGGTTCACTACTATCTTGTTTCCTCACCAAACATTTCTAAGAACAACACGGTACCAGTAAGGTAGTTGTTCTTTCTACTAATTGTCAGAGACCACGCCAGATGTCAAAGCCCAGCTCTGACGGGTGGCTGGTCAGGGGTCCTTTTCCCGAAGGATGAGGTGGCATCAGCCAAATGAGCAATGAGGCAGACACTGACACTCTAGCTGGTGCAAGTATCTCCTGCCTAAGACTTCAGCAGTTCTTAATTTTAACAATTTCCAAGCAGTGAGATTACATCAGTATGGGCATTGAAGCAAATTTTTAACAATTAATTTCCATGGCAACAGCAAAACTTTTGTGGTTACAGGTTACAAAGAACTTCTTTTGATCATAGAAACAAAACCACCAACAACAATCAGCATCCCCATTTTCTCAGCATGATCAATTGTTCTAGTCAGCATCTCAAATAAAGCAGCAAATCTTTAAGTTCTCTTATGAACAATCCTTTTCCAGGTTCCAAACTGTCCCAGGAGGAAGTACATCCTAATCATATTTTATCCATATTTATAAAGACAATCTACACACTTGATTTATACTAAGGTACTTTTCTGAGAAAATCATTGTCAATTGTTAAACATTTTTGTAACTGGTTCTCAATGTCCAAATAGGCCGCAAACAAAGGAAGGCCAAGAATTGCTCGATGGCCAAATACAATTGCTGTTAGCCAAGAATAAGTCCAAGGTAGTTCAGTAAGCATTGCTATGGAGACTCCCCTCTGTCTTCTTGGGAACCAGAACTCCCCTTTGTATGTCTTCTTGGGAACCAGCAGCCTCCATCTTCTCGGGAGTCTCCCCCATTGCCCGGACCTTGTCATAAGACAGAATGGGTAGCATAGCCTACGTCAACTAATACCTAATTTCAAAATGTGTCATGCTAATTTAATAACCATGGAGTGGTACATTATTCTATTTTCGATAATGTAATTGTGATATTTGCATTGTTCTTACCCTTGGATACTAGTAGGCACTGTTCTTGAGCTACTTTCTATTCCTCTTTTCCTGTTTGAACTAATGCACAGTGACTTAAAGAATCTTGCACTTTCACTTTCTACAAACTTGATACACACACACACAACATGATATATTTTATTAAACATCTTTAAATAAAGCTCTTCAAACTTAAAGGGAGAAGTTGAAGAACAAATATTACAATATAAATTTTATCCAATTCTTGTTGAAAAGCCATCAGACAAAACGATCAATGATTTGTGTGGAGGTGAAAATATTAACAATCATTCTTTTCAGTTTGCATTCTTTTATATCCAAAGCTTGTACACAATACTTGTTGGACATAACTTTACTATGCACCTCACTGGAACTTACTAGGGCAGCCATTTCTTCTCCATATTTTCCAAAACATACCTATAATTATCCATGGATAAATATTCCATTGTTATGTACTTCAGTCCTATCTTTTTATCCATGTTGAATTGGTCTCATTTAGCCAAATTTCATCTTCATCCAGACAGTAATCTTTAAGATAATGTTAGCTCATATTAAAGTCATAATAGCAGGAGTTATCACAATATCGATCAGGAATTTCTAGTGTCATTATGCTGCCAATAAGAAGTCTTCATTACATTAATTGTTCATTTACAAGTACACCTCAAGTTAGAAAAGCCTTGAACTCTCCTAAGAGATGAGATCCTATCTTGGAGCAATATATATATATATATGCAAAATTTTATCAAGCATTATTAATTAATTAATAATAGTAACTGCTTCTTTTGGGTTTCAGTACTGCTTAGAAAAGGCAGGAAATTGTTCTGTATTAAAACACATCTTTGTAAGCCACCATTCACACAGAATGAGGATAAGTATAAGTTCTGCTAGAAATACAATCTAGTGTAATAAGATTTCATTTATTCAAACATCTAGTAATAGACTTTTATTTATTCAATTGAGGTGTGAGTTACCACTCCTTATATTTAAAAACATGCCCTCAGTTGCTCTCTGTCACTCTAGGAATAGCCAGGATGAGGCAGTGATTTTTGACTATGTGCTACCTTATGTTCATTAAACTTACTGCATGTCTTCTTTACTATTAGTCATGCCACAAAGCCAGACTACGTGAGTCACAATCCAGGCTCTGCTGCCATCTAGAAATATGCAGTCTCAAAGACAAGGTTCATAATATTCTCTATCTTAACTATAGGTTGTAGTACATTTCCGAAATTAATAAATACAAGCATTTTAAAAATATCTGGCACATCACCAGCACCAAGAATCTATATTCTTCTATTTGTAATTAACTGGATGGAATCACTTGCTGAGGAAATACCTTGCTTCATCCCCTGTTGGTGAAAATAAAGCAGGGACCACCATAACATTCAGTTGTTTTCAAAGCTAGATATGAGTAGAAAAACGGAATCCTCTCTTCAGGGGATACTCCTCACCAGATTATCTCTCATGCATCCAGCGTTATTCGTTCTCAGTAGCACACATTTAACTAACAGAAGGAGCTTGTGTATGCTTGGAGTATGCCTGTGGGCTCTGGCCTCTCTACACTTGAGTAGTAATTAAATCAATCAAGTCTTCCTCTGCTATGATTCCAAGAGCTTTCCAAATGTGCAAGCTGCCAGAGGCAACTTCTCTCCTTCTGCTTTCAATTAAGTTATCTCTGCCCCCACCTGTCCAGTGAATTGAGAAAAAGGTAGCATATGTCTTCCAAGAAACTTTCTCCATTCCTGTGTCTTGTGTTTGTTGAGTGGTACAATGGAGCCCCTGGGCTCTGTGCGTGCAACTGTGAGGGGATCTCACATAGGACCTCACATTCCACTGTGAACAGCTTCCAGCATTGCTGACTATGCCTGTGTACAAAAGAATTATACCCCCATTAACCTTTCAAGACTCAATTCAGAAGCTCATTTTTATTAAAGCATATGTACCCAATAAAGTAGAATGCAGGGTCACTTGCTGATGAAAGATGAGCACTCTGCATTTCGGTGGTAAAGTTTTTGCATCAACTTCATGGACTGTCCTAGCAGGGAGTGCCAGGCTGGGAGTGGCCAGATGGCATGCCTCAGTTCTCGCTCATGACAGCATGCTGATGTTGTGGGTTGATGATTAAAATCCTGTGCAGGCCAGATCCTGCCAGGCTAATAGGAAGCATTGGCATATCCCTGAGAATTCCCATTTCATCTTGGTGAAATCCCCATCTAATTGCTTGATATGAATGTGAAAATTACCTTTATAGCAAGCCACTTCACCTGGATGTAACATGTGCTCTTGTTACAGTTTGTATTGTCTCACTGGAACATGAAATGGCCGGTGAGCAGGAAGCTCACAGGCACAGCCCTGGTATAGCCACATGTCAGTGTGTACACTGCTCATGCACAGTATCAGGTGACCCAGAAGGGCCAGCCTAAACCCCTAAGCTCTCTGTCCCTTAGCAGTGGGGAGCTATTAAGCAAGTTTCTTATTCTCTTTGCATTGTAATTACTTCCACTGTTAAATATGAGTAATCATATGGCAAGAGTTGATTATTTAAGGTTGCATGTAATCTAAAGTAGTTAGAACCTGGAACTCCCAAATCTGTCTACTCTAAATGGGTTCTGCCATCCACCACATAAAGGCAAAACATAATCATAGTGTGAAAGAACCTTAATAGGATAGTGTGCATAGAGAGAGAAGAGAAGAAAAACAATATTTTCCTAACGAAGCTACCCATCCCTTTATGGGTAAACACCCAAACAGAGTTGGCCCAAAATGAGGCTTCTGAGGCCCTGAAGTTTGCCACAAGTCTAAAGCATTTCCTGGCTTAAAGCACAAGAAAGGAGGCAGAATTGCCAGGCAAGGCTGTGACGAAAGGAGCAAAATCAAAGTTCAAATTAAGGTAATGGTTACCTTGGACAGACTGGCGAAAAGTCTTTTCTGAGTGTCTGTATTTCTGCACTCTGTTTCCTCCCGTGTCCACCAAGTTCCTGTACAAGGGCAACACTGAGAAGCAAGTGTTCCTTCTTCTTCGCATTTCTCTCTGGTTCCACATGCCTCATTTTGTGTTTTTTTTCTCCAACTGTCCACCAAGTCTCCCCTGCTTCCCTTCACTATCCAGCTCAAACCTTTATAGATGGGGCAAGGAACAAGGAAACTCCCCTTTCTGTGGACACTTTTCTCTGTAACATGACCGTTGTTACTGTGGTTGTTACTATGCAGCTTAGCAGGTGAGATTTATATCTGCTTATCGAATACTGGGAGTAGCTACTCTATATTACACACACACTGAAACAGAGCATAAGGATGCTCTTTGTAAAGTTTTGTAACAACTGACAAAATGAGTTTTAGTCATAATGTCAAGGGGCAGGATGTCCTAAAGGAACTCTGCAGAGTCTTGTGGACTCTACCCCCTAATCCAGCTTTCTGGACACTGTCCCCTACTCCAGTGATTGGAAACTACAACTCCCAGCAGTACCAGGGAGAGAACTGCGAGGACTCAAGGGCAGAGCTAGCAGGAATTCTGGGAGATTAGGGGATAAATAGGGCACCATTGTGTCTCTCTCCCTCTCTTGCTCAGGAAACGGATCTCTAGACCACATGACTCCGTGTCTTCAGTGAGCCTAGCCCTAAGGTATTCCAATTATTTTGTATCCACTCCCTGGGCTGTTTCCTATTCCTTTCCCCTTTTGTAAATAAACCCGTTATTGACCTTTTTGTGTGTACCTGCAGTATAACTTAATTTTGATCGCGTGGGTGAGGCCTCACAGGCAGGTGGCCCAGTCCACTCTGGGCTGCCCTATAACAATAATCCCATTTTTGAAAGGATAAGTAAAATGAAGGACAATGAGATAAGTAGATTATCAAAGTTGCACAATAAGGAAAACCATCCTTCCTCCCTCCTTCCTTCCATTCTTTCCTCCCTTCTTTTTAGTAAGTTTTTTCACTTGGTCTTATCCTAACTGGACTTGCTAGCTTTCACAAATATGGAATCTTTCTTTCATATCTTTTTCAGTTCACCATTATCAAGTATAATTTTGTGCCTGCTCAGAAAACTTCAAGAGGCCATGCCTGTGGTCAGTGGAGGCAGGGTAATGGGATCAAGCAAAGTGCTAACAGGACAGAAGGTACAGGGCTGTGTGTGTGTGACCTTACAGAGCATGGGGCATCACAGGACTTTACTCCTTCCCTTTGCTTTCTTAAACAGTCTCAGTTAGTTGTAAGGTAACATTATCAATTGTTGAAGGTGGTACCTGGCATTCATACACTCCAAATCAGTTGCTTCAATAATTTATGTGAAATTGAACTTTGAGCATTTTTATGAATATCTAAGCATACTGTAATTTAATGTTTTGCATGCCAACACTGACACTGACATCAATCTTTTTTGTTTTCTCTGCTACAGTATAGTATGGATCTATTAAGATTGCTATTACAAAGTGAATCCAGATTAAACTTTGTCCAAAATATATCAAGTCCTGCAGTAGTAGATAAAGTTATTTATTTATTTTTCTGAGGGGAAAGGATGCTTAGTTTTAAAATGCCAAATGGGAGGAAGATTTATCCTGTAACTTAGCTGAAACAACTTAAAACTGTGGTAGACATCATGATGAATATTGGGAATCAGCCCAGTATAAGAGCTGTTCATAATTAAAATGAACACAAGGAATGTACAGTATTCCTATCTAAGAACTGTTTCAATAAGTGGTCTCTAGGTAGAGCTGGCAAATGAGGTGAGAAGCAACCTCTAAAATCTTGCTTTAAGCAGCATTTTTTTTTTTGCTTATTAATTTGACAGCTTTCTCTGCTGCTCTCCAGCTAACCACAGCAGTTTTAATCAGAGAGGGAACACGTTGTCAAATTGCTGTGAATCCAAGCCCATCAAGAATGTAGAATGCCTTCAGGATTTAAAAGAACCTTGAGGAGTCAAAGCTCTTACTCCCTACTTACTATGTCTAATGCCATCAACTTCGGTGAATATAACCAAATAATTAAAACATTAATCATGTCTGTCTTCTGTTTTTCCTTCGCTATCTGATCTATTCTATGGAGATGTACAGTTACATATATCTCCACTCATTTGAAATGCCATCTAATTGTTGAAAAGTAAGCTATGCTTTAAACAATGGCAAAGTCAATTATCAAAAACAAAGCTTTAATTATTTCAATGCTTCAAACTGATCAAGTTACTTTTTCCTTGAAGATTTTCCTATCCAATGAACCCTTGAATGCACAGAATACAGTCTTTGCTTTGCCCTGTACTCTGTTTAATTGAAACTTAAAACATCAGAATTAAACCACCACATTGCAAACCCATGTTTATGATAAATAAATATAGGAAATATGTAAATTTCAGCTCAATGATTATGTCTTGTATACAAAATCAAATTAAGAAAATGGTGTTGGATGCCAAAAGTACTTTAGTTTGTTACTTTTGATTTATGAATTTTAATGAATACTTCAATCCCTTTCAATCCTTGTCACCTTTTAATAATATCTCTGTCTCATCTTATTTTCTCTTCAATTTTCAATAGCTGAACTGAGCTAGAGGGGGCTGAGCTGTTAGATTTCAAGTGGTTGAGTAAGACAAATCCAAATGAAACTAACAGTCAAGACATTTATCTTTATGGTGATAGTACAAAAAATCTAAAGCTAAGTCTATTAATATTCCAGTTTTTCCCAAGGACACAATGGGGGACTGGTGAATCAGTGCAGATGGGGGTACTTTCTCATTGCTCAGGGACCAAGATATAAAAATATAATGGGGGAAAGGGTGGAGTAGAAAAGTGCTGAGTCAGGATGGAGAAAAAAAATGTCTCCAGGGCCCTCCCTTGTGGGGTCTTGTCAGAGGTATTTAAGAAAAGCCATCAAATAGAGTCATCCAGACACTGCTAATGGTGATGTCTAAAGGCGTGACCAGGGAGTTATTTACAGAACATGTCTAAAGCAAGACAACTGGAAAGCAGAGGAAAGGTTTTTAAGCAAAACATTTATTCTAGATTTTTTAACTTAATCACTTTTCTTCAACCCTCATCATAATTTAATGACTGTGGGAGAAGTGTAAATTTAAATAAAGTGATTAGCAAGCTGTATATATACACATATGTGTGTATACACACCATAGTTCTTAATCTTCACTCAAGTGAAAAACCTTACATAACATGGGTATGTGCTTGATATATAAAAGAGAATCTTTTGAAAATTTGGAATATAGTCAAGGTGAAGCTGGTATGTGCTGTTCATTTAGCCCTTGAAGCACCACTGGTTCTTATTCCATGAAGCCATAAAAAGGTATATGCAGACATTTTAGATAAGTAAACAGAGAGAAGAAAACTTTATTTGATAAAGTAAGTTTGTTTAGCAGAAAAGTGATGCCAAGGAAGGGTAAAAAAATGACATTATGGGCCTGTGTCTACAGGGTATTTGAATCTATTTTTCTCTGTTCTGAAATCTTATCATCCTCTTTGTGCTTGGTTTTTTTCTTCAGTGGCTATCCTCCAGTCAGATGTGCCTGTTTTCCCAGCTCTTATCTGAGAATTTCTCCTTTTACCTCTCCTGTCCAAGTTATCTTAAAAATTTACTGTCCCACTTAACCATAAAATTTACTGCCCTCATTAGCCTTCCTGAATTTGTCTGCCCTTATCTTAGAAGCCTTCTTAGCTCTCCAAAAGTCCCTGCCTGCACTATCTCTGAAGCTGGCAGGGACCCTAACTTTTCCTGGGACTCAAAAGTGGGGCCATTTCTTACATGAATTACTGCTGACATGAATGGGGTGTCCCTTTGCCACCATTTGGAGTCAGCTGTAATTGTGACATGTAGAAATTAACTTTTTTATTCTACTTTTGTAAACTCAAGAGGTCAACGAATGACTTCTAACATAAGGTTATTAAATCTTGAGGGTTTGGTTTGAATGGCTTTTTTAATCAAATGATATAATGGAAAACAAATCAACTTTTCCAAATAAAATATATTTATTCATTTAATTTTAAACTTGTATTACTAAATTAATAAGTTAAATGCAAGTAGTGATTTGACCATATATTTCAAGTTACTCTCATTAAGAATATGTAGTTTTTCCTATGTTAATGAAGGATTGCCTTACATAATTCATGCTAGACACCAAGTTAAAATTTCTGGGCACTACATTATGCACAGAATACATATGTTACAGCTTAAAATGACAAAACCCTCTGTATTAAGAAGGACTTTATTAAAACAACTTTTTTAATGGGAAAAATAAGCTTTTCAGTTTTGCTATCAGAATGAAGAATTTCAATCACAAAACAATGAGAATTAATAGCAGGTTATGGTTTTGTTAAGAGACACATTATTTTGTACAAGGTGATAATCGGCAACGAACTCATTCATGCTTTTTTTTTTTTTTCCTGGCACAGAAATAAAAGCTTGTTAGTGTTATTTACACAAGTTTTGAAATAAAGAAGAAAATGGAATCCCTGTTCCAATATTTTGCCACTCTTGAGATACTTTTGGCTGTGCTTCATGTAAATATATTACCTTATATAATACCTTATGCCAACAGAGTTGAAGAGTCCTTTTTTACTTTTGATTACATAGGTAAAAACTTTTATAGAACATTCTGTTTCTACCCCTTTCCCTGTCTACTCGCATCCTTTCTCTTGACACAGGATCTCCAGAGATGTTTGTGGCCAGGAGGTCCGGGAAAATGATTAGCTTCTCCCGCGACTGATGCTATCGTAGCTGCTTTCTCAATTCCCAGCCAATGACATAAATTGTAGGAGACTGAAAAGGCCGCACTGCAACAACGTATTTTAGCTCAGTGATCACTAACCTGCAGCTACACACAGATTTCAGGCCAGAACACAGTAGTGATCATGCCAGCTGAGACAGCGGATTGCTTTTTTTGTTTCTTCTTTAAATAAGATTATTTATTTATAGATACAGAACTGGGGTACAGGCCAGCAGTACAGGAGAGGTGACAAGGTGACAGGACTCACCAGGGACAGAGTGGGGAGCAGAGTGGGCAGATGGACCAAGTACACTGCTGAGGGGAGCAGCAGGCGAGACAGGAGAGGCCTGCTACGCCACTTGGGTCACCTCTCTGGTGGAGAATGGAACTCAGGTTGCAGTGGCTGCGGCTAGTTTTGTAGTCCTGCACTTAAATCTGTTGCACCACACCACCAGGGAGGCCTGGACTGCACTGTTTACCCCAACATAGCTTTCTCTTGGAAAAGTAAACCAAGGGGCCACTGCTGCTGAAACTGACTTAGATGTACACATGGAAACTATTTGTGTTTGATATCCTATTTGTTATTTGCAATCTTTATCTGTGTACTTCTTATACTTAGAAGTGTATGTCTTACATAAAAATATCACTAGAAGAAAGCTCTTTTTAAATGTAAGACCAAAAGAAAAGAAAGCTTTTACTTTGAAATAAAATATAAATTTAATTCATATGCAATATGAATGATACATACCATCGGACAATTATATAATACAGACTAATGTGTCTGTTTCAATTCATTATGGTTCTCTAGACTTTTATTTATCAAAATATAAGTATTAATGTTACGCCCTCCTTTTTTAGCTTACTCTACTACCTAGACTACAAAATTGCTGACAGTTTACTTCTGAGTCAAACTGCTTTGGTGCATACTCCAACTACTGTTGGGCAAGTTGCTTAACTGCACATTATGTTATAGCTTAAACAACAGTGGAATAACCATAATGATGAATAATCAATATTACAGTCAGAAAAATTTTCTTTCAAGTTTCTTTGGTATAAAATCCCTGAAGCATACTCTCTGAATAGTGACCTTATTTGTGAGGACAGAATTAATTAATATAAATTGTGCTTTACATACCTCTACACATATAACCTCAAAAAAAAAAAAAAAAAGCTATGTCAAATATTAAAGATCTAATACAGAAATATAAACCCTGAGTTGGAAGAATTAGAAAAACTCATCAGACTATTGTTTCTTTTCCTATGCTCCCACAATTGTCTCCCAAAATACATATAAACAGGGCCTCCTGGTGGTCAAGGGATTAAGTCTCAGAGCTATCAAAGCTGGGGTCTCATTCAATCCACAGCCAGTGAGCTAACTCTATCAGGCGCTTCTCCCCTTAACAGGGTTTTTCAGTAAATCTGCACTTTCTGATCTGCATTTTGTCTCTGGTGAATTCTCTCACCCATCCCCCATCACACCTTGGCCTATGCTCCAGTTGTGCATCTGGCTAGAGATGTGGGGGATGAAAGGACCCACCACGGACATACTGGGGTGCAGAACAGGCTGATCTACTGAAGTGCACTGCTAAGAGGAGCAGCCAGCGAGACAGGAGTCTGCCCACCGTGTGGGTCAGTTTCCTGGCAGGATTGAACTCCTGTTGCTGTGGCTGCCTATAGCTTCATTCATTGTGCTGCACTTTAAACCCTTGCACCACCAGGGAGGTTCTCCTGATGAATTCTTAAGCTCTATTTAATTTTCTGCAATAATATTTTTCTATGTGATAAATCTAGAAAGGTTTTGATTTTTTTTTTTTTACACTGAATTCTGGCAGATAGAGAAAAATGTTCAAGATAAAAAAATATGTCTAGGCAGAACAATGTATACTTAAAATTTTATCATAAGGCTAGATATCGGGGCCCTCCCTGGCAGCGCAGAGTCAGGATGCTGCACTGCAAGCTGGGCACAGCCACCTCAGTGTGAGTTTGATCCTCCACCCTGCAGGTGACCCACATGGCGCCATGGCGCAGCAGACCTCTCCTGACCCACCCGCTGCTCCCCTCAGCAGTGTACTTCATGGATCTGCCTATTCCGCTCCCTACACTGTCTCTGGTGAATCCTCTCACCGCCCCTGAACCTCTGTATTGTACTCCAGCTCTGTATGTATAATTAAATAAATCTTAAAAGAAAAAAAAAAAAGGCTAGAAATCAACTTTTTAATTTCAAATCATTTATTCATGAGAGCTGGATTACAGGACAGAGGAACAGGGACATTGAGAGTATTCACCAGAGTCAGAGTAGGGAGCAAACAGGAAGATCAAGTACACTGCTGAAGGAAGCAGCATAATATAGCTAGTACAAAATGTTAGTACTCAATATTTTTGGAAAAATAGCACTAACAATAATGATATTTACATTTTCTCACAAATCTGAAGACTTAAGTTATTCGTGTTTGAGATAATAATATTTCAGTTTGAAAATAATATAGGGAAGAAAAATAGTGTTTAAATAATATTGAATAGATTGCATAATAGTCTTTAGGTATCGTAGGTATTGACAAAGATCTATGCGAAACAGGAATTGGGAGAATTAATAATAGGACTTTAATTAGAGAGGTAGATACCTGAACACCACACACCAAAGGGTGGGGGGTTAAGATTGAAAGATTCAAAAGTATAGAAATTATAAAAATAAAATTGTAAGAATAACAAGGTAAAACATAAACATAAACAAAGTATAAGTATGACAATGGGGATTATAACAATTTTATTTTGGACAACAAGAAGAAGCAAATTAATCTATAGTAAAGTAATCAAAGACCATTTCTAAACAGCTATACAATTATTAAAATGTTATACAGTTACTAATATATTCTTGTTCAAAAATTGAATGGCTGTTAGTGCTATTTTTGTTTTACATAGCTGTTTTTAGTAGGAAGTAAAGAAAACTAGATCAGCACATTGACAGATCTATCATTGTCTTTCAGAATAATGTGATTTGCATTTCTTTTCTTCATATTTTTGTTTGTTCGATAAGTAGTGTAAACCTTGCATGTGGGAAACATATTTATGAATAACTCATGGGAACAATATTATTGTAGGATCCTCTATGGGAAGCCATTGCTGATATACATAACGTGAGAAAGTCTGAGTTTCCAGGAGTTTCTCCAAATTCCGGTTAAATATATATTGGATCGTAGCCTAAAATCCTTGGCAACCTTTACAGCTCACTGCTCACACATATAGTTGCTTGAATGAGTGAAATACTTGTCAGTAACAATTACCATAAATAGAACAAAGAGTTCCACAAAGATCTGCACAACTTTCTATTTTGATATAAATAATACTTAACCAACACCAAAATATTTTAAAATGTACATTATGATGGTGCAGATATCTTCACATTTAAAGTGATCCCTCCATTTCAATTGATTGCTTTGTCTTCTCTTGTTTTTACTTAAAAGATGCATAAGAAGGCCCTCCCTGGTGGCGCAGCAGGTTAAAGCACAGCACTGAGAAGCTAAAGCCACTTCGGCATGAGTTCAATTCCCCCCTGCCCCAGAGGTGAACACATGGCGTGGCAGACCTCTCCTTACCGGCCCACTGCTCCCCTCAGCAGTGTACTTCGTCTATCTGCCTGTTCTGTTCCCCACTGTGTTTCTGGTGAAATCTCTCGCCACCCCTGAGCCTCTGGCCTGTACCCCAGTTCTGTATGTACAAATATATAAATCTTTAAAAATGCATAAGAAAATATATTTTATTTGTCAATCTACTACTTGCATCTTAACTCTAATATTTCCCTCTTGTCTTGAGTTGGTAAAATAGGAAAAAAAAAATCAATGAGAAAAAATTTTTGCTGAAAAAGTTTTGTAAGTAACCTAGAAGATGTTTTCCAAAATAACTACAAATATGTGCAAATTTCTTATCCAGCCATAAGATATACATTAGTCAGGAAATTAAAAAAAAAATGTTTGAAACTCATCAAGTAAAAAATGTAAATTGAAATTACTATCATCCAATAGCAAGGCTATATATTATTTTATTGCCATTTGTATAATGCATATTAGAACTTTATCTCATTCTACAGGTTTTATTGATAAAACATTTCTAAACTAATGTATTAATTTCAATTTTGAGATTAGTCAAAAGGCACCAATTAACCTGCTGTAAAATGTTTAGTTAACAGAGAAATACATGCTATGACCAAGAGGAGTTTCTATTTCCTTGACTGCTTTGCTCAACCTCAAGATTATTAATTAGGTCAAATGTCTAAATATAATTGGTTGTAATGAATCAGCAGAACTGCATTTCATTGTGACCAAGATTATTGTGTTGTTGTCAAAGATTAATAAACTCTATCCAGAATCAGTGAGATGTGAATCTAAAAAGAAGGATACAGTAAAAGAGCTTAGGATAGAGAACAGTTTTCTGAAATAGGTCAAACCTCTAAAATTTCCTAGCTTTAATGGAACAAGCTGTGCACAGCAGAAAGGAGATGGCATTTAAAGCTTTTTTTTTTTTTTTAACATTTAAAGAAATAGTGAATGTTTAGTATGGAATAGACAGATGGTCTCATTAGATAAAATGACTATTAAGAAGTGTTGTCATTAGTAAAATTCAGTGTGTAACCCATGTTAAGTATAGTAAGTTACACAAACACATTGGTGTTGTTTTCATGGCTGTGATAGTTTTTGTACAAATTCTACTAGTCTTTTATAGTCATCTATTTTTTTTTTTAAGATTTATTTATTTGTGCATACAGAACTGGGGTACAGGCCAGAGGCT
>NW_004567111.1:13841400-13854518 GCF_000260355.1 Condylura cristata
GCGTCATGTGGTCACCTACGGGGCAGGGGGGAATTGAACTCATGGGGAAGTGGTTTTAGATTCTCAGTGCTGTGCTTTAACCTACTGCGCCACCAGGGAGGGCCTATAGTCATCTATTTTAAATAAATATCAGGATAAATTATGAATAAAATCATAGCCATTAAGGAAAGAGATAATAAAACTGCATTGATTCTGATTGGTGAATATTATTTTATATGAAGCACATGGTATATATGTATATATGTGTGTGTGTGTGTGTGTATGAATATATATAGAATGTTTTCCCCATTCTCAAAATTTGATTAAGAATGTTCATCCAGTTATAAAATGCAGGCAAAGACACTCACTGCTGTGCATTATGGACCTAACTGTCTGTACCGATGCAGCCCTTGCATCCCTTATGACATAGGACTATGTTTTGCAGATGTGTTGCAGAATAAAAAGGTATTTAAAAAATATACTTAAATGACCTCTCTTACATTTTTGTATCCACTTGAGGAATAAATTAAATATCAGGCCCTTTCTGGTGACACAACAGGTGAAAGCGCAGCCCTGCAAGCAAGCTGCAGCCTCTTGCGAGTTTGACCCCTGCCCCAGATGTTATCCACATGTTGCAGCAGACCTCTCCTGTCTCAATCGCTGTTCCCATCAGCAGTGAGCTCCATCAGTCTTCCTGTACTACTCCCCGCTCTGTCTCTGGTGAATCCTCCTACTGCCCCTGGATCTCTGGCCTGTACCCCAGTTCTGTATACATAAACAAATAAATCTTTAAAAAATAAATATCAAACTCATCTTTGGATTCTGTTTTTGGAAAATCCAGTGGTAGAGTTGCTGCAAATTGCTGAATGGATATGTTAACTTTAGTTAATTTCATTCCCTCTACTTCAGAGGCAGAAAGAGAAAAATTTAAATTCCCTTCTGTATGTTTGCTTTGCTATGTCCAAAGTATACTCTGAAACCTGGGCACCGCTACGTAAACTGGAAGATAGCCTGGGTGCTGAGACTATTGTTTGACATGGGAAGACCAGGACTATCTGGTGCTGACTGGCATTGCCCCATACTGGCACCACTGATATTATTTGCTGTATATATGAACGGAATAGGAATTGGGCAAACATTTGGGGCGAATGCACATGTACACATATGCATGAATGTGTGTGTAGGTGGGTGTTTATATGTAGTATTGTGCAGGTTTGATCATCTTCTTAGTAAATACATAAAGTATGAAGTATCAAAAATGCCAGTGTAGATAATTCTAGAAAATAGCATTCTCTACTTGAATTTTCTAATCTCTCTCCCAATTAATACTCTATTGGGCTCTATTTTAAAAGTTGTGCATGTATTACTTGAGGATAACTACCTAATCTCTATGTGAAGCATTTTTTTCTCACTTGAAAATGGATTTTAATGGTATCTACTCATAATGTTGTTAGCTGGATTAAAGGTGTTAATATTTCTAAGGTTTAAAGTGGCTAACTCAGACCTAGAAGAATTCTTTTTTTCTTAAAAAAAAAAAGACAAGCAAACGTTTTTCTCAAAAGATGGTCACTTGCACATTTTCCAGGGAAATAGGCAATCTGAATTATGGCTGTTCTTAAATTTTATTAGAATGCCTTCACCATATCTTTAATAAGGTCAGATATTAAAAGGCTAAACTATTTATTTTAAACAAATCATTACAATGTTAAAAATAATATTTATAGCCGCTGATCAGAACATGACTGATTGTCACACACTGACAAATTTCATGATGATCTTGCAAATTTTACATATTAAAATGAATGACTTTAGGAATAATTTATTCAGTCAGCATAATTGGCAACAAGCTCCCACTTTTAGCATTTTCACTTCATGTGAAAAATAAATAATATTTAAATTTTGTTATTTGTCAATAAATGGAAATGTAGTGTCATAATGTTTTGTCCCTGATACAAGGTAATCAATTTTATCTAACATGAGAACAAAGATTTAAAAATTAAGGGAAATATAACTTAATACTCAATTGAAATGACTACTAGGAATTTAAAAAAGTCATTGAAACTCATGTGAACAAAAAGCCAGTGAGAAACACATTCCCAAATCAGGCCATCTCGAGAAATTAATGGTTATTAATGACATTTAGCAAAGATGGATGTGGGAATGCAGAAGCCTTCTCAAAAATACATATCCATGTATTTATAACCAGCCATTTTTTTTTTAACTTTGTATAATTATTTCTGGGCAGGTCCAAAATTAAGACACATCTGCTAAGCTATTGTATGTAATTAAGCAGAGTTTAAATGACAATTTCTATGTTTAAATTAGGCATAAAGATAATTTGAGCAGAAGTTTTATTGTTTTCCATTTTAAGTTAATTGCATGGCATTTGCAATCCATACCACCTATTTCTTTCTAACTGTATACAACTAAGGGATATAATACAAACAACCAAAAACCCCAAAGGGTAAAAATGACAAAACAAAGCATTACAGTCATCTTGAAGTGGTTTAACTTTGTCACCAACCCTTGCCTATCTCATGTGAACATCCGGGTGACAATGACATTTAAATGTGAGTCCTTGTGCATTTGTCACTGTGTATCAATGGAAAGGTTACATTTGGTAAAGCAAACCTCTCTACACTCTTAGTACTGAGAAACAATTTACACATCAAAGAGTAAGCTACCAAAAAGATTAGAACTTTTCAATAAGCCTTTATTAAGAAAGAGGTGATCTAATCCCCTAAACCAAAGTGAACTTCAGCTTGTTCTTGAAAATACAGTCTACAAGGATAAACTCATTTTATAATTTTTGAAAACACTGAATGGAATATGAATGGAAATCCATATAAGTGGGAATTTGTTAATAACTTATTCCCAATAGCTGCAAACAAAGTAAGTGCTACTTGACATTTATCAAGCCTTCACATTGAAAAGATGACTTGATGTTTAGAATGAAAAGCCCTTGTATGGGTCCCTTTTCATTTCCTCTATGACAGCTAGCTATCTATGCTCACTTAGATTACAAAAGAGAAGGAATGAACAAATCAAACCAAGATCAGAACTCATCCCCTGGCAAAGTAGATAGATAAGCTATCTTGTTTATTTATTTTTTTTCTCTTAAAGTTTTTTCCCATCTAAACACTTCAGTGCAGAGGAGAAGAAGAAAAATGAGAGTTGTTGGGTTATTTAGGAAAAGGATGTCTGAGAAAAATCTGTGAAACATGAGTTTGAAACACCAACTTGATATAAACTAAATTATTGTATAAGTTGGTAAATTGATTAATTTGCTAGAACCTCAGTTTCCTCAGTTGTAAAAAAGTGATTAATTAAATTTAAAGTGACATTAAATTGATTAATATATTTCAACGTTTTTCATTAAATACTATTTACCACTATTACTATTACAAATACTATTTACCACTGTGTCATTTCAATGCTGTCAGGTACATGTCACATTTGTCTATTGTACAGTTGAAGAAGCTGAGATTTCAGAAATATTTCATGCTAAATCCATGGTGAAACAGAGAGTAAAACCAAAATTCAATTTACATCAAAATCTACTTTTTATTTAAAACATTTTTTCATCTATAGACTTTTCACTCTCTATTAACAAAAGCTTTTTATGGAAAATTCTAACAAATTCTGAAGAATTGAATAGAAAATAACACATTTAGAGAAGTTATGACTATAATCCAAAAATGTAGTGGTGAACATTTTAATCTACCTGGACTCTCGGGATATTAATAAAAATCTAGAAGTTAAACAGAGGCTTTTTAAAATAATTTGATGGCTTTGATTTTTATTAATAGGGGAATTCAATTAAGACATTTTAAATAGATAAACCTAGGACCTTCCTGTGGCACAAGGTGTTAAATCTCAGCACAATGAAGCTACCCTGCAGGCACTGCAGCATGAATTGGATTCCTGGCCCAGGAGGTCACCCACATGTTGCAGAAGATCTCTCCTGCCTGCCCCCTGCCCATCTCAGCAGTGTGTTTCATTCAATCTGCCTGTTCTGTTCCTGACTCTGTCTCTGGTGAATCCTCTCATTCCCCGAACCTCTGGCCTATATCCCAGTTCTTGTATCCATAAATAAATACATATTTTAAAAATGAATCCATTGATAAAATGTTGTTTAGAGATCATGTTTTACTGGTTGTTCGTGTGTATGTGTTTGAAGGTAACAGCATGTTTTCAACATTTGTATGTGTGGGTGTATCTACTAAAATCATAGGCAAAACAGTTATTCTACACTATACAAATTTAATCATCCCATATTTTGTGGTTCCATTTTTTTTTCACAGAAGTTTTGTGATATTTGTCACTCTTTTCAAAGTAAACACCTATGTAAAGTACATAGGTTATCTAAAAATTTAGTGAACAGGCAAAGGTTGTAAGAATTTCCCAGAAGCAGATTTCCCAGATTTAGTTTAAATAGATGATAGAAAGATAGAAGGACATAAAGAGATTTTATAGATAGATAATAAAGTGTAGGACTCCATAAAATGTTCAAGTAAGCTTTTTCTAATATGTCAAAAGCAGGTCTTTTTCCAGTAAGTGCTCACGGTGGCATGTGGAGCTGAGGTCAATCAATGTCCTGCAGCATTTAAGTGAAACCATTACCATTACCTTAAAGGATGAAGAATAGTGGGCTTTAGGGTCATCTCCATGAATAGCCCTTCTATTGAAGAAACCTACATTATGGCAGGTTAAATAAGTGAAGTATTCAGCTTCATCAAATGAATCACCTGCTCCTCAGAATTGGAGACATGTCCCCTTCTCTCACCTTGATATCTTAGGCTCCTGTCACGTGTATTAGCAACTCAGTAATATAAAAACTCATTCTATGCCACTGCTCTAGAATTTACAGCAAGGTATGTTCTCTGTAGTTATGCAATTAAATATGTTATTTTTCCTCTGTTCACTGGCTGATGTTGACTTGTTTGCTTGAACAGCCCAAAGACGAACACAAAGGAATGAGTACTATTTCTCCATATGTCCCTACATTAGACTCAATATACTCAGTAAATTCAAATTTCAGATAAGAAATATGTATTTAAGTATAGATAGATCCCAAATATATGAGGAATACTTTTATGTGAAAAGCGTCATCTTTTTTTCATAAACTTAAATTTAAGTGGGTACATCAGTTTCCTATAATGCATGGCAAATTGTCACATGTACACTGTGCAAGAAACCATGTATTGATTGCCCTCATTTTCTGTAAGTTACATGTCAGGGTACTTCTGACCTATAGTTGTGTTCTTTCTCAAAGTTGCACATAAAGGATTCAGCTAGACTGTTTTATCAACTGGAAACCTACCTCGAGATGGAACCACTTACAAATTTCTTCAGGTTCTAGACAAAATGTATTGCCTTATGTTGTGTGATGGTAGCCTGTTTCTTCAAAGTCAGCAGTAGAGATAAAGAACCTCTACTTCTTTGTGCCACTGCCCTCAGGGAATATCTGCTCCCCCCTTTTTTTTTTTTTTAAGATTTATTTATTTGTGCATACAGAACTGGGGTACAGGCCAGAGGCTCAGGGGCGGTGAGAGGATTCACCAGAGACAGAGCAGGGAGCAGAACAGGCAGATCGACGAAGCACACTGCTGAGGGGAGCAGCGGGCGGGCCAGGAGAGGTCTGCCACGCCATGTGGTCACCTCCGGGGCAGGCGGGGATCGAACTCATGCAGAAGTGGCTTTAGCTTCTCATTGCTGTGCTTTAACCCGCTGCGCCACCAGGGAGGGCCCCTGCTCCCTTTTTAAACCACATGATTTGGTCAGGTTTATGCATGAAAATCTTCTCAGGATAAAACTCAAATGAGGAACATTAATTAATTAATTAACAAATAGATCATCAAAATCTATTGATCTTTGTCATGATTTGTCACAGAATCAGCAGTGTGATATCCTCTCACCTTCAGTGCATCACATTGGGTAGAAACAGGCACAGACTGTACCCACATTCCACAAGCGACTTCTCATTTAAGGTCACCTTAAAGGTATGTACCATATGGCATAGTATAATATATTTAGCAAACTTATCCAGGAGACCATGTGCAAAACAGCAGTACCTGAGCTCCCATACTTAAGATAAATGTAGAAAAAAATAATTTTAAGGTCCTTGCAAGTAGGATAAACAGGAATTATGGAATTTAGGAGCTATGTGTGACAGGCAGCTTTGCAATAGCTGTCTTTACATAGTTGCTTCCAATTTGTCAAATCATGTCCAGTTCAGCAGCTTGTCAAACATCACGTGTATTCAAGACGTTTGTCAAACTACTTCAGAATCCCTGTCACACAAGTGTCATCATTTATTAACTCTTTAAACATGCATGGGTCTCCATTATAATAAAGAATTTTGCTATATCAGAAATATAGACAATATCCCACTCAGTCCCTAAAAGAACATGCATTCTAGACAAAATGAGATATGTAATCAAGTAAGTTTAAATTACAAATAAGAAAAAAAATAAAATCATTGAATTCTCTCTCACAGAAATTTTAATTTGGAATAGGTGGCATAGGGGGTTCTTCAATCAAATAAGTTTTGCACAAATGAAGATGATAGATCCCCATATCTATTTGTTGGTGACACATTATGTGCATTAAATAGAAAGTCTTGAAGGCCCTCCCTGGTGGTGCAGTGGGTTAAAGCACAGCACTAAGAATCTTAAGCCCCTTCAGCCTGAGCTTGATCCCTGGCCCCGGAGGTGACCACATGGCATGGCAGACCTCCCCTGACCTGCCCGCTGCTCCCCTCAGCATCGTACTTCATCCATCTGCCTGTTCTGCTCCCCGCTCTCTCTGGTGAATCCTCTCACCGTCTCTGCACCTCTGGCCTGTATCCAGTTCTGTATGCATAAATAAATTATGCATACAGCGCTTTTTTTTTTTTTTTTTTTTTTTTTAGAAATCCTACTTTTTTCTTCTGCCCCAACTCCTGTTATTTAATAACCCTCTGCCTTTTGACTCCTAAATGTCAGTTGGCCAAGGGTTACTCCCTGGCCATTATAGCAGACTCAGGGGAAAATCTTCTTGAGAATAATTATCAAAAGTCACTTCTGGGAAGTTGATAAAAATAATTTCAGTGATGGAGATATGCTGTCTGCAACTGTGTGTGATTCAGTGCAGACAAAAGAGAGAAGTAACATCAGCAGCAGCACATAAAGGGTTCTTTCTCATTCTTTCAATTTCTGAATGATTTTACAGATGTTTAGAAATGTCTCATAGCCATACACCTGGATGGGAAATGCCTGGATCCTATTTACATATTGCAACAATTAAAGGTGTTAAATCTCACTAATTGTGTATAATTACAATTTAGTGATTATGCAAAACAAACTATAATTTACAATTTAAGTGATTTACTCTATAATTCTTTACTAAGCTAGGTGGCACAGCCAAGCTAGTAACACTTTGGAAGGCTACCTTTCAAAAGATTTAAAATAATCTCTTTCTTCATGTTTGGTTGAAACATTTTGTTTGCAGTACAGTCCATGGGGAATAGTTGCAATGTGCTTGTTAGGCACCAGCTATGACCACGGTTTGCAGGACTTGTCATTGTGCAGGCTTTTGCTTCTGCTCTAAGGACTACATGACATTTTTGCACAAATTGAGCTTTCCCTATTCAGTAGCTTACATGCTATTGCAGGTTTTATTTTTATTTTTTATTTTTTCCCTACTGTCATTTCTTAGCCATCATTGATGACTCACAGTGTTTCAGCTTGCCAGATAATGGAGTTTTGTGATGTTTTCTCTGCTTGACTTGTTTGTGATCAACCCTGCTTCAAGTCATCAGTCAGCGTGTGGTTTGGCTTCTAGTCATTCACCCTGCCTTGAGTCCTAGTCCCATAAAGCTGAATTGTAATGACTGTAACTTCGTTGTCACTGGGCTCTCAGCATATCACAACCAAGGGATTGTTTGAGAATTTGATTTTAAGTAGAAAATATGAGCTGGAAGCCACAGGACAATATGCTCTCTGTTAACATGCCAATGATGCGCTCATTAGCCTCCTTCGCTCATCTCTGGGCACATCATTTGATTGGCACTTTGTTTAACTATTATGTTTCATGACCAATTTCAGCTGAGATATTCCAGCATCCTATTTTTACTGGTATGGAATCTCCCTAGTGGATAATACATGATAAAGGGTATATTCAAGGCAGATTGTTCACAAAAAATGTTCCTGAAATGATGCATTTATTAGTCCACAGCACTGTACTATGACTTGGAGACATGTTTTAATGTCTTAAGGAATTTGGCAATAGGACAGGCTGAAGAAGAAAAAAGAAAAAAGATTGATAAGGGACTGGAAACAGCAGGTGGCCTAGTCATCAGCGGTGACAATTCAAAGTTGTGTATGTGATGACCTGAGAAAAAAACAGTCATATTTGGGAGGGTCTATGAGTGTACTGCTGTCAAGATCTGATTCCACAGGCATAGCTCGAATATCTATTCCCAAGTGATAAATAACATGTGTTTATTTCCAAGCAATAAATAACATGATGACATTAATTGCTTAGATCCATCTGTTGTGACACTATTTGTCTAATCCCGTCAAACCACACTGAATTTTTAAAATCTTATTGTTTTTTTTCCCTTTAAAGGAATTTTATGAAAACTAACCCCCCCCAGTTTTATGACTAGTAAAATTATATATGTTTATCTTGAGATAAGGGGAATAACAATGAGTGCAAAAAATAGAAAATATCAATCAACATTTCTTTACACAGGGACAATCATTATGCTTGGCACTTTATTTCAGATTCCTTATCACTACCTATTTGTGTCATCAAAGTAGCAAAGAAATTGCTGTTATCATTAATACATTCAGAAAGAACATATCATTTCTCTGAGTCTCTCAAACTATTTTGCTGCAGCTGTATGTTTCTGCTTTTTGAGGAAGTAGTTTATTGTCTATAAATAACTCAAAAAGACATACTAGCATAAAAAATAGCATTTAAAAATGCATTTTAGATATTAACTAGTCCCAATGGTACTTATGATTACTTCCCTCACTAAACTGTTTTTCTTCTTTTCTCAGGGTATATATTTGGATTTTTATTTGAAGGATACTTATGCCACTGGTATCTGTATCACCATTCAGTGAATGTATGGTGCTATTGTCAAAATGAAAACTTAACTGGCTAAAATGATTCTTAACAAATTCCTATGATTCTCATGCTGACATAAGAATCTACATGAGATAATCATTATCAGACAAACAAATGATAACAAATATTTAAATAACAATGAATTAAACTTTATCAGCAAGTAACCTAAAGTCTTGACATGATCAGAGATTTCCTGTTACATGTTGTGTCTGAATGTAGAATTTTTATACGCAGAACATGGTGTGATCCAACACTGGTTACTGAGATGACTGAGGTTAGGTCAATTTTCTAGTTTCTCCTAGAGGAATTTTTCATTTTCTGTTTTAGACTTAGTCATATATACTATCTCATATTATCTTGTTGTATTTCCCTTTCCTGGACAAAGAATTTGGATCCCCTTATCTCAAATTTCTTCTCAATTCAAAATATCAAAATATTATTATTTCTAACTTTTTTTTTCATTTACCGCTATAGAAATCTAATTTTCTATTAGATGTTTCTCATTTAATTGACAATTAGCAATATTTTGTGACTAACAAACTGTCTTAACAAGATATGTAATAAAACAATATAAAATAATGAATAAAGGGCTTTCAATTTAGAAACTGCCTTTAAATAATAGACAACAGCTTGCTAACTATTTGTTACCTGACAGACTACAGCTTTTCCATGGGAAAATATGGCAAACTTTTTTCCTGTTAAGCAGTGAATTGCCTTATTGATGAAAACACACACACACACACACACACACAATACAATGCTGAGAAATACAAAGACATTTTATGGGGGTAGTAGGGGGAATGGGATCGGAACTGGAGTGGGAAGAGTGCACTGGACTATGGTGATGGCACACAGGTGAATTGGTGGTGGGAAGTCCATGGGGATTAAATTGAGCTGAAAAAAATGTACAAAAATGTAGAATGATGATAAAAAAAAATACACACACACACACACACACTATCTAAAAATAGCTAACGTGGAAATTCAATATCCAGAGTAGAGAGAATGTTAAGTACAGCAGAATAAAATCCTATAATGAAAGAAGCATCTCCATAGGTGAAATAATTAAAACTTTTTAAAGGCGACTGAGAATCAAGTGCTTTGCAAAACAGCATTATACCTATATGTGATTCTAGACTGTAATACTTAATAAAACTACCTTTTCTCTTTAAAGACTGCACAAATCACAACATTTTTTTTTCTTAAAAAAAAGTATACATGGAGGTGTATCCTCATAACACAGTCAAAAAGTGGGGTAGTATGTAGATTACCAAAATACTAGGGAATTGGCTATACTATGTCATACTTGTAATATAAACTGTAGGTGTGGTCCACAGCAACAGAGACTATGGGAATGATAGTTCAAGAGCTAGATATCTGTGTCAAAGGGAGAAGCCCATTCTTTTTTGTCTCTTATGATAACAGCACTAAAATCCCTTCAATCAAGTATTTTTAATTGTAGAAAATTTATGTAGCGAAGGTAGGGGCAATGAAACTATGCTTGCATATAAACATAATATGAAATTGTCTATTCATCAAAGAGAACCAAACTCAAATAAATCAACCCTGATTATTAACTTGTGATATTGACTATTCCACAGAGATATTTACATGAAAATTTTGATTATTGTTAAGTATTCCCCCCTTAATACTGGAGTGCAGTATGCCCTTTACTGTTTGCTATTTATTGCCCATGACTTCAGTGACACCCTAGAAGACTATGGACACTCTTAGCTTGTTTTAGTTATCTCTGCCACCCTTAGGTTCCTGTAATAAAGGATTAAATTTTCTGAGAACTCATTAAGCACATGTACGTTTTATGATTGACATCAAAATTTATAAAGACAAACCACACAACCTCCTTGTTTTTGCTTTCTTGCTGTTTAATTACAAATCGTGAAAGGCAAAAAAGAAAGAAAAAGAAAGGAGCAAGCAGGCTGACAGCTTTTCTCAGCCTCTCTCCTTGCTTAAGTAGCATTTGCTCTATTTTCAAAGGGAAGTTCTGACGCTGCAGGAATGTGGAAAAGAAAGTATTGTGGAGATCTCAAATTCTTTGTCATTGGCTCTCATTCTCTGCTTTGATCTTGCCATCTTGGAATATTTCTCATGTCATTTTTTTTTTTTACAAAATATTGAATATGTCATATTTTTTACTTCATGCTTTTGTTGAAATGAGTAAAATTTTAATATGTCAATATGTTGTATCTGCAACTGAAATGTACATTATTCAAAAAGTATTCCACTATGAATTTCTAAATTTCACTATTGTCCACATCTAAAGGTGAAAATGATACATCATCATTCTTATTGTCCATTTTTATATGCAGCATCTGTATAGATAGTGGGAGTGAAGGAGGCTAATTAGTTCATAGGAGTGCTATCGTCACTAATGGAAGTCTGCACTTACATTAACACAGTAGATATAGGAAAGAGGACATAGAATTAAGATATATATGGACTAATCCAAAGAAATAATCATTGTTTAAAGTTGTTATTTACACTTTGATTAATCAAAGCAAAAATCTCAAATCATTCCTCAAGGATTACTTATTTATGTCTACAGTTTCCTAAGTTTTAACACACATCACTCAATATTTTTATCAACAGAGGTTTTATAACCTTTTCACTTTTGATTATATTTTTCACTTTCAAAAATTTATTTTATATAATTTATATGACAAAACACCTCCACCTCAAAAAACTAACTTTATCCAAAATAATAAAATATTCTATTACCCTTTAAATTCTGTGTCACATGGAACAGACAAATGATCCAGTATTTCAAAATTCAGATACAGAAAAGCCATTCCATATTATTTTTTTGTCTGTTGTGTTGTAGTGCCCTTATTAATATTGGCTCTAAAAGGCTCACGTCCAGTTACCTCCCACAAGTTTCTTTTTTCTATGGAGGGACTCAGTGACTGACATATTAAATTATGCATGATCAACTGAAAGAGATCAGTTCAAATGTTGGAACTCAGTCACCATCGGTGCTTTGTATGCTGACGTATCTCACATCATGTTCATGTTTACTTTATAAATGGTGTCAGTTAGGCTTTTCATGTTTGTTTTTTCATATACCTAGCTCTAGTGATAGTTATTGTTATATTCTCATATCTATTCTCATATTCTGAGAATAGAAAGATTCATTCAGGAAACTGGTAAGAACTTGAAACTAAAGACCTTCATTAAGTGGTGATTTAATTAATCTCTGACATTTCTCATAAGACTCAATCCAGATATATATTCATTCAAGATTTTCTTTCAGTGATATGGTATATTAGGTCCCAAGTTTTATTACAGTGTGACTTCCTTCAGAAATACTATCAGTATGTGTAGAGGTGGGTAGCTTTAGGATTAAAAACAAACAAAAAACATAAACTTCCAAATAAACTTTTTCTTAACAAACATGATAATTTCCTTAACTCACACACATACACACACACACACATACCCTCCACATACACAAACAGAAGATACATACACTGGGCCACAAAATCATATAGTGATTTATAAAATGATCTTTGAGATTACATTGAAAGCATTAAGCCATAGGTACTGGAATTGTAAATAAAATATTTTATTACCACTATGTATCCTGAGGCAGTATGGACCTAAATATTAGGCTCATGGTTCTTATTAGAATATTGGTCCCAAGTATTTTCCCAAATTTAGAGTGAAATTTAGCTTCTTTAATCTTTGTCTATAATGGTCACCATTTCTAGCAGATAAAATTCTATGACCCCTTTGTTTTCACATATCATCTGTTTTATTGAGCTGCTCAGAAGGATGATTTGTAACTGTAACTGCAAATAGGAGCATATAACCATTACATTGTTTCAAAAAAAAATTAAAAGAGACCCTCCCTGGTGGCACAATAGAATAAAACAGCACTCTGAAGCTATTGGCAGCCACTGGGCACAAGTGGCTGGGATCCCACAAGCCACTGGGATCAGCCAGGGAGTTGACTCAGATGGCTCAGCAGACCTCTCCTGTCTAGGCCACAGCAGTGGATTTCAGTC
>NW_004567111.1:13854973-13856132 GCF_000260355.1 Condylura cristata
ACAGGCTATAAAATCTAATTTCTTACCCTGACATTTTGAAGATAGACATTTTCTACTGAAAGTAACATTAAAGGAAAAAAAAAGTTCTGACTTTCACATTTACGAAACTATTATCAGGATAAATTGATCTAAAATAAAGAAGAAAAACAGAAAAGTAATCATCTTGAAAATTATCTGTAATACCACTAATAGGTGTCAATTTTAAGCAAGTGTTTGTAGATACAACCAAAACTTTTTGTACTATCCAAAGAGAGTAGAGACATTTATTTTATTGGAGTCAGACAGTAAAGATCATCAATCACTACTGTCACATCTCTATGCATTCAGTTTGCCTGTTGTAACTTCAAACAGCTGTAAATATTAATGAGTTTTCACTGGATTAAATGAAGTAAACACCAGTTGTCAGAGGATGGATTCTAATATGCTCTCTGTTTCCAAGTCTTGTCTAGACTTTATAGAAACATAACTAGCTGAGTATATTTTAATTAAGATTATAGATCTTTCTGTTGCATGGCATTATCCTTTACATCTAGAGAATAAAACATGATAATGAAAGGCAAATTCATAGGATATGCATGCACATTTGGAACCCATCATATCCCTCCTCCTAAGAAACCAGATCATACATTTGGAATAAGTTGCACAAATTCATATTCTGCAACCATTTGCAGGGAACTTGTTGGAGAGGCCAGAATCAAAATCCTAAGTCAATCTTCATATCCAGATTTTCAAAGTCAAGATCATCAGACGAGAAATGAAATACATAGCTGCTCAGACTTCAAGTTCCTCACACATTTTTGGACTTTTGAAATTCACAATCATCAGATTTAAAAGAGGGAAAAGATTTAAGGAAGTAATACAGAATCCTTGTTTTTCACAACAGAATAATTATATTGTGTTGAATGTAATATAAGTTTACTCAACATAAAAAAAAATAAAGTGAACTATTCTCAAAAAAAAATAACAATCAAAAGAAGACAACAGCAATGTAGTCTAGATGTCAGTATTATTAGACAAGGCCTTTAAATTAGTTATTATAATTGCATTCAAAAAAGAGAAACAAATGTCTTTTGCAGCAACTTGGATGGAGCTGGAAAAGATCATGCTTAGTGAGATAAGCCAGAAAGAGAAAGAAAAATACCGGATGGTTTCACTCATA
>NW_004567111.1:13857382-13867835 GCF_000260355.1 Condylura cristata
CCATTTTTGTATATTTTTAATAGAAAATTTCCTAATGACAACAGCAACATAAAGGTAGATAATATAGTTATATGCTTGTGGGCTTTTTGCATTTTGCATCACATAATAAAAAAGATCACTATAAACATTATGTTAAAAGTTAAGATTGTGTACCCAAATCCTTTTCAAAACCATTTAAACAAATAAAATATATGGATAAAATAAATCTAAAAGTAAATTAAAATTAATTTCTAAATTTATTTAAGTGTAAATTAACTGGAGAAGTTTACTTTTTCTCTTCTCAGTGTCTTGCGTGTTCTCTGATATAATAGTTTCCTTGCCCCATTTATAAAAGAGCAAACCGACTACAACTTATTCAAGAGGGGAGGAGGCAGAAGCCCATAGGACTAATTAAAGCTGCATGCTTTCCTCCCCAGAACCTAACAGAGTACAAGAACCCTTTTCTTTTTCTAGTGTCCCGAAATCCGACTCTGCCCCTTCCCACCAAAATAAATAAAATAAACAAAAACTAAATATTCCCTTCAAAGCAAAAGACTATGGATGTGTTGTTAAAAATAATGGACAACTCTTCAATCAACTCTTCCAGCTTATAAAAAGTAATTACTTGCCCGTGGAACTTTTGAATGTTTAGGCAATTTTTAATTTTGAGAAGTGTTTGAGACTTCCAAGATAACCAAATATAGCTCATTGCATCCTTTCAAAATACTCCACAAGTAGAAGTTGTTCTTTTATTTCTGAAGCCTGCTTGATCTCCATGCATTTCCCATCATTCAAATGGCTTTGGAAGAAGAATTAAGTAAGGGGTGGGGGGAAGGAAATTAAAAAACAAAAACAAAAACAAAAACAAACAAACAAACAAAAAAACTCCCAACAATTTCCTCTCAAAACAAAACAAAAAAAATCCTGTGCACTAAGGGCTGAAAATCAGAGAAGCGACTTACGTATTACTGTTACAAAGTCCAGCTCTAGCAGCCGTTCTCTGCCCACCTGCAGGTGCTTCTTCCCACCCTCTTGCTCCCTCTCAGGGCAGCAGCCTCCTGCCTGCCAGTGCCCTCACCAGCCTGGGACTCCTCTGCACTGATGTCCCCCAATGGAGGCTGCTCTTCTAAGGCCCCCTGCCTGCAACCATGCAGGCCTCGCTCTCTGCAAACCTGTTCTTTTCTGCAGCTCTTCCTGCCCACTTGTGCCTATGCAAGAGTCTTTCCCTCTCTTGTTTCTTTTTAATAAACTTATTCTTTAAATAAAAACAAACAAAAAACAAAGTCGTGCTCCATAGAAGTAATAATGCCTAATAATTGAGTTATCAAATGAAAAATATTTAGTGGTATAAAGATGCTTTAAAAATTCAGAGTTAAAATATTAAATAAACTTTTCCAAACTTGTTCTAGTTCAAAAGTAGACTAACAGAGAAGAGAGGAGGACATGAACATTTTCTCAAGATGACTAATTGATGAACCTCACTTTGAGAAGCAACTTTTGCATCTTTTACATGAAACACACCTTAGGAAATGTTTCTGATGATCTTTTCTTTGGCCAATTAATATGGAAAGGAAAAATCCCTTTCATATTATAGAGCAGATCAAAATGAGATGTATATAGACTTTCTGATCTCTCCCAGACTGCTACATTAAATGAGTCTAAGAAAAGTTAGCTACAGTGAAACTCAACTCAATGAAAAGCCAATACCAGTTTATTTTTTTTTTCTTTTATAAAAATTTGATAGAACTTAAGCTTTTTAGAAAAGCTTCTGAGTATTTTGGAAGGATGTAACATTGATAATATGTACTGAAAGTAGGAGAGTCCTTTTTTTGAGTATTAAAGTAATTATGATTAAAATTTTGGTGGACAAAATCATAATGAAATAGGAAATAAACCACTACAGCACTTGAAAGGATTAGACAATTTAGATTTTATCCTCGGTCACTGGTCAGGCCACTGAGCTTTCTTTCAATTTTAGTCTGGCTCTGTGTTCTTGAATCTCGTGTCAGCTAGCTCACTACAGCTTCCTTTCCCTCAAGCACAGATTAGTGGTAATTGGATCTTTGCACAGAATGCAGTTTTATATAACTAAATGCAAGCTGATTTTTTTGCTAGAAGATCAAAAAAAAAAAACTGCTCTTTCATTGAAGATATTTAAGGAGAAAAATAGATAACAGCCATAGTGGAAATTGATTCAGACTCTAAATATGATTTTAATTTAAAAAAATACTGTTTAAATCTCACATAAAAGCTTTCTATTAAAACCTAATGCTTGCACAGTAAATAGTACAATAGCAAGTAATTTACTAATAACATCTTATGAAATGGAACTTCTGTGAGTTGTTTTTTAAAGAAATGGTATTATTTTGATGACATTGCTTCACTACTCTTTAATCAACATGGCATTAATCATGCAAGCTTTATAAAACAAATTTAATTTTGTAAGATAAATTTTTGTAGTGTGCAACAGCATTACTTACTCACTTTTAATTAAAACCTAATATTTCATAGTTGTCTGTTCAAATACTAAATTTTTTTAAAGAATTATTTATTTATGCATACAGAACTAGGGTAGAGGCCAGAGGTGCAAGGGCAGTGAGAGGATTCATCAGAGACAGAGCGGGGAGCAGAACAGGTTAATTGAGAAAGTACACTGCTGAGGGGAGCAGCAGTCAGGTCAGGAGAGGTCTGCCTACCCATGTGGATCACCTCCGGGGCGGGGATCGATCTCATGAAGTGGCTTTAGCTTCTTTTAGTTCTGTGCTTTAATCCGCTGTGCCACTATCAAGGGCCCTCAAATACCAATTTTAAGCTGGATATAAATTCCTTACAAACAGGAACTTTTATACTTCTTCCCTATTCTCTTAGTAACCCAATTCAAAGTTCTAAATGGTAAATCATCAAAAACTTTTTTATGTACTGTTTGGTTGTTGATGGGGGAGGGGAAGGTAATTAATATAACATGCTTCTGGAATTGGTAGTCACATATTTTTTAGATTGAAAGCATCCAGTCAACTTTATTTTTCACTACACCTTAGGATTAAAGGGAATGTAGAAAAATGTAATAAAGCATATTGAAAAGCACTGTGAAATTGTTACTGTCAAGACATACTCACTATATATTTTTGGAAAGCTAAAGAAGCAAGGTTCTATAGTCATAGAATCAGAAAAAAAATGTCTATTATGCCTAATTCAGGAATGATCTGTGGGGTCATCTTGATAAATGTAGAAGAGGTAATGGGAATTGGTTATATGGGTCATGGCCAATGCAATGAGGGAAAGAACAAAATTCATGACCATTTTCTGAGGTAGAATCTGAGCTTTAAGAGATCGGAGTAACAAAATTAGGGAGAAAAAAATTCCTATTAACCTGGCAGGTATTTGGTATAGCAAACTAAGGATTTGTGGAGGTTAAGTCGTGTATTTTTAACTGAAGTAGTACAAACATAAAGCTTATGGGGGAGAAAGAGAGGATAGATATGAGTGAGAAATAGCAATTTTAAAATTTTCAATGGAGATTTTCTACACTAACAAAGTTTTCAGGTCAATTATTATTATTTTAAGGATCACCGAGATCTCATTCAGTATCTTCATCTGAAAAATCTCAAGGAAAACTATTTTTGGGAGTAAATAGGTTTATTTTCCCTTACATACAAATTTCATGTAATTAAACACCTTAGGTGGTTCAAGGGTTAAAGCACATCACTATGGAGCTGTCCTTAGCCACACCAATTTGATTCTTGGCCAGGGAACTGACCCACAATATGCATCAGACCTCTCCTGTCTTACCTACTGCTCCCCTTAACAATGAATTTTAGTACATCTGCCTCTTCTACTCCCCATTCTTCTCTTGTAAATCCTATCACTCCACGAAACTGATATACACCTCACTTAGACTATGCATAAACACATTAAGAAGTTTTACCAATAAAAGTTGCTTGACATTTGAGAAATTTGAGAATTTTAGAAATGTTGCATGGATATTTTAAAAAGTCATGCATTCCATAATTGTTGAATTTAGTTTAATATATGTCACTTATGTCAAAATTACTATGCTATTACTAGATTGGCTGATTTTCACAAACATTCTTTTGACTATTGAGACAAGTATATTATACTTATCTACCATCATCCCTAGTTTATTTATTCATTTCTTTTGGTATTGTTTTCTGCATTTTAAGCTATCTTGTTAAGTACATGAAGATGAGGAAAAGCTGTATTTTCCTACCTTTTTATTCATTTCACTTCTCCTTTGCTCAGAAACAACATCTCTGGACAAGGTTCATTATAAATAGTCACTGATCTCTTCCTGAAGTATCTGAGCCTTCACCCCTACCTTTATTGGGCTGCAGTCTCATCAATGTGATGGCAGTCCCACGTGTACCCTCTAAGGTTGAGCAAAGGTGTACACCAAATCAACATTGTGTCACTGTTTTGTCCCAACTTCTGTGACCGGCCGCGAGAGAGGAAGGCAGGAGACAGAAAAGCTGAACAAGCAGAGTTTATTGCTCTCAGACAGCAGCTGAGACAGAGCCCAAGAGTAGGGTCCACAGCTACTGCCAACTCATTAAGGGGGAAGGGTCTCCTATATAGATTCTAAACTCAGATTCCAAAGGGGTGACTTGTTGCTGTGTCCTTGATGTGGGCCCAGTTCGCTGTTACCTTCAGCTAGTCCCATCCAGGATCTCAAGGTCAGTTTTATTACCACTTTATCAAGCTTGGATGCAAGGCAAAATTCTTTACCGCCCTAATTCAGTCCTTGCCAGTCAATCTTTGGTCACTCCCAACAGTCACAACAGCACCTTTCTCTAGAGTGTTTTTCCTTTTTGATAATAAAGAGCCAGTTTATTCAACAAATTTATCTTTTCTTATCTGTCCAGGGTTAGAGGAAGATCAAAATGGCCTGGCAGCTGGTGTTGTGTTCCTAGTAGAAGCATTTAAGAAGTTAAAATTCAAAATCAGCAGTGGCCAAAAGTGTAGAGCTCTAAGCAAAATTTTATGGTTTGCAATTATGAGAAGTAATACTCCCACTCTTACTCTGTATTTTTTAGTAGAGTGGAGAGTGTTCTGGCAGGCACTGCACCAAGCAATGATTATTATATCTGAGCATATATCAAACTCTATGGTACAGCACCTTGAGGTTGCAAGGTTTTTCTCCTAGCTGACTCCAAAGTGAGTACTGTAAAGGCCAAAACGTGTAATCCAAGATCTATTGAAACTTCCATCTGACAAACATAGCAGCACCCATTAATCCAATGTCATGATCTAATTATGTATGCTTCATTTTCTGTAAAATGTCAGACTATGAGGCCCTCCCCAGTGGCAAAAAGGGTTAGGGTGCAAGCTGCCACAGCTGCTTCAATGTGAGTTCGATCCCCGACCAGGGAGGTGATCCACATGGCGCAGCAGACCTCTCCTGACCAGCCCACTGCTCCCCTCAGCAGTGTCGTTCGTGGATCTGCCTGTTCTGCTCCCCACTCTGTCTCTGGTGAATCCTCTCACCACCTTTGCACCTCTGGCCTATACCTCAGTTCTATATGCATAAATAAATAAAACTTAAAAAAATATATACGTAGCGGGGGGCGCCAGGTGACCTAGGGGTTAAGTTTCATTGCTATCACCCCACAGCCTGAGTTCAATCCCAGCCATAACCCACATATCGCACAACAGACCTCTACAGAGTCACCTTCTGCTCCCCTCAGCAGTGTATTTCAGTAAATCTACCTGTTCTGCTTCCCATTCTGTCTCTGGTGAATCCTCTCACCACCCTCCACCCCTGTACCTTAAGCCTATGCCCCAATTATTCTATGCAAAAAAGTAAATTAGATCTAAAAAACATAAATTAGATTAATAATATCTAGGTGGTAGGCTTTTGGCTTTATAATTTTCTTTCTTTCTTTTTTTTTTTTTGTTAAAGATTTATTTATTCATACAGAACTGGGGTACAGGCGAGAGATGCGGAGAGTGAGAGGATTCACCAGAGACAGAGTGGGGAGCAGAACAGGCAGATTGACAAAGTACACTGCTGAGGGGACCAGTGGGTGGGTCAGGAGAGGTCTGCTACGCCATGTGGTCACCTCCGGGGGAGGCGGGAATCGAACTCATGCTGAAGTGGTTTAAGCTTCTCAGTGCTGTGCTTTAACCCGCTGTGCCACCAGGGAGGGCCAGGCTTTCTAATTTTCTATAATTTATCAGGAACACCTTCCACTATAGATACATTATTCGCTGCTTAAGCTCTAATTAGAAATAGTTTCATCGACACACAAAGAAAATGGTTCTAGCCATGTAATCAGAAAGCAAACTGTTTTTAAACCTTTGTAAATTTAGTTTTTAAGCTCAATAGATGTAGTAAATGGCAATTCTATATGAAAAATAGCAACAATTAAAATATATAAATCAGGAAAGAACACTTTTCTAATTTAGAAATTAACTGTAATGTACTTGTTTCTTCTGTTCTTTTAACTGATTTACATTACTCCATGAATGGCTGATTTGTTATTTTGCTTTAGCCATATTTTTAGAAAACTGACACTCAGATCATTGACTTTCACGTAAAAACTTGGCAAATTAGTGACACTTATGATAATGTCTAAGATTTAGTTCTCATTATGAAAAAAGATCATTTTGCATTTTTCAAGTCCTAGCTAAATCAAAGTGCTAATAGCCCACAACTGGATAATTTGTTTTCTATAATATGTTGTGTAGCTAATACAAAACAGGTTTTCTAATATTTTGCATAGATAGTAAGTGTTCCAGTATTTATACATAAAACCTTTACTTTTGAGTTTTACTTTATTGTGTAACCCCATAAAAAAACTTTATATTGATAATATCCCCTATGTAAAAAATATGTACGAAATGGTCATTTTTAATACATTCGAATCATGTTTAGAGGACTAGTTTTGATAAAGGAAAAGAAGAGATGAAGAAAATATATGGAAAGAAAAGGTGAAAGACACAGAGAGAATACATGAATCAAAATTCCCTACATTCCCTTTTGAGACTCCAGTTCTAGATTCCAGTCTTTGATGTCTGACCTGATTCTGTTTCTAGAGGAAGATCCTGATTTTCTATAAAATATTTTAGCCCACGAAAGTGGTTTTGTGCCATTTGAAATTAAAATGGTGTTATAATGGTACAGCTGCCATATCTTCCACAGCTCTCTCTGGCCTCTCTGTGGAAATTCCCACCACTGATAATTTTATCTTAATTGACATGATGCTCTGAATTGTAATGAAGTTTGCAAATGTGGAAATATACTGCTTTTTAAAGAAGTGTGCACCAACAATACATACAGATAGCTTATTCATTTACTTGGATGTAGAAAGGGTATTTTTTTTTTATCAAGTCAAATATTATACAAATAATAACAAATCCTGTTTTGGGAGTTTTTTGTAGATCTGTAGCAAAATAATAGTTTTTAAATAAAAATTGTTTACTAATTAATAGCATCTTAATAAGTTTTTTGTATCATGTAATTTTTAAGTGAGTAAATTATTTTTACTTAAAACGATAATTGTACTATATCTCAGTTTAGTAAACAAAATTTAACAAATTCTTCAAAGAGTGCATAAAGATAATAAATGGTTTTAATCACTGGTAATTAAAATTAGCACAAGGATCAAAACAGAGACAGTAATTCTATACTCTAAGCAATATATATTTTGCAAAATAAAGTCTGTAGCTTGTGTGAAGAGTAGGGAGCTATGCCTAAAACAAATAAAAACACTTTCTTTCACTAAGTCCATGCTTTTGGAAGAAGACCAAGAATGATAGGTCTAGAAAGGATATCTAGGTATCATAGTATTTAAATACACT
This sequence comes from Condylura cristata, assembly GCF_000260355.1. Lineage (NCBI taxonomy): Eukaryota > Metazoa > Chordata > Mammalia > Eulipotyphla > Talpidae > Condylura > Condylura cristata. The sequence goes on from NW_004567111.1 coordinate 13,865,180, forward strand.
ATATAGTATTTAAATACACTATATAGAATTTTCTTCCCAGTAATGTATAAATTAAGAGACATTAATCCCCCAATATAGCATGAGTACTCTTTGAAGTGTACTACAACTGACAAAGCAGAAGAGATTACTTCATCCACAGATTACAAATACTTTGAAATTAGCAACAATGGATGACAACAGTTCAAATTCTAAGATTCCTGAAACAGGGATAGTCACACCTCTTCTAGTTATTCATTTTGTGTCACTTTTTATCAATCCCCATTTTTTTTTTTTCTTGTGAGAGGACACTTAATTTTTCTTTTAGGATTTATGGTGTGTTGTTATTTTGTGTGCTAATTTAAGAGAGATTAAAACGGAAGCAAAATAAATAGAGAAAACAGAAAGAAAAAGAAACAATAATGTTTCTAAAAATCCAAATATTATACCATGAAACCTAACAAAGCAAAGGACAAAAATATGTATAATACTGCTGAGAAATCAAAAGAAGAGAAAGGTAATCCATTATGCTTGGCAGTCTACTGAGCACACTACATAAAAGTCTAATTGAAGTGATAGAAATGAATGAGGGCGAAGAAAATTCAGGCGAGATTGAGGGATGTTTGACACAACAAAAATAAATGTCTTTAAACTGGATTTTGTGTTCTGCATCTTTGTATCTGGGAGGTAGATCAGATATTTTAGAGAAAAAAAAAAATCATGGACCTGAGTTACATTAGTAGATTTAGTTTGAATGAGATCTGGGATAAAGATTCTAATGGCCAACATATCTAATCAACTACAGAATTATTCCATTCAACAACTACCCTCCCACAGCACCACTAAAACCTATAATATTCATTATATTCATTGTATGAATGTTATAACTATTACATTTAGCATTGCTATTATTGCCTAAAAATGTTATAATACATATGATTATCCAAAAGGTTAAAGTCAAGTCATTGTGTAAGTCAAGTGAAATCATTCTTGAAAGTCAGTTCTGTCTATAACAATAGTAATGGTGAAATCTGCTGTAGACATGCTGTAATAAATATCAGTGTAACTACATAAGTTTGCAAAGTATCTATGAGTAAATGTATGGATAAGAATTAAATCAAATAATTTAAAAATCTTAAATTGCATGTTAGATAAACTGAACTCTGTTGCACTAAAAAGACATCTTTTGCTCATTCAAAGGAATTATGGACTCCTTAGAACTAGAAAATATCTTTGATTTTAAAATCCAGATCATGATTGTACCATTTATCCTGGTAAAATTATAACATAATTAAAAGGATATATTAAATACTTAATATTGACTTAAGTAGAGATAAAAACCACAATGTTCATGCATTTCCATGCACTTATTTGTAAATATGTTTTCATATATAGTTATAGAGATAACTATATATATCAACAGATATGGTTCTAATGTTATTATATTGCAATGTAAGCAAATTGGATCTCAATCCTCTATTATATCTGAAACAGTTATTATTGATTATTCATATTTATACATGTAAATGGATGTTTGATTATATCATTATCAATGAAAATGTTTATATATTCCTGTTAGGCAGGATATTGCTCAGTTTGACCATGAATAAAGACAGGTATTACTACAGTGTTCAGATGTAAATTACTTTCATTTGTAGTCTTTCTGAACATATGGATGTTACATTTGCCATAATAGTGATATACTGTTTTCCTGTCATAATAATTTTAAATATACATACTATTAGATCAAAAGTCATGTATTTTCAATTGCTCTAATAATTTAGAAGACTTTAGGCTATATATGCCATCAGAATGACAGCTGGTTCTGCCTACTTTGAAAATACTGTATTGCTAAGGGTGTGAAAAGATCAATATTTCAAGAAAATATCTTTTAGTATGCAGTCTATGTCACACATCACACAAATAGCAAAGAATATATTTTTTTTAAAATATGTAATCACTATTCCTGAAAATGTAGTCTAGAAGAAATATGTTCAATAAAAAATAATTTGAACAGTAAAATAAACACATATGGAAGTTTAGGGGAATAATTATATCTGACTTCATAAGCAATGTAGAATTTAGGTATTTATTTCTTCTGATCAAGCTTTTTTTAATGATAATACGGTGAGCATCTTTATTATTTGCATGTGAACACAGTAGCATTAACAAATTAAATTACGTGTTCACATGGTTAATGTTGGTGACTATATATAGAATTGGATCTTTGGATAATCAAAATTTTCAGCAATTGGGAGAATGGAATATTCTTTAAATAGTAAGAACTTAGATCAAATGTAGGATATCAGTTATTATGTGGAAGTATAAATTAATATTTCAAGAGCAGAGAACAGAGGATCAAAAATAGTTTACTGCATTAGACATATTCAAAGTGTAAGATGGAATGTATCTATCAGTAGCACTAAATTGTAGGGTCCCTAGAATATCAGTTAAAAAATTTGAACCTATTATTTTCCCAATAGTAAATAAGGTGTTGTTACAGATAGGATCAAGAATATGACATGAAAAAAAGAGAGTTTTAAAAACATTAATCCAGGGCCCTCCCTGGTGGCGCAGCGGGTTAAAGCACTGTACTGAGAAGCTTAAGCCACTTTCGCATGAGTTCGATCCCCGCCTGCCCAGGAGAAGATCCACATGGCGTGGCAGACCTCTCCTGACC
>NW_004567111.1:13868213-13917245 GCF_000260355.1 Condylura cristata
CTGTTCTGCTCCCCACTCTGTCTCTGGTGAAGTCTCTCACTGCCCCTGAGTCTCTGGCCTGTACCCCAGTTCTGTATGTACAAATAAATAAATCTTAAAAAAAAAAAAAAAATGATTATATTCCATGGGTTATCAACACATGTAAAATAAATGAAAATAGCAAGTAAAAATACAGAGAGCACTAAAGTGGGGAGTAACAATAGAAGGTTTGATAATTGTAGACTGGGAGGTTGTCACAAATGAAATAGTTCAGAAATTTTAAAAAGGAATAGACTATTGCTTAAGGGGAATTTTTGTAGGAGACTTGTCAAAATAAGAAACTAACAATTCCACAAAGATAAAAATGTGTTTGTTTCCTTTTCACAGATATGATATATTAACAGTAGAATGTTTTTGTGGTTCAACTATAACACTATTCAACTAAAATAAAAAAATAAAATATATATTGTATTCTACACAGACAAACATCTCTTGATTCCTTTTAATGCAATTTGATTTTCATTTTGTAGTACTTTATCTACTATTTAACAACTTTGTTCTGTATCTCCAAATGAGAAGCAGAAGAATATAAGATCTTCCGGAAAGAAAAATAAAACCTACTTCTTACAGAGTAACTGCTGGTGTAACTACCATAAGAATGCATTAATTGATTAACATATACTATTTCAACTCTTTATATCTCTGTTTATAAGAAGATATACAATTTTTATATAGAAAATATATCTAATATGCCTTTAAAGGTTTTCAAATTGGACTTAAATCATTTATGAGTATGTCACAAAATATAGAGGAAAAAACAATCCAATACGTTGATAGCAAAGTTGCTTACCTGTAAATTAAAAATCAATTGTTATATATTGTTTGTTGTTTATCTTTTATATTGTATCTAGATTTGTCTTCTAATTACAAATGATATTAGTTTATTCAAGACCAGTTACTTTGAAACATATTGCATATTTAGGATTTGTCAGATTTCCTCATAACTAGATACAGGTTGAAGAGTTATGTTGGCAAAAGTATTTCATGAGCTACATAATACTGGGTTTTACCATTATTGCTGATAATAAATCAGGTTCTTAGATGAGAAGTTGAGCAAGAGATCTCTCTTTATTCTGGAAATGATTCCCCCCAAAACTCTTATATTAGCAAATAACCCCTCAGGTGATACACCTAAAACGATGTAAATAATATACCTCTCCAACATTTCCTCCAATGATGCTTGCATCTACTGATGATTCTGGCTAGAATCAATTTTATTATGGAGATTGCTAAATGATGCTGTTCTAATTCCACATCTCCTACATCCTATTAGTCAGCAGATTTCTGTAAACATGAAGTTATATTTTTATTTCTTCTTCTCTTTCTTGACCTTGGAAATCACTATGAAATCAAAACTATTTTTTTACATCCAGTGAGTTACAATCCATTTTTATTATTTTTAATATGTAAATAGTCTCACCTATAGCTAACAATAGCTCCTTCAAACCTCCTCATTGATTATTTTCTATATTTTTGGGTGAAGATATAATATAAAAATAAATAGAAAAGGAGAGTTTATTTCAGATTATGGACACACTGTACTTTGTGAAGTTAGTCATATTGGAGTCAAATAACTTGAATCAGAAATTGCACAGAAGCCTTTAGTATTGAGGGACTTTCAACTTAAATGGATACATAATCTGTTCTAGGTATTTTCTGAAAACTTCCTTAAAATAAGTTTTCATACTACCCTACTTTTGGAGTAATGTTATTCAAGTTTGCCTGCAGAATGAGTGATATCATTGTAAGCTTTAATAGTACTAAAGTTTTAATTTTGATTAATAAAATTGAAGAAAAAACTCTGGAATCCTATGATAAACTCCATGCAGAACAAATAGCTGCCAATGATTTAGTTCTGCTTGGTAGGAATCAAAATAGTTACTGGAAACATAGGAAGTACAGACATTTAAAGCGCCAAGAAATTTCAAAATTTCCAGGTTCAAACTAAAGGTCCTGATTTTTGTTAGCCTACGTACATGTATGCCTGTCTAAAAATATATAACACCTGCATCTCTCTCTCTCTTTGATGTGAATCTTAAAAAAAAACAAAAATAAATATACAGAACAACAAAATATAAACATTTTATGTCTGTTTTGTCACAATTTACCCATTTTTCTTTCTATATAGGCATAGTTCTCTCTCACTCTACAATCATAAGCATGCACACACACACACGTGCTCATATTAGAAAATGGACTAGATAGTCGTGGTTTAATAAATATCTTTACTACTTTTTAGTTAGTGATGCTGTGCTTGCTAAATTTCATTCTGCGTTTTACAGGACACCTGAAAAGTTCCTTTTCCTACCACACCTTAACTTATAAATGATTTTGAAAAACAAATTAGGGTTCTGTTATTTTGCATAAACTAGGAAGGAAATGGTATGAAAATCAGGTTTCCAGGTTCCAGGCTTACATTATATTTTCATGAGCATTTCCTCATTTTCATAGGCCATTTACTTATTTTTCCAGCATAGATGTGTACTATGTTAACATTAAGTTTCAGAAATCATATTATTGACTTAATAGATATTTAAAATAGAAAGTCTTCTCCCAATAGTCAAATTAATTATTTTCATTTGTCTCGCTTATGACTTTCAAAATGTTATACAACATTTTTGGGTATATCTTTGTGGATGATAAAGTAGTTTTGCTTCTCATTGAGTTAAATATCATATTAAACTGAATACTGATTGCAAACCTAAGGATGTTCATGAGATAGTTTACTCTTCAGTTAGCATCTAAATAACCTTTTCAAAAATGATATTACTTAGGCCCTCCCTGGTGGCGCAGCGAGTTAAAGCAGAGCACTAAGAAGCTTAAGCCACTTCCACATGAGTTCGATTCCCGCCTGCCCCGGAGGAGACCACATGGCATGGCAGACCTCTCCTGATCCGCCCGCTGCTTCGGTTAGCAGTGTACCTCATCAATCTGCCTGTTCTGCACCCCACTCTGTCTCTGGTGAATCCTCTCACCCTCCGCATCTCTGGCCTGTACCCCAGTTCTGTATGAATAAATAAATCTTAAAAAAAAGATATTACTTAAATATACTAAAATATTAAACACACATCAATTTTCATTACTCAGATGTCTTCATTTAAGATTGATCTAGAGCACTGATTTTATTTATCTCCTTAATGTTAAATAATTGGAGTTTCTATAATCAGAGTGAATCTCAATTTGCAAGATAATGAAACAAAAGAGTACCATGGAATTTTCAGCATAGTGCTGAACTATTATTTTTACTACTTAATATTGAGATATTTAATAGCCAGTGAAGTTTCAACTATTTAAAAAGTTAATATAATTCAAGGAAACAGCTATATTAAAGTTAATCTCCCTATCTATCACTTTTATTTTCTATATATCTGGATGACTCCATATTGACCAGAAACAACAACTTCACTAAGCATGTGAATTGGGAACAGTGATTGGACAACTCCTGTCATTTTCATCCAAACATCAACCTCTTTAGAAAAGATTATTAGTTTAGATTTTAAAGAGCCAAAATGTGAAATTAGTAAGTGAAACAAATGAAAAGTTACTAAATTGTGTAACTTCAGAGTAATTATTAGGTTAGCAAGTATGTTAAGTTAATAAGAATATCATAAAGGACATTTCTGACTGTTGTACATGGTTTCTGATTTTTTTTTTAATTTCTGGAAGCCAAAACAAAGTTTTTCAGGAGAAATCGATAAACATGTATTAGCATAACATCTCTTGTTGAGCTGGAAAACATTAAATCTAATTTAGAGAGTTGAGACTGACAATTTTAACTTTACTAGATAATATGATACATTGATTTTATCCTATTTGGCTTAGCTTAGAAAAGGCTCTCATATATCAGTTTGTCAAAAACAAATATGCTTACTTTCCTTAACTTCTGACAATTCATAATTGAACTATTTCAGAAAACATTTTTTTATTTTCTTTTAAGCAACAGGGAGTGGGCTAAAATATACCTAAAGGGCTTAGATTGCCAATTCCTGATTTAGTTTATCATTTTACTTCATAATTTCATATTTATCCTTCAAAGATCTGTGCATGTTAAGGAAAATTAATCTTTTGTAATCTATATAGGAAATGCGTCCCACTTTCTTTAAAATTTTATGTATTTAAACATATTTTCATTTTCTTTTACATTTCTGCCTTTGCATTAATGCTTAGCAATAATTTTATCTACTATGAAAATAGGTAACTATTTACTCATGCTAATCAAGTTCTTTCTTTCTTTTTTTTTTTTTTTTTGGTACATAGCCACATTTCTCATGCTTCATTGAGGCAGGCAATGTTTTACTTTAACTTTGAATTGAATCCTAACATTTGGAAATTTTATACACACACGCACACACACACACACATAAGCATATATATATGTATATTTAGAAAGAATACGCAATCCGTATCACACTTATTATCTCCATGGACAATTTTATATATTTTGAAGTCACACCTTTATTCGAAACTAAACCCCTTTAAAATTAAAGATGTTTAGCAGCCAAGCAGAAGTATGCAAAGATCCTCAGGTGAACCCAAAAAATGGCTACACTTACATTTTTTTTTTTCTTAATGGGATCACTCATTCAATATAATTAGCTCCTTTTAATGAAAACATGTTGCTTTTCCTTATCCCTGAATCAGAAGAACATTAAAACATATTATTTTGTTTTTCTTCATTGAGACACTCCTATTTTATTTTTTTTTATAGCATATATACATTCTTTCCTGCGGCCATTTTTTTCTCCCATTTATCTAATTCACTCTTAAAGGAATTCGACACTAGACATGACTTGTTCATGAGTAAACAGCCATTTTATAAAGAGGAGTTATGCCAAACCTTGAGTAATTTTCCATACAAAATGGAATGGCAGCTAAGTGGATGTGATTTCTTATCTACAGAGACATAGTTTTCGATCACTCATCTGTTTCAGAATGTGAGTGGTTATATATGTTAGGAAAAGGGAACATTATTTTCAACATAATTAATTAAAATATTTGTTTTAAATAATATATTCATAACATTCTAAACAACTTTCATAATTTCCTCAAAACTTTAACAGTTTTCTGGTTCTTTAGTTAATTGTACCCTCTTTTACTGATCTTAGTAGTACTTGCATAACAGAATTATACATTTGCCTTCAGCAAACATTTTAGAATTTTTATGAAGGCTCTGTACCCATATAATAAAAACAAGAATGATATCAAGCACTACTAAAATTATATGCTTTTTTTTTAGAATATGCATTAAGCATCTTATTTTCATAAGATATTCCTATATTTCAAGCCAATGTATACTCTCACAATTATCGGTAAATTATTAAAGGAAAGACAATTGACTCAGAAAATAGAAACCTTTTGATTTCCATTATTGCTTAACCCATTTGTACTTTCAAGCAAGCGCCATCTACATATTTGCAGATTCCAGAAATAAAGGGAATTCTTGGCCATAAAATACTTCAATATGCTGCAAACTTAGTATAATAAACATCATTTCCACTTTTGACCTGCCTTGTTTTTCTTTTTTTGTATGTTCTTTAATATCTTGCTAAGTAAAGGAAAATTAAAAAATTAAATTATAAGTTTAAAGTACATGTTTACCTGCTTTAAATGCAAATATGAGGATTCAGCTGCAATATTTCTGAAATTATGCAACTTGCATTTGCAGTTTACATGCATATGTGCTTCTTTCTTGAAAGTGAACACAGAGCACAAAAAACAACTTCATGTGTTTGTTTCATTTATGACTAGGGGACTATTCTAGCAATACAGTATACCTGCCTTGTTGGTCAGTGAAGAACTGAAGAAAAAACACGAGAATTGACCTATTTTTCCCTCTTTCTGTGACAAAATTTTTATTTTCCATGATTACTGTCAAGGGTAATGCAAATAAGACAAGAAATGAGCAATTCTTTTACAGGTTTGTGATTTTAGAATGCAAATATCTTATTTCTGCATTGGAAATAAGTTTTAGCTCTAATGGGAAGCATGTCTCTGTGAGAACTGTATGTGTCCTATTTCCGCATGCTTATTTTATCATCAGATGGTGTCTCACTGAATTATGTGTATTTTAAGTTTTCTAGCAGTTGGTGCTCATGGAGCATCCCGGAAACAAAAAGTAAATGGGTCGACAGGAACATCAACATCAAATATAAATATCATGCCTATCTCTTTTGACCATGCCCATGCATTTGTGCTCTTTGCCAATTGTATCTCATTTAATAAAACACAGGAATAAAAGTAAAATCAGAGAGAGTTTCAAGAAGGTGCAAGCCAAGCCCACTAGTTTTTGTGGGCTCTGTATCTTTTTTTCTTTTTTAAAAATTTGTTTATTTATGCTTACAGAACTGAGGTACAGAACAGAGGTGTGTGTGTGGGGGGGGAAGAGGATCACCAGAAACAGAGAGGGGAACAGAACAGGCAGATTGATGAAGTACCCTACTGAGGGGAGCAGCGGGTGGGTCAGGAGAGGTCTGCTGCACCATGTAGTCACCTCCCTAGCCTGGGACTGAACTTCTGCTGTCGCTTGTGTGCGTGTGTGTGTGGAACAGCTTCATAGTGCTGTGCTCCTTGTTCCACCAGGGATGGCCCAGGCTATGTATCTTTTATAACTAAATTGATAGATGCTTGTAAAGTCAGTCTTGGCTAGTAAACACAGCATTGCCATCAATGTTCTACTCAGATCACTTGCTTTAATGACCATTCTTGTCACTTCCTGGGCAGTTGCATTTTTGAGAACTGAGAAATTTTTACTTTATTGTAAGATCACAATAAGTGTGTCCATAAATGTGTGATTTGTGTTAGGGAAAGCAGCTTTGTATATTATTATTTAATATGTTGCTATTTTGTTTTATATATTTCTATTTTCTGTAATGTCTTTTTGTCTTACATGACCATCACTACCTGATGCTAATTGGATACAGAGGCTCTTAGTTTGTAAAAGCATGATTTTTCTATCTTATAAAGAAAGAGAAATGAACAACTAATTGTGAAATCTAAAGTTGAAAGATTTTATCCTGCTACAAAACTATTGAAAAATACATATATATTAAGTTGCCCCATTCTTTTTATTTCAGCATAATAGGTATAAACCTGCTGAGTTTTTCTGTATTTTTGTGATTTCCAGTGGCTCATTACAATTTACAGGTAGAGATGTTGAAACAGCTAGGTCAGCTATGATTTATTGAATAGCTTTTACCTTCAGTATGTTATGGTATCTTTAACTACTATTATTTTCCCTTTATGGTTTTACAATATCAATCATATTCTACTAGGATGTTTAAGGTTTGTTTGAATGCAAGATTGTTTTGTATTGTTCTGATGCTGTATTTTCAATAATCTTTTTTGAACTTAAGATATAAAAATATGAAAAATAGTGGAAAGTCAAGTAGCTTTGGGCCTGCTACTAATATTGCAAAGAATCAATGATGCTCTTTCTAAGGAAATTTGCTGGCAGCTTTCTTTTTGGCATTAGAAAGCAAGGCATATGAAACTTCAGACTAACAAAGACCATCATTTTGAGACTATGTTAAGAGGGGATTTCCAGTAGCACACAGACTTCAACATTTTTCCTTACAGTGACATGATGATTTCATCTAATTATAAGGTTACATTGCTTTTTTTTAAAATCTCTTAAAATGGGTATTTTGAGTGTGATCTAATTATCCAATGAAAATTAAATTAAAATGATCCAAATTAATTTGAGTTTTATAAAAAGTATAATTGCAGTATGTAATTAAATTATCACAAAAAAGACTTCAACCTATTGTTGATTTTCAGTCCAGATATAATTTATGATATCCTTAATCATGTACAATATTTGGTTGTAAAACTGCAAATACATGAAAATATAGTCTTAACAGTGTTAGTAGTTTAACGTGAGAGATAAAATGCTACATGTAAATTTAATTCTGCTCTTAAGCTTATGTTCTTTTTCTTTCAGCTCTTGGTGTTCGTGGCTTCTTTGTTGACTTAAAGTTTGAATGACAAGTTTTAATCATACAATGTTGATATTTATTGATTCATAATGAAGTATATAAATTCTGCATTATTGATAGATTTAAATTATAACTCAGTGGTCCCTTGAGTCCACTGTTATTCGAAGGATCAGTTACTTAGCATAACCATGATTGTTTAAATGAAAGAGTTGTTTTCTTGCATTAGAAAACCAAGCTATGTTTTAATTTATTTTCTCCAAATTTCAGGCACCACACTGCTATTTGTATATTATTTTTAGCATACTTGAAAACAAACATCAGCCTCCATTAAAGACTAAAATAGTATTGAGCCAATTTTGAATGCTTAGCTCACATTTGTTACATTTCCTTTGAACCTAATTAATTTTGAAATGGGATTTTTATTTCAAGAACTCTTTTTAATATTCTTACACTTTTAGTTCTTCTACCCTATCATTCATTGTTGCTATTTGAAATGAGAATTACTGCATAGCAAATCCAGTTGGCATGTTTAAGACCAGAAAACTGGCAATAAATTCATTTCCTATTAATGAACAGCTCTTTAAATTGCTGTCCTTGTTTTATTGTGATACAAAGATATGATTTCTTCTTATTATGTGAATGTTTCTAAATCAGGACAACTGAGAATCTCAGAACTGGTGTCCTCAAGATACTCACTATGGCTTATCGAGTATTTTGAGTTAAGAATTCATTGAGACTGGGAAGCTTATGTTCTTGACTAAATCAGCACCCTACCCTCATCAAAAATAAACAAACAAAAAAACTAACAAGCAAACAAATAAAAACAAATTCTTATCTTCTACACTTTTCCTAATCAGAAAAACTATTGCTGTTCTCATTTTGACCTAGAAAATTTGATTGGGGGGGTTGGAAGAGGTGGTTCATCCACTATAAACTTATTAGGGAAGTTGTCAATAAGTATATTGATATATATTTTGGACTTTTCTCCTTCTAATCTGCCTTGCATTAGTTTGTCTGTTCAAACTTAGGAAAACTAGTATGGGATAGCGGAATTTTCCTTGAGCTCCAACAGATACAGAACTTTCTGTTATGTTGTAGTGATAAAGAAGGATAAGTTATTATGATAATTAATTTGAGTTCTAGTCTTCAAAACTTAAAATATTTATCAATGTCAAACAGATACTATGTTACAGTCATAAAGACTTGGCTTTGATGGTATAAGGATGAACCAGTATCCCTGAAATCAGGAACTGCTCATAAATAGAAGAATAGAAAAGAGAAAGACAAAAAAAGTGATAAAACTGACAATGTATCTTATCTTTTATTTTAGTTTGATAAACAGTAGGCAATTAATACATAATTTTGAATGTATGAATTATAAATAATGTCACCTAATTTACAAATTATAGTTCTTTGCAAGTGTCATTGCATTTTGGAGAGAACTATAAAAATGATCAACTTCTGAATCAAATTTAAAAGCTGGATTCATTATTTTGGAATAAAGAATTTTAAAAAGGATGTTTAAAGTCACAGAGATGAGGATAGTTAAATATTTATCTGATATTATTTAGCTATACGTAATGTCAAATTCCATCCAGTCAAATTTCTGCAGTTATGGGAAAAATATTTTTGGTTTACAGAAATCACTCCTGCTATAACCTTTAGAATTCTGGCAAGGTAAAGATAAAGTGCTTGAGTAGATGACAAGGCCATATTCAGTAAAGCCAGACATTTTGATGTCCAGATCAGAACATTGGTACAGTTTCGATTGTCACAAGCTTCTATTGCTTATGACATCTTTTTCCTGTGGTACAGAAAGTGGGGACAAATGCAGAAATAAAGTACAAAAATTTTGACAATCATTGCTCCTGAGGTTTTGCAATAACACATTTTAAAAGTCAGCAAATGATCATAGAATATAACTAAATTTGTTAAGAGACAGAGATTGGTAATACACCTGTCTGGTAACATTTGGTGATGTATTTTAACATTTCAAATGAGGAAACATATGTAGTTTACAGAGTATCAAATCTTGATGAATTATTTAGGTTTGCAATTTCAGATTTTTTAATGAACCACTGTGACTTAATAAAATTGAGAAAGTGAATTTTAATATTAGTTAATTTGCAAATGACTTTTCTTTTGGCTTCTCTTTTCAAAAAAGAGATTATAAAAGTTATTAAATTCATAATAAATACTTAAGGGAGGGAGAAGAGAAGTTATATTTTTTGATAACTGAGCAAATTACATATTTTATACTGCTTTAGGTTACAACAAATGACCAATGTTTTGAACAATACAATGTACAAGTTCAGATTTCTAATGAAACTAACTCATAGCAAGTGTTTACTATAGTACACTGATGTCTTTGATAGTGTTTTTTTTTTTTTTTCCTGTTCTGGAAAAATATCTAACTCACTTGTCTACAATGCAGATGTAGCAAATGATGAACTTTGTGTGTATGTGTATGTGTATGTGGTATGTGTGTGTGTATATATATATATATATATATATTAGTACTGGGTCTCCCTGGTGATGCAGGGGTTAAAATCTCAATGCTTTGAAGTTATCACCAGGCTATGCCTGAGTCTGATCCCAGCCAACAGCTGACCCACTTGGCACAGCAGACCTCTCCTGTCTCCTCTTCTTTTCCCACCTCAGTGTATGTTAGTGTATCTTCCTAATCTGCCCCCCACTCTGTCTTTGGTGAATCCTTCATCCTCCACACCTAAAACCAGTATCCCAATTCGTGTATGCATTAGATGCATAAATAAAATAAATATTAAAAAATATTAAATAATAACCCATCTCAACTGAAGTTTAATCAAATTAAATTGCAAAATGCTTGCTACACCGAATCAGCTGCAAATTTCTTCACAACAAAATGTCTTTACTTTAATACATGTCATAGCTTGTTAATTGTCATAATACATTCATTAATTCTTCTGGAAGGTACAGTTAAGTCTCCTAATATATAGAAGAGTGGAGAGATTTGGGTAAATGTCAATGATAGCAGTGTCAAATCCATGAAAGACCTCAATAAATTTAAAATCTTTGTGGAAACTAATAGTTATTAAATAGCATGAGTTGGGCATTTTGCTAGAGTTTGTAAATATATTCATTTGCCTTACTCAATTTTTCCAAACATCGTCAAGTTAACATTAGCATGACAGAGAGATAAACAATTACCATAGAGGCGGGAATCTCAATGTCTCTTACACCAGATGTAACACTACTTAATATCGATAGAAAGCTTAACTTTGGTTTCAGTCCTTAATAATATCTTCCCTAAACTAATTCTAGTTAGTTCTTTGTCCCCAATTTTAAATGTCTCTTCTCTCCTTTCCACATATGAGTCAAGTCTGCACAGTTTACTTCTCTGTATCAAGTCCTTCAGGGATTCTCTGTGTTGTAAGGAGGAAGCAAAGGCTCTTTGCAGGACACATACACTGAGCTCTCTTTGAACTGCCTCCTTTGGCTCCCTCCCTCTCGTCTGGAACATGATGCTCTCTCCTTACAAAGCTATTTGTAATTATTCTGAACTCCTTATGCAACCATGTCCCTGAGAACATTTTTGCGCAGTTTGGATTTCCCTTACTGTTTACAATCCAAGTCAAACATCATTTCCTCTCAAAAGCATGTCTGACGAAGATAGTTACTGCTGAGTTGGTTGATAACCAAGTACCATAGAAGCCTTAAACTAAGGCTTTTATTTTTCTCAAAATATGTCTTGGATTAAAGGAATCATATATTTGGATTTTATATAAAAGAAGGTTTCTTCTCTGTCTTATAATTGTTTACTATTTTGGGGAAAAAAATGAGGATACATTTTTTTTTGAAACAACTTCCATCATTCCTGACATGATATGCTTCTACTGAACAACACATACAAGACTTTTTTTGCAAAAGATTAAAGTCATTTTATGATAGTGAGCAGTTATGCACAAATTTGGGATTCTATAACTACCAAGGTTGGGAACTATCAAAATGACTCATTTGAAGATCACTCTTGAAAAGTTACATATTTTAAAGTTTTATGTAGGTGAGGCATATGCCTGAAGAATGATAGAAAAAGAGTAAAAGGAATAATGCAGCCATTAGAATGTTGTGGCTTGGGATAAACTTTCCAGTGACAACATCACTCAAGATTTTTAAAAAGGTGTATTTCAAAAATTAGGCGAAAGTGAAGATGATGGGCTTCAAAAAACTATGATGATGACTCATTAGGTGGGTGACAAGACAGATGTCTGGGATTCACAGCAAAGTATTAAGAAACTAAGAGTGGAAAATTCATAAAAATATGATGATATTTTATTTTTTATATGTTTTCATGTCATAGATTAATTATGTATTCATTCATCTACTTTTCATTTAAAAATGCCTTTTCTTGTACGGAAGATAAAGAATTGACATACAGTCTGATAACTTCTTTTTTTACATATAAGCATTGCCTTTTAATGTCTCTTTTACTTTCTATTAACTTTTATCAGTACTTTTCCCCTAAATATGCCACTAATCCCTTAGTGAGCAGAGACCATAACTGTGTAAGAAAAGGCTGTTTTGTCAGTAAGTGTCATTATCTCAGAGTCTTGAACAGTTTTCACTCAGAACTAGTCCTTAAGAAATAATGTTAGAAGGGGATCTGTTGAATGCACTTCTTCTATCAGTGTTTAACACCCAGGAACCATGTTTTTTTTTTTTTTTTTCCTAGCAAGAATACATTCTTATAATGTATACTGAATACATGAATACTACAAAGTGGCCACGTGGAGAAAACCTGAATCAATTTCACATTTACCTTATGCTAAATCTCACAGTATTCCCATTACCTACGAAATAGAAAAACAAAACAAAAAAAAAAGTAGGTTATTTCCATTTTTAAATGGGGGTGGTGGATTGTATAGCATTACATAAAATATTATGAATTTTTGTTAAATTTGAACTGAAATTTCCCACAGCTAGTGACCTGATCTATATATAGTTAATTTTACATTTTTAGGTCAGTATTTCCTACAGCCAGACCTGCTGCAGTTTCGTGTGTCAGGCTATTAAATTGCTGATACAGAAACACCACCCCAGTCCTCTTCTGTTCCTTTGGAAACAAGATGCCTTAATTTGACCTGGGTATCCAGTGTCAACACTAGTAATACCCACAGCATTCTGAGTATCAAACAGTCTTGTACTAAACACTTGGTACACTAGAGACAAATCAACAGAAATATCTTCGCTAAGCTGTTACATTAAATCTTGATAACAATTAAGAAAAATCTGATCATTGTTTCCTAAAAAAAAAAAAAAATTGTATGACCATAATACCCTGTTCAATGTCCATGTGTCCATATGACTAAAAAAAAAAAAAAAAACAAAAAAACTTGAGTTTTCTTCAAAGTTTAAATCATATACAGATGTCTTCTTTGAATTCATAGTATCAAATGTTTGTCTTTCATGAGATAACCATGCAAGGCCACACTCTCCCACTGATTGTTACAAGATGCTAAAAGTACTGAACTCACTTATAACTAATTCCAAGATGGCGAATGGATTATAGCCATTCTATCATCTTTTTCCTGAGGAAATAATAAGTTATTCATTAGAAAAAAGGAGCTAATCAGTCTTGTACTGTATTTTTTCTTTTGATTTTATGCTTGACTGAAGTAATTAACTGCAAAAGATTTCACTGCACTTAATAGATTTATGTTTATACAGATTACAATACTTCAGCATGCTATCTTTTTCTGCTTCACTGTCTCTTTGTTACTCTTGGAAAATAA
Source organism: Condylura cristata (assembly GCF_000260355.1). NCBI lineage: Eukaryota > Metazoa > Chordata > Mammalia > Eulipotyphla > Talpidae > Condylura > Condylura cristata. The sequence continues at coordinate 13,881,958 of NW_004567111.1, forward strand.
ATGCCATTTTGCTTATTCCTTTAATGGCCTTGATTCATGTCATTTTACTGTAGCAAAAAGCAAATGTCTGAGTGTCAAAGATTTTTGGTATTTTAAGAACACTAAGTTTTCTTTATCAGATGAATGAGTAGTCAAGTGGCTTATCATTTTAATTCTTATCAGGGATCTGGGAAAATAAAATTCTCATAAATTGCTGCAGAACACATTAATTTTTATATCCTTGTTAGAGATTGCCTTGTCCTTACATAATATAATTTTGCACCATTCTCCTCAAATAGAAAACACACTCTTTTGACAATGAGAGAATGAGAATCCTATTTAGTTACTTCATCAAGCTAAAAGCCCAGGATCTGCAGGTGACATAAAAATCTTCCTCATCAAGTAAATGGTAAAATGTTACACAGGTCTAGGTTAAATAATATCTCCTAGCCTCTCCTCAAAGCTAGCCCACTTTGTGCATATTCATGGTGCGAAAACTATGGTGGCTATTCCTGAGGAGAGAGATCCCATATTTTGAAGAAATAAAAATGTTTAAAAAATTAAAATAAAAAAATAATTATTTAAGGACATTAGGATTATGAGTTCTAAAGTGTAGAAACAATGTCAAATTTTCTGGTGCTTACTCACATTTTTGTGGATGTATTTTATTATAGCTTCTTTTTTAAAATTTGTTCACATATATTCAGATAAAGTTGGTACTTCTTTGTTTAAATGAAAGAAGTTGATTTGTAAAATAACATTTTTTCTCATAGGTTAAAACTTGGAAACAACATAACTTTACATTTTAGATTATTACCTGAATTTTTAACTTTATTATTATTTCGGTGCAATGAAAAAAGAGTAAATATTCGACTGTCATATGAAAATAAAATAGTAAAATTAATGCTCTGGATTGTTATTTCAAAAATAAGTATCCAGATAAAAGAAACACAATCAATGTGTTCTGTTATAAATGCTAATCTAATAGCTCTGATACAGAAATATGTCTATTGCAGACAAAATTTTCAAGTGAATTTAATTTGTAAAATACAAGAAGCATAAGGAATAGATGTATATCTGTCAAGTAAATAATTAGATGAATCAATATTCTAGAATATATTATTATATTAAGAAGCTTTAAAGAACCACACATATTTTCAAGCTTTTTAAAATGCAAAGCATCTTTATAATGCTCTTTAAAAAACATCAGAGGAAAAGACTACAACCACAATGCATATGTAAACATGATTGTTACTTTTTCATAATACTTTCTTGGGGGTTAGAAAGGGACAATGAAGAGCAGAATTTCTTTCAAATACTTATTTTATGGTCAATTCTAATAGTACTAATAGATTGATATTATCCAGGTTTTCTGGGTCAGCCTGACTTTGAAACTCTTCTGCATAAAACTTCAACATAAACACAATTGTACTAGATTTTTTAAGTGGTGGTCATAGAAAATTACATTATTCCATCAAAGAAAATTAAATGAGTAGCTTTAAATTTAGGGTCAGCAGCACTGATGCAATACATTATGTTGGTTCAGTCAGAGTAGCTGGATGTGTGTGAAAATTGTTTATTTTGCTGTTTTGAGCTGAACAATGAGGATAAAGCAGACATTTTAGTAATTAAATAGTTTATGTACACACACACACACACACACACACACACACACACACACACACATATATATATATATATATATATATTAATTGCCTGTCATGGAAGAGACTTAATAATGGAAAGATACACATAGACATTTTTACTCCTGAATAGTAAACACTCCTTTGAGGCTGATGTTTTATGTAAAGGAGTATAAAATTCAATGCACTGTTTCTAAACTGTCCATATTAACATTTGAACCAATGTTTTCTTAGTAAATTTAAAATGTAAATACAGGCAATATTTGTATATCTTTTTGAAAGTATATAGATTTCTGTTTGTATTTATCCACTTCCATTTTTTTGTTTGTTTTTTATGAATGGTGTTATTTTTTTAATGTGAATGGAAATGGAAATAGATTTTATATTGTTTTTTTTAATGATACACTGTAGAATGCTTAACTCATGACTCACTAAATCCCATCTACTATATCAGTTATTAATAGGAAATTATTTTAAAAATTTGCCTTGAAATACTTCCAGTCTTTTGAGCTTTATAAGATTTATTGATTTGGACCTCCCTGGTGGTACAGCAGGTTAAAGCACAGCATTATGGAGCTCTCTGCAGCCACTGCAGCATAAGTTCATGCTCCAGCTAGGGAGCTGACCCACATGGTGCCGAAGACTTCTCAAGTCTTCCCTGCTGCTCCCCCTCAACAGTGTATTCAGTCAGTCTTCCTGTTCTGCTCCCCATTCTGTCTCTGGTGAATCGTCTCATCCCTACACCTCTGGTCTGTACCCAGTTGTATACATAAGTAAATCTTCTAAAAAAAACCTATATCTATCTATCTATCTATCTATCTATCTATCTATCTATCTATCTATCTATCTATACATCTATATATATTTATATATATATATATAGAGAGAGAGAGAGAGAGACTTGAGACTTGGAGATATTTATCTTTCTGGTGACAAATTTATTTTTCTCATTTTTATTAAGCAATCTGGAATCAAAACTCTTAAATTTTATCTATAACAGTCACCAAACATACAGCATACAATAGACATATATATGCATGGATAGTGAATGTATTATTCTGTTTTTGAGGAAGAGAGAATCAGGCAAGTGTCAGAACAGAAGTCAAATTCTGCTCTCTCATAATTTTTTATTCTTCAGATGTCAATAAAGCTTTATTCAATACTATGTCAATGGAAATACTATTCTTCCTATACCAGATATGAAGCAAAAAAAAAAAAAAAAACACTTATTATCTATATAAGGTTCAAAAGTGAACCCAATGTAAATTGATTTTTTAGGTTCCTGGCAAAATAAATTAGACAAAATGGAAGGGAAAATGATAAAAAGCCAACAGGAAAATACTACAAAATTTCCATGTGCATTGATTCCTAACACCATAATATACTGTTCTTTGCATCTATATATTTTTATTTATACTCTAATATAAGCAAAAACAAAATTAGAAGCTAAAGCAAACATTAAGGAAGTTATGATCCTACCTAAGGATTTCTCCTCAAGCAGGAAAAACATAAATGACAAATATGAGTTACTGAAGAATACCATGTACCTAAAAATATAGCTTGGGCCCAAATGACTTAATAGGATTTATCACCATCCAGTAATTTATTTGGTCCCTTGTTCGGAATGTATCTTGTCACTTTATATTAGAAAGTCAATAACAAAGAAATCGTTTCTCAAAACTAGAAAGGATTTTAATTAACTGATAATTTTAGCATGACTGGATCCATATTACCAAGTGAAATAAAAAAATGGTGGCGCAGCGGGTTAAAGCACAGCACTGAGAATCTAAGGCCGCTTCCGCATGAGTTCGATTCCCGCCTGCCCCGGAGGTGACCACATGGCGTGGCAGACCTCTCCTGACCCGCCCGCTGCTCCCCTCAGCAGTGTACTTCGTCGATCTGCCTGTTCTGCTCCCCACTCTGTCTCTGGTGAATCCTCTCACCCTCCGCATCTCTGGCCTGTACCACAGTTCTGTATGAATAAATAAATAAATCTTAAAAAAAAAATGAATTAAAATTTAACATCAGAAAAATTAACATCAGAAAAATTAATATATATTCAAACATATGTGCACACACACACACATATATAGTATAAAGGCATCCAAATATTACATGGCTTTAAGCTAAATATTAACATTGTTTTTCTGCATGTACGCAACTGGGCATTCTGCATTCTTAATTGTGAAATCTGGAGTTCCTGAGGCATGCAAAATACATAACAAAGGTTGGCCCTCCCTGGTGGCACAGCGGGTTAAAGCACAGCACTGAGAATATAAAGCCGCTTTCTCATGAGTTCGATTCCCGCCTGCCCCGGAGGTGACCACATGGCGTGGCAGACCTCTCCTGACCCGCCCGCTGCTCCCCTCAGCAGTGTACTTCGTCGATCTGCCTGTTCTACTCCCCACTCTGTCTCTGGTGAAGCCTCTCACCGCCCCTGAGCCTCTGGCCTGTACCCCAGTTCTGTATGCACAAATAAATAAAAAATAAAAAAAAATAAATAAATACATAGCAAAGGCTTCAGGCTACCAGCTATGGGTCTGTCACTAAAGAGAAGGAGAGAAGTTTCTTTGCTGTTTTCTTCTCTTCTGTAGAACTATTATTGAAGCCCGTGATGTTGTTGACAGGTTATCTTCTCAGAAAAATCTTAAAATCCTTGGACCTTGAGGTCTAAGCAGTTAATTTGGAATTGAAAATTTTAAAATGTATTTATGAATTTCTTTCTGTTCATTTAAATTTATTATTTTCACAAAATTGGCGGATGTTCTAACAGATAAGAATAGACACAGGTTCTGAAAATTATTTTTGTCCTTCAATTTTTTAGTTGTTCTTTTCATTGTGTTTGCCTTTTTTAAATCTGTTTTTATTTACATATATTCAATACAAATTCAATACATATATTCAATACAAATTCCCTTTGTATTGCTTATTTTTCTAACATATCTGCTAAAACTAAAACAGTTGAAGCTAGTCACTCAAAAATCTAAAATTAAATTTTTCAACTATTTGAAAGTATTAAGAATTTTGCTATAACTAAATAACTAAATTTGAATGAATTACCAAATAACTTTGTGAAGACCGTATTCTATCTTATTATTATACAAGCTGAATTTTACTGTCAAGTGACCCAAATAAACATAGATTTTACTTATGGATCAAAATACGTGTTAATCTTATACAAATGTAATATGCTTATATTTTGCATTATAAACAGAAGCAAAAATAACTGAATATACCTCAAGGAGTAGAAAAATATTTTATACTTTACGAGTTGAAATTGAAATATGACACTTTGTGTTATAAGCATTCTTACAATATGGCATTTGAAAAAATTTCAAACTTGAGCGCAATCTTGAAAGTCTTAGAAAATATCCTGATTTATTAATATATGTTGGAAGGTTTTTCCTTCTTGTAGTATCAATTTGTATTTGTAAAAGCATATTTTAATTTATAGAAGAAATATATAAAACAAATCAGGGTTCAAATGATGTTTTAAAAAGAAAAAAAAAAATCCATTCTTAGTAGCTGGACTCCTTTTTCCTTTACCAAGCCAACAACTCTTGGCTGGAAGTGAGTCTGAAAGGAGGTGGACTAACTTCCAGATTTAAAAGCATTTTCAAATCATAATTATCTTGGAGCATGACTGCAGTCATAAAAACAAAATTGGTTTGACGGGAAAGTTTCTTAAATCAGAAAGCCAGGTCAGACAAACCACAGTGATTTTTTTCAGTAAAGAATGGTTCTATGAAAAATTTTGGAACATAAAAAAATGACTTCAGTGCTACTGATCTTTCATATGTAGTTTACTTAACTGCTTACCTACTGGAAGTCAGTCTCCATCACAGTTGTTCCTAAGTATCGGGTTATTATTTTTAAGATTATTTTTGAATACCTAGATATCAGTTATGATTTCTACAGATTAAGTGGTTAAGTGGAGAAGTGAAGTAACTTCCTCACTGCTAGGAAAGAGCTGGGTAAGTGAACAACTCATTTAAAGTTTATCAACTTTTAATCTTCCACATAAACATTTTATTTGATTCTGACTCACAGCTACCTCAAAATACTTAAGATTCCATGTGCATTTCTAGAATAGAATGAAAAAAAAGCCATGATTTGAAATGATTCATTCTAGACACACACACACATACACACACACATACATACATCTACTAATAAAATACTCTTCAGGTAAAAAATAATTTTAATTACAATGCACCGTGGCATGAATCCAAGGTACTTTGTGTTCTGTTGCTTTTGATTGATTTCCTAAATTCAGAGCACAGATAGAACTAATTTTAAAGTTGAGTCTATGACTGGATCTCAGATCAACAAAGCTCAAAGGTAAATCACATATTAAAAATACATATATTATTTAAAATGTTGATATTAACTTTAGGGAGAAATAGGTATAGTTTTATGACTTTGAAACTGCCAGTATATTTTCCTAGTTTTTTTTTTTTTTTTTTTGATGATTGCCTTATAAAATGGTCATTCCTTTTTAGTGCAGAAAACATAGAATATTTTTCAGTAAAGAATGGTTCTATGAAAAATTTTGGAACATAAAAAAATGACTTTAGTGCTACTGATCTTTCATATGTAGTTTACTTAACTGCTCATCATAGCTGTACATAGCTGATGATCAAAGTTACTGGGTCCGTGTAACTTAACACTGAGTCTTAGCTTTCTCATTAAAACATAGAGCTAGGAGGGAGAAGGACCAGGACAGGAATGGGAAGATCACAAAGGACTATGGTGATGGTGCATGGGGGAATTGGTGGTGGGAATTTCATGGGGAAATCATACATTGTACAAAAATGAAGGATGATATAATGAATATATTAAGAATAAAAATTTAGAAAAAACATGGGGTAATAATTTTTTATCTTCTGAACATTATTATAAAGTTTGAAGGAGATAATATTTTTAAACTACCAGTACCTGTGAGTGCTTAATTAACATCACTCATTTATATTGTATAGACACAATCAATATACTGTACAATGAAAATATTACATTTCATAAGAATCCTGACACAAATGGTTAATCCCATAAAGATATTTAACTTACTAAACTGTATGTCAGTACATTGTTTTAAAAATAACATAGGCTGGTAGAGGAGATGGAGGTGGTTATAAAAAGGCACTGTGAGGGATTATTGTGATGGAAATGTTCTGAATACTGATCTTATCCCACTAATATACTGGCTGCAATATTGTCCCATTGTTTTATAATATATATGCAAACTTTGGATCATCTCATCAGAGCAGGTGTATGTAGTGTTATTTCAAAGTTTAAGAATGGTGTTTTATTAAAATATAGCTACCATGTACATGTGAGGAAACCTAGATATTTACTAAGGTGACTTGCTCCAAAGATGACAAGCACTGAGGGACAAGAATGGAGGCATTTTGAAATGAGCCAAGATGAACTTAACATTTATATTTGCACATACAGTCAGAGACAAAATGCATACAAGTTCCTCAGGCTCTCTGAATTCTTCTTTTTTGTTATTTGTCTCTTGTTTAGGACAAAGGGAGGAATATAAATGGAAAATCACAATTTTGAAAACATCTATAGTATGATTTTTTTTAACATCTATGGCTGCAGAATATGTGGAGATTATAAAACAGAATTCACAGAGAAGGAAGGAAGAATTGTTATATGCTTGGTAAATTATTATGGCAGCTTGGATAGAGAAAATGGAAAGTAGAAAAGGTTGACAGATTTAACTATATTTGAATTAGAATTAGGAGATCTTGGACATGGAGGAAGAAAGAAATATAGCCAGATATATAGCTAATAAGGCTGACATAGTTGTCATTTACTAATATAGTAAGGCTGGATTAAATTCAAGTTTGGAAGAAAGGAGTGGAATAGAAATAGACTTAATGAATTGGTTAGATTTATAAATAATGTTAATTATATATATATATATATATATGTATATACATGTATCTGTATAATATCTGAGTTGAATTATAAATAGGTTGAAGATAAATATGTTGATAATGTTTATCTGGATCACCTTCTTACATCAAAAATAAATGCTCCAAGAATCAGTACGTTCCCTTGTCTCTCTCTCTCCGGGAAAGGTTAATATGCTCTACCGCTACTCACTCCTTTCACACTGTGTGCGTGCTGAAGATCATGGGTTCCAGCCAATAGCCAGAACTGTTCTTTCAATCAGTAACTTACAAGCAGAGGCACCAAAAGCCTTACTCCCAAGTTCAGGTCCAGGCCCAGGCCACTGAACTGGCAAGTTTCTTCTCTATCAAGAAGGAGTATCAAGAAGAAGGAGTCAAAAACTGGCTCTCATAAATTAAGGCCCTATCTGGAGAGAAGATAAGAATTCTAGACTGGGAGTAGGCAGCAAACTGGGGGCAGAAAAGGGAATTTTTGTCACCATTCCATCATGGGAATCAGGGGACATTGGACTCTTATCTACTACCTGCTCTATAGCTCCTGGCCTCCAAGAGAATCAACAAACACAAAGAGATCTAAACAAACACAGAGAAGTTTGCTCTGGCTGGAGTAAGTGACAATTAGGAAGCTAAATTGTACAGTAGTTTGTGGGAGGATGACGATGGGAGACTCAGCTCCTCACATGAATGCCAACCTTATGTACAATTAGTTGTTATTTAGGTAAATATGTTTGCCAGGGAAGAAGACAGTTGAATAACTAATATCCAAGAGAAGGTTTTATTAGTTTTACTATACATAATAAAATTGCCAATTGATAATGGATGCTTAATCTACTTAGTAAGGCCATTGATTAGTATAAGCAATGAAAATCAAGTAATAACCCAAGATTTTTGTCTAGGTTAGAGATTTTAATTTCAGTACGAATATCACAAAGACTCTTATGGTAACATGAAGCTTATACTGTTTAATAATGGGTAAATAGAAGAAAAAGCAGGGATATATGTTATGGGCCTGTACATATCTGATGTTAACTGCTTTATTTTAGGTCATTTTAAAAATAAATAAATAAATAAATAAATCTTGTGGTTTGACATTCCATGTAGGATAGAAGCTTATTTTCATAGGAGAAAAATAAATCTGATAATCAACACTTTTATAATTAGTGGCACATGAGCTAGTTAAGAGTTCCTGATTTGGTATTTTCCATCATAACTATTAAGAGTCCTTTTAAAGTTTGTTTCCACATAACCAGAGGTTGACCGATCATAAGTACATAACAGAGTTTGGATACAGGTCACACCTTTTAGTTCATAGTGTGGCTACTGAACAGCTTCCTTTGGTCACGATGCACATCAGAATGGATGCCAAAATTGGTGTAATTTTTCTCACAGTATCTTAACAATAGTGTGGCGGTAGTATAAGGCAAGTAACTGTGCATATCCAGTGAGAAAGTGCAGACTATTACATGGAGATATTTATAAGCCTCAGAGAAAGGCGATCTCAACATGCAGGTCAGGGAAAATAACCACAAGCTGTTTATAAAGTCCTTCTTGGATAGAACTATGGACATACAGTGTATGTCAATTAGAGCTGGTTTTTGTTTTGTTTTCGCATCTTGGCACATTAAGTTCCCACCAACATTTTTTTTTTTAATATTTATTTATTTTTTCATATGGAACTGGGGTACAGGCCAGAGATGTGGAGGGTGATAGGATTCACCAGAGACAGAGAAGGGAACAGAACAGGCAGATCGGCGAAGTACACTGCTGAGGGGAGCAGGGGGTGAGCCAGAGAGGTCTGCCGCGCCATGTGGTCACCTCGGGGGCAGGCGGGAATCGAACTCATGCGGAAGTGGCTTTAGCTTCTCACTGCTGCTGTACTTTAATTCGCAGCACCACCAGGGAGGGTCCCCCACCAACATTTTTTAATAAGCTTTTTAATTTGTTAGTTTCCTAAATGGGTCATTTAATGAATTGTTTCTAGCAAGGGTTGCTTTATGGACTCAGAGATTCCAGGCTGAACAAACTACTAGTAGATTGAAAAATACAAACATTTTCATCTCTGAAGTTTTATTTATTTATTTATTTATTTATTTATTTATTTATTGCAAGGTACAGTAAGATGCTTATATGGTGGGATTTCAGTAGGTTCTGTACTGCAGAAGGACCATAGATGAAGAGTGATGACTTCAAGAACATTTCCTAGCTAAATATAGCTGCATATCCTTGGCTGAGATCTGTCTCCAAAATAGAGTGGATTCCTTTAGTCACAAGTTTTAATTGTTGGATAGATTTTCTTATTCTTGCTGGCTTCTTGGAATGTCGGAGTTATGTATTTTTTTTGGGGGGGTGTTTAATTTTGGCTCAGTTGAGGGGTTAAAGAGGATAAGCAAGCAGTTTTTCTGCCTTGGCTTAACCCAGAGTAATTTAAAATGTATCTGTAATGTGGCTTTTTCATACATGTTATTGAAATTATTTTTTTTCTCTTATATGGCTTTCATTACAGATACTGGGGTCTCAAAGAAAGAACTAGAAAGGTGGGAGGGTTTCTTCCAGAAAACATAAATATGAAAAACAGTAATATACAAGTTAGAACAATTGATTCATATTAATATTCTGAAATTATTTTTATAGTAGTTTGTGCAAAAAATCACATAATGGCTTCATAAAGGTAATTGTTTCATATGCCTAAAAAATTTAACATTATAATGAATGATAACTAATTCTAATCATTGAGAAATTATTTAAGTTACTCCTTAACTCATCATGAACATGAAAAACTTGGTAAAGCCATTTTATTAAAACATATTTTGGCAGGTGACTGCATCTGAGATAATGTTAAGGAGACTTTTAGGTTAAGGTTCCTAAGATGATTTGGTAAAATATTCCACTATAGGGCCCTGCTTGGTGGCTTAACAGGTTAAAGCAAAACACTATGAAACCATCACAGTCACTGCACCATGAGTTCAATTCCGACCAAAGAGGTGACCCACATAGTATGGCGGTCCTCTCCTGACCTGCCCGTTGCTCCCCTCAGCAGTGTATTTCAGTCTTTCTGCCCGTTCTGCTCCCCACTGTCTCTGGTGAATCCTCTCACCTTCTGCACTTCTAGCCTGTGCCCCAATTCTGTATGCATAAATAAATGAATCTTTAAAAAAAATAGATATCTTTCTTCACTTTAAAATGTTCTGATATTTGGCTTGCAGAAATGATGGTTGACAATTAAAGCAGAATTTTTAAGCATTGTGGAAAATGAATTGTTTACTTGGGAACAAAACGTTCAAGGGCACATAGTTGTTTTGTACTTATGAAATGCTAAAAACAAAGTTAAAAGTGGTAAATTGAATATTAGAACGTGCTATTTTTATTTTCACTAATCTAACCAATTGCTGGTAACAAGAATGCATTTAGGTTTTGTGGTTATTATGATTGGAAGTGGTACCAGCTGATTCCAAGCACTATTATTAATGAATAAAAATGCCAGTTAGTTGCCCAGGTTTTCTAGAACAGACAGAAGTAAGTCTTTCATTTGAGTGTTACCAAGAAGAATTTATAGAACTACTTTTGCTTTGCATTTTTGAAAAATTAGACTAAACAAATCACTGAATACCCAACAGAATCTGTGGTAATACCTTTCTTCCTTTAGTTAGTGTGAAATCCAAATGCTGAAAGTTAGACTCTTGACTACATTTTTGTTTTGAAAGGTGTGGAATTTATGAGGAATACTTATTTTTCCTTTTATTAAAAACCCTAGTAGATCACATTTGGAAGAAATGATTCACATGTCTGAGTAAAATAAAAAGAATGTAATATTCTAAAAATCTGAGCAATTGAACAGACAAGGTAAACAGTAAAGAAATAACATAATTTTAGTCTTACTGGAGAAATTTGTGAAATTTATGAAAGGAAATTTCTACTATTTTACCAAGAATTATCCTCCTAAGGCCCTGGTTTATATATTTTTAATTTTCAAACCAATAAGTTGTCTTTCTGTTTTTAATTGGATACACTGAAGTTAAGTGTTTCACAGAAAGGTATATGATATTGTTAGTAAGTGAACTGAGGGTCACCCACCCCTCTCCTCTGCTACATAAAGCTAAAACATATTCTTACAGTGAAAGAACTTTAATAGGATAGTGTGCATAAAGAGAAAAAATGATAAGTTTCCAAATAAACACCCGAAGTTACCCACCCCAGCGTGGGTAAATGCCCAGCCAAATAGGTTGGCTCCAAAACTTGCCATAGGTCTCCTGGTGGGCAACCAGAGAGAAGCGGTAGAAGAGACCTGCAAGTGTGGTATGAAGGAGTAAAATCAAGGTATAAATTAAGGTAATGGCTGCCATTTTTAGCCTCCTGGAGGGTCTTTACCCATATCTCTTCCAAGTGGCTCTACATCTCTTACCTCGTTTCTCTTACCATCTTCTCAATGACCTCATGCAACACGAAAACAGAGAGGCAAATGGGGGTATTCCATATGGCTCTCCAATCTGTGTGCCTCATCTTGCAATGAGTAACACAAACAATCCCAATCAGGAGCAATAATCATTATAATGTGTTTTGTACTTAATTTAGTTTTGTCAATATGCTCATGTATATATCTAGGTATATGTATAATGAATGAGCAAGAAGTTTTTGATCTGGACATTCCAATTTTAAGGCTTGTTGATCATAAATATCTATTGTTAGATTATCTTTTTGTGGGGAACTTATTAGAATGTAAATAAATTCTAAATAATTCCTTTATGTTTTCAATCTGTAATTGAATACATGCTCATGATTAATGTAAATTTCTTTTTTTCCCTAAATTTTAATAGTTATTATAAACAGGCCCATTTGACCTCAGCTGTTGATTATACATGATATTGAACTATCCTTCAGAATCAGAAAATTTGGAATATGTATTTTCAGAATAACTATTATCATCATTGTAGGTATTGTGTTTCAGGTATGTGTATTAGCTTGCAAGGAGACACCTGTTTAAGTAGCAACAGCAAACGGGTAGATATTGCTTTCTTCCTATTTACTCTTATAAGGATATATATATATCCCTATTCATGAATGGAGATAGATAGTTGGGCGGTAGATGAGAGAGAAAGGTTTGTGAACAGTTACATTTTTAGTTCAAAGTAATTTTCTGGGAAGACAGTCACATATATCTACTACCGAGAATAGGCACACCCTTGGGCAAACTAGAAATAAACAGTTGAGGACAAACAATACCACTGTTTGCTTGAAAGAGAACTTAATTGCAAAAGATAAAGTTACATTCAAATTGGAAATTCAAAGCTTTTCCTTTTTCTTTGCTTAATAAAATGAATTACTGCTCATTTCATATTAGATTTGTTTCAAACTTTATCAGATTAAATTATTGCCAACATTTTCAAAGGATAAGAAGCAATTTTATTTTTAATGTAGCCATAAACACATTTTTTTTCTTAATCTATATGCTATGAGCTTTATATGACTTTATCTAATTAGACTATCTCCCATTACTTCTAGGAGATTTGATTATTCTAAAATGGCACTTAGTAGTTTAATAAACCTGCTTATTATGTCAGTTTCTCAGAAACAGGTGATGGTGTTGATGATGATGACTATTATTACTATTTTTTTTTTTCTTATCTTTGTCAGGAGGATCTATCTGAGGAAAATCTACCAGAGAAACTCTTGAGATGATTCCTAGAGATGATTCTAAGAGATTGGCATAAGGAGGAAGAGGGAGGCCCATGGAATCAGTTTCCGTGACAGAATCAGGAAGATGAGTGATGGGCTTAGCGAAGCCTGTCAGGATCAGCAAATGAGAAATAATACACAGATGGAGTTAAACCCTCAGCATATATTTTGATTCAGAATGAAAGGTGAAAACTAGGCAGCTCTCATACAAGACAGAATTAGGTATGAGTCTATAGGAGCTTTTAGGATCTTGATGACTGAGAGCGAGAAAGAAAACTGAGAGTGGCTAAAAGCAGGGAGCCTGAGCAAAAAGACAGGTGATCCGAATTGTTTATGCTGCTAATGTAAAACAGCGCTCTGATTTATATATTTCAAATATGAATTACTACTATCAATATGCGCTCTTGTGCATATATCGCTGAGATTAAATGGAAACTAGAAAGAAAAGTATTGTTTACTATAAAGTTAGATCAGAATATTACTGTCCAATTTATCTTCCCCATAAAAAAAACTTTGAATCTATCAGAAATAATTTTTATAATGGTAAGTATTACCAAAGGCTCAGGAAAAACTACCAAGAAAGCTTGAAGTTAGCCCAATTCAACTCCCGAATCCTTTATGTCAGATCTGTATCTAAAAATACATATTTTGTTAGTGTTGCTGTTTCCTTATTTCCATTATTCATTCTATGCATAACATTGATATATATCTTTCACTTCAGCATTAAACTCTCTGAAAATATTATGTAAAAGACATTTGAAAAGATATGAGTATATATTCCTAAAACACATACAGTAATATATAGCAGCATTGTCTCATTAAAAAAATAACATTTCAAAAACATTACAAGAAAGGCAGTGCTAATAAGTAATGTTCTTGAATCAAGTATTTTCTACTATTAACAAAAGAGCTTCTTCAGGTTAAAGTGAGTCATCCAATCTATTCTCAACATACTCTTTCAATCATCTTAATTTCTCTAAAGACATTTAAAAATCACTAAAACATATCCAACAACCATTTAAAAAATGGCACAGCATTATTATTTTGCACTAATTGTAAAGGACTCTTTATGACTCACCTTATATTTTTGTTATATCTTTTGTGAGTATTGACTACTTTCTTCCATGAAATGCCATTTTTCTTTAGCATCCTCTTTGTACTATGTAATCTGTTATCTTTTTGTCCACTTAATATTTTTTAAATTTCTCATTTATTTTTTAAAAAATGTGTGGTGATATTGGATATGCTTTACATACCTTTATTTATAAAGGCATCAGTTTCATGGATTCATTTTCTATTCACAAAAATACCTTTTTGCAATCTTGGCTTTCAATGATTTCTTTGTAGATAAATTTAATCAGTTTGTTTATAAATGTTTCCATTACTTATAAATATATGCTTAGTATGTCTGAGAAGAGAAACGCTGATATAAGGAAGGGAAGATGGTAGATAGTTTGCTTAGAAATTGAAAGCAAAGATTATGGCATGGACATTAATTCAGTTCTATCTGTGTTGCCACAGAAGGTAAAAATTCTATTTCCATTTCTTACAGTTTCACATTTTGGCCACATTTTAAACATATGCTCCCTATATGCTAACTGTATTATAGCATCAAGATAAGGAGAGAAGGAAAAGGATACCTTTGTAATTCATACTCAGCAAACTGTTACTTTGATTAAATCATTTAACCCTACTAAGATACTTTAGAAAGGGTTTAGCATGAGATATTCCTTAAATAGTTTCAATCTTGATGTGACACACTTTTACATTTATTTTCTAAGCAAATCAGCTTTCTTTGTTTTGTGACTTTTCATATTCATATCACTGCTGTAGGAGTGCTGAAGAGCTTCTAAACGCTGGCAAAGAAATGTGTGCCTGCAGGTGCCAGAGTCCATTAACCTCAACTAAGTAACTTCATTCTCAGCTGTAAGTTTGTGTCCATATATTTCATTATCTCCTCCTTTACTCTCAGCTGCCAGAATAGTTTTGTTGTCATTTACATAATTTAAACTGCTGTCACTGACAATCTAAATGTTATTGTACTGCACCTGTTGATTCCAATGTATAAAATATATACATATATATAGATAGATAGATATAGATAGATAGATATAGATATTTAACTGGTCTATCAAAGTGAGCTTATTTTTAGTGTTGCCTTCAAATTCATTATATTTTTTTATATAAAACTAAAAGAAGGAAGAAAATCTAATTACTTGAGCACAAATACCTGTGTCTTTTAAAGTGTACAGTCAATATTGTCTTAATGATTAAATTTATCTGTCAGGATCTTTATTGCCACCTCAAATACAATAATAATGTAAGAAATGTCAGATTCCTCTTTTTCTCTGAGTTATCTTTAAAGGACACTACGATAATCTTAGAGATGCAAAGTTTAAGAAGAAGCACATTTCAAAGGAGCATCTTGTGCTATGCATTGTAGTAATTTACCTGAATGCAGGACACCTTGCCCCAAACAGTAGGATAAATCACTTGCCAGTCCACTTTAATTCTTGCTTTTTCTCAATTTCACATCTTTTTCATCTATAGACTGACTTCATTCCTGGAATCCATGAAGCAGTTTATATCCCATTTTCTAGTGCCTGCTTCTTTTCATATAATCTAAATTAACCCAACTCCACCAGACAATTGAGCTTCTAGACAAAAGCTCAGTTCATCATTATAAAGCTGACCCAAAGGAATGGGTAAGAGGCTTTTACATAATAAAACACTGAGCTCTGGCAATCACGACTTTTATTAACTGGCATACCCTAAAGAGTCTAAGTAAACACGTTTGAAAAATTGATTTCCTTGGGTAATATACTTGGATGTCCTAAGTAAAATCCTTTGTTGAGTGGTTAGGTTGGAAAAGACAGAAATGAAATAAACTTTGTGTTGTTACTCTGATCATCTTTTTTTTTTTAAACCTGGAATAAATAACACTAAATGTGAAACTTATAAATGCTTTTATTCAAGCAAACTAAAGTTCACCAATGTCTTGTTTTTTTTTAAAAAAATATATTATTATTATCATTATCTTTCAAAAAAAATGTCCAGTCTAACACACAACATCATTCTTACATGTTCTTATTTTATATTGGCTGTACTGTTTGGGGAAATAGCATGTTACTATCATATGCTGTTTTAGAATTCAGTTGTACTAATTTTTTTTTTGTATCATGTCTTTTGTGAAAGGTTTTTTCCTAAAAAAACAAACAAACAAACAAACAAAAAAAAAACAGAAAAGAAGAAAAGCCAGACAAGTAGTCAGATGTATGTGCCCAATTCTATGAAAATTTCGTAATAATTTTTAATTATTAAGAGAAAACTAATCATTAAACAACAGATGACAAGATTTTATAGAAAAAAAAAAAAGAAGACCCAAATTAGTTGGCATGAAATTTGTTCAGCTTTCAAAATTCTCCATCTATTGCACAAAATTTCTGTAACATATGCATAAAGATAAAAGTATGGTAATGGATAGACTATACTTCAAAGATACCTACAGTTCATGAAATACTTAGGTGATTCTGACAAAAGTAAAGGGATTTTCCATTAGAATTGGGTGTGTTTATTTTTCTGCAATTTCATTCATTTTTTCAGGGCTTACTTACTTCCCCTAATAGCACTGGTGGTTCATAAATAATCCTCAAATGGTTACCTGCCAAGTATGCTCTTCACCAACCTTCAAACTCTTTGACATGACTCATGATAAAATACTCATGAGCAAAGGAGTGCCTAAACAAAATTATTAGACTGATTGGATTTCAGTCATCATTTTCAGTTTATTTGTACAGTATGAACTTAGAAGTTTAATTTGATAATATCTTAATTAAAATAGTGCTTCTTAGAAGAGCTAAAAGCTTACTGAAGGATTTACTGAATTAAAATATTTTTGTTCATGAAGAGGAATATCATTTTTAAACATCTGTTTCAAGATTGCTTAAAGCCCTGCAACTTATTTTTTGGAAACATATAAAAATAAAAATATCCAATGGCTTGTTGAGCTTATTAGAGGTCCCAACTGGGAGGGACCATGAAAAATAAAATTAATTAAAATGGCTCATTCAAGCTTCAGTGAAAAGCATGCTCTAGTTTTAATAGATCTTTGTCAAAAATATTAAAAAATATTTTGTATATATTGCATGAAATAGAAACATCATTGCTATATACTAGGTTTAGAATTATTGCATATTTCACATTTTCTCATTTTATTTTTGTTTCTCAAATTGGACCTAATAGAAAAAAAAATCCTCCTGTAACCAAATCCACAGCTACTTTATTTGTTTAGATTCTGTATTGATATAAGCAGGTTTATCTAGCTTAGACACAGAACTGCAGAATAATTGATAGAGGATATCTACCTTCTTCTAACCTTTACCAATATATATATTTTTTTCTTCTAATGGCATGCTGTTTTTGAAAAAGCAAATTTGGAGTACTTAAATTCTAGTTATCAGTCTGCTAATATATTATTTGGACTTATTTGCAAAGATGTACTAAGGGATAATTCAGTTGCTTGATGTTAGGGGCCCCAGAAAAAAATAAAATTGGAATATAGCAAACCCTCAAAAAGTATTGTTCTTTCTCATGCTCTCTTTCTCTCTTCATTCTCTTACCCTTCATCACTGAGTCAGTTCACACACTTTCTTCAAATAACGAAATGAGGTGACTTGGTCAGTAATCATTTTAAATAGTAAAACATTAAGCAAATTATTCTAATTTAAATATTACAACTTCAAATCTTAAATTTAGAAGGAACTTAATTTTCTAGTTTTATATGATGTTTCTTATACAATATAATCAAATTTAGCTTCAGGGTTTAAAAGTATGCCATAGTGAAAGTTTCTTCTATGTTATCAAATAGAATGCAGAGCCCCAAAATTAAGATCAGTGTGTGGAGACTGAGCACACCGCCATAAATACCTTGTACAATATATGCAGATCTATGTAGTAATCATTAACTTCTTGTAAGTGCAAATGTATAAACATTTGACTGAATTAATTATTGCTGACCTACTGAAAAAATTAGTTCCCTTTGTTATCACAAGTTCATAAAGGCCTAACAGACTCAGCCAGTATTTTTCTGAGACTGACTTGAGACTTAGTCATTTTATTTCTGAGGAAGGACAACAATTGAGACAGACAGAATTTATAGACACTGTTAAATGCAGATATGGGTTTACTCTCATGAAGACAGGAAGAGCAATTCCATTAGAAGTTTCTTAGCCAGCGAAATTTTGGAAAACACATGGGAAATGTATACTCAAAAATCAAACTCCTTAATTCAAACTTATTTCCTCTGACTCTGGGCAGGTAGAATACATTTGACCTTTTAACAAAACGGGTTTAAACTATCCATGTCATTTATAAAAGGATTGATTTTTCAATAAATATAGCACCATACTGAAGTCTATTTTCCTTTTTTGGGGGTTTCCCTTATACCCATTTGATTCTCTAGCATACTTTGTTGTATGAATGATGTATATCTTATATATAACAGACAAAATAAGTGCTTACTACTTATGTTTTAGGTAAGGGCTCCCTTGAATAATAGACTATTAATGGTTGAGTTCTAGGGCAATCACAAGTTATAGGGAAATTTCAACTGCTTAGGGATAGTGGTGGGAGAGAGGTAAGAAACGGGTGGCAGAAAAGATCAATGCTACTCATCTCCCAGCTATTCAAGGGTCGGCTATGATATTCCTGTCTATAATAGTGCCTATGTAAAATGGGTATGTATCTACCTAATAGATTTATTGTTAGTAGCAAGTGGTTTGTTTCATGAAAATAAATAAAAAAAAGTGCCAGGCATAGAGTTTTTATTTTATATATGTTAACTACTTTTTTTGTACTTTTATTTGTGTGTGTGTGTGTGTGGTTGTTGCTGTGTGGAAGGAAAGTTGAATAAATATAATGGATAGTATCCACTGTTTTGCATTTTCAAAAGGCAAAAATCACCTGGAACTGAATAGAGTGTTGCTTCTTTTAGCAAAGCCACATTTTCTCTGATTTGCATAATCCCCACCCAGCACACATACCTCTTTGGGTTATTTGAATGCCCAGGTATATACTTAATGTTTTTAGCATTGTTGTGTGTGCATTTTATTCATAAGAACAGAAGATCCAAGAAGGATTTGTATAGGAGAAATGTAAATTGCCTGCTAATAGGTAGAAAGCTGTAAAGGTTACCAACTGTATAATCCATTTCCAGAAAGTATTTTTTTATTATTAATTTAGACTGATTATGCATCAGTATAATCTGAGAGCTTTAATGTATGCAGGCTTAGTATTACATTTCCCTATTATCCATATTCCAGAGTAATTTTATAAAAATGAAAATAAAACAAAATTGATCCAAACACTTTCCTAGAGCAGATTTAACAAACACTGCATTAAACTTAAGTAAATGTGAAAGTCCCTAAGTCCTTTAGTTACATTATGTTTCTTAAGCATATACTTAATTATATATATACATCTTTTTTAAAGATTTATTTATTTGTGCATACAGAACTGGGATCAGGGGTGGTGAGATGATTCACCAGAGACAGAGAGGGGAGCAGAACAGGCAGATCGACGAAGTACACTGCTGAGGGGAACAGCAGGAGGGTCAGGAGAGGTCTGCCATGCCATGTGGTCACCTCTGGGGTTGCGGGAATTGAACTTTAGCTTCTCAGTGCTGTGCTTTAACCCGCTGTGCCACCAGGGAGGGCCCTAATTATATATATATTTTTAAGGAGAATTAATGACAAAGCTGTTTGGGATTGAAGATTATAAAAAAAAATTAAGCAACAATGGATTTAAGAGTGATAAGCAATTCTAAAATGACAACACATTAAAATAATCTCCAATTTGACTGGATGATTTCAGATATATATATATATATATATATATATATATATATATATATTTAATTCTGAATTATGTTGTTTTAAGGTCTGCTCTTCAGTGTAATTAAAGATAAAAAAGAATAATATTCTTTATACTTACTGGATATTTCTTTCATCTCCCCATATCTACCTACTTTAACAATTTATTAACTGCACTATTATATGGAAACACTTTAGAAGATGTTATACATTTGTTTATGTTTCCTAAGCATCAAAAAGTAAAGTATTTTTTTAAAAGATAGGTGGTAAGGCGGGTTAAAGCACAGCACTAAGAAGCTAAAGCCACTTCAGCATGAGTCCGATTCCCAACCCCAGAAGTGACCCACATGGCGCAGCAGACCTCTCCTGACCCACCCTCTGCTCCCCTCAGCAGTGTACTTTGTAAGTGGCCTGTTCTGTTCCCCATTCTGTCTCTGGTGAAGCCTCTCAACACTCCTGAACCTCTGGCCTGTACCCCAGTTCTGTATGAATAAATATTAAAAAAAAAAAAAAGTTTATTCTCTAAGATACAGTTAGAAATAAAGTTTCTCTTTCATAGTGATGGGTAGTTTTTTTTTATTTTTGTTTTAAAGGCTAAACTTTCAACATAAGTTCACAGGTAACATATATCTGTCCTAAATTATTATAAATATGTAGTCTAGTTCTTTCCAGAATGGGAGAGTTCCTCAGTGTACCTGTAGTATATTAAAACTGCAAATCTGGTGATCAAATCCATCTTCATAATTTAGCTTTATGTAAAAATGCATTAGGAAGCTTCTTATATTGTTTAATTTGCCTTTTGCCATTCATGGTATTTCCGATCCAAAATTATTACTCCACCTTTAGAAATTCATTTATTTGGTGTTAAAACATCATTGCCTTTTAGAGTTTCCTATTTACTTGCAATTGTACTTGAAAGGTAATTCCTTAATCTTTCTCAACTGCTGATAAATTAGTAGGGTGTGCAGGACACCTGCAAATTTTGACAATAAGTCAAATCCAATGTCCTATGGCACAATTCAGCTAAAGAAAGATGGCATTGACCTAGGAAATCAATCCTTTCTTCAAGGTCACAAGCAGGCATGGAAGAATAATGAAGAACTAAAGAATATCTGGATCTAAGATGAGAATATTGGGGTCACACACAAAGATGAATGGGAAATGCTAAGACTCCAGCAACTGGAGCTAAGTTTTTATTTATTTATTTATTTAAAATGCTAAAGGAAGTCTTTCCTTCCTCCACCTCCCCTCCTTATCTCTGGTTCTTCTTTGTCTTATCTTCCCTAGCACATGGCTTAAAAGAAACAAATAGATATAATCTCTGAAGCCTCCCCCCCTCCATTTGCTCATTAGATCTTTAAGGGTGCTATTATACGCTCCTTCCTCTGCTGTTTACTTTCTTTTTTATAGTTACTGTGGATCCACATGTATCAATTCTGTTTGTCTCATATTTAATTTTCCTAGAGTGAGCCTGAAGAATTTTCTTCTTCTCTTTATAATACAATATGCTGTTTTTATCCATAAAAATACCATATTTAATAAAGCCAGAAAAACACTACACATATCGAATACAATTAACCCCACTGACATCCATTTAAATATACTAGCACTTAAATAAATCACATAGATCCTAAGATTCACAAAAATTTTATCATGTCTGATATACTATGCTAATCAATATTTGATTTAATGTTGAAGAGATTCCATGTGATAACTACAAAATTATAGATTGAGAAATGAGCACAGAGTGCTTAAGGGATTTGTGTAATATACACAACTGTGTTTGAACACAAACACAAATCTGACACTAGAGTCAGGCTGGTTTTTCAGAACAATGCAGTAATGTCCCATGAGAAAAGCAACTACATCCTTCAAAGCCATGGAAGGCCAGATTCAAGTTTAGAATTATCCACATCAGAATTCCATGCCTAAATGGTTTGGCATGGGGAGAGCCACCCTCCAGTTTGAGACTCATTCTGTTCTTAATCCATATCACCAGTGAAAGAAACCTCTTCAAAGGACAGGGGATCATCTACCTTTTACATCATTTGCCCTGTCAAAATCGTTACTTCTTAAGCAACTCCTAGAACTAGCTTTTTACATACTTGAGATATTATCTGACTTTAGGAAGATGAATGTAGAACAGAGAGACCTATAGATCCTGAGGATATCTCTGAGTGTTTGTGTTGGAAATTCCGAAGCGGGACTGTATTCTGTAAGGAAAATTAACAACTCCAGGGCTTCAGATCCATGGACCCCACCTCTTCCTGTCACATGTAGATGTGAAGGACTCTTCTATTTGATTCTAATAGTAGCACTTATAAATAATTCTAAAAAAAAATTACATGTGAGGCAATGGTTAATTCAACAGAAGACTGCCATTAAAGAGAGTATTAAATAAAGTTGGGTGAGTATCCAAAAACTTTGACAAGGATATAATTTAAAAGTCTACTTTAGCAAGAATTCTTTAGAAAGAATAGAAAAAAAAAAGTAGTAATTATCTGATACAAACATGGATAGAGAAAAAAAGACAGACATACAGGCATATGTGGAAGTAGAAAGTATGGAAAAATCCCAGAAATAAACTGTAACTCATCTTAATCTTGCCCCTGAGAAAACTGACAAATTATTCAACTCTATGAAACCTTAGAGAAAGAAAGTAGAAACCCAGCCATTCTGCATGTCCTGGGTATTTCTACAATATAACAGAATAATAGCTTCATTGATGAAGATTGGGTGGATTTTCTACAGGGTTCCTACAACTGTGTTTGAAAACAAGTTCAAGCTTGGGGGGAAAAAAAACTGGTAAAGATGGTTTCCCAATAACTGTGGAATTCATTAAAGCTTCATTATATATGGAAGTTGAACTTACCTTGAAATATTTTATTAAACAAATAAATAAGAATTTTATTTATTTATTTATTTTATTATACCAAAGATAAAGTTATTATCAGTCTGCCTTACTTTATATAGTGCTGTTTTACGTAATCAGTTTAAGACTCGGGATCACCCTGTAAAGCAAGTATTTATTTTGCTTCTTTTTCAGATAAAATGATAGAAATATAGAGAGGTTTATTTTTTTAACTCTGGAAGTTATAAATATTCCTTGATCCAATAATCAGTCATCATTCTGAGCAGGTTAGCTTCACTGATAGGGGTATATATGAGTGGTAGATAACAGTCCATCAGTTTTACCAGTAGTCCTGTCTAAAGACTTCTTGTCACATATGATAACTCCCATAGCCTACAACATTATAGTTATTTTGCTGTTTTTGCTACCATAAGTATAATAATAAGTGGGAATATGATATCTTGTGCTATTTCGTGAAAAAAAAAAAAAAACGGATAACTGAGCACAATTATATTATTGAAAATATTAAGAACAATAAAAAATTAAGCTCATAATTTATCTTAAAAATAATGTGTCTTACTATGGTTCCAAATTCAGTCATCTTATCTACGGTCGATAATAAAGCTTGGAATCAACCTTGAATTTTAAAATAGTTCCATGTATTAAGGATAAGAAATTTGATTAACCTTATTATTTATGAAATTCACATATGAAACATAAATTCAGATGAAATAATGCACAGATAAAATGACAGCAAAAATATAGAAATATTTTATATAATACTCACTAGTCTTTCAGTAATATATTTTGCAAGTGTCTAAAATTATAATTAATTATTTATTACCACTTATCAGTGCCAATATAATATATCTAGCCTGCAAGATGTTGCCAGCACATTCAATGCTCCCCATTACTCAATAAGATAGTAATACCAACTATATAAATTGAAGTATGACTTTATTGTTATGACTCTGACAGGATTAGTCAAAAGCTGGAATGTGAGATAAGCAAAAATAGCTGAATCTTAAATTTTTATCAGTAGGACTGAAAATTGAGCATTTTCAATATCCTGAACAAATGTTAAGATCACCATTTCCAAAGTATTTTATTATTAAATGAAGTTTAAAGATATAGTTTTAAGATCTTAATTCTGCCCAAGATGATTTTGCTTTGTTATGAATAAAAAATTTTATCAGAACAGATTAAATTTACTTTCATTTAGGGCCCTCCCTTGTGGCGCAGCGGGTTAAAGCACAGCACAAAGAAGCTTAAGCCACTTCCGCATGAGTTCGATTCCCGTCTGCCCGGAGGAGATCCACAAGGAGAGGCAGACCTCTCCTGACCCGCCCGCTGCCCCCCTCAGCAGTGTACCTTGACAGTCTGCCTGTTCTTCTCCCCGCTTTGTCTCTGGTGAATCCTCTCACCCTTCGCATCTCTGGCCTGTACCCCAGTTCTATATGAATGAATAAATAAATCTTTAAAAAAAAATTTACTTTCATTTAAAACCGACTAAGTGTGGTATTTAGTTATGTGTATATATACGTTTTTGAATGTGTAAATGCGATTTTTTACGTATTTGGAGAGCAACATTGTGTGTGTGTGTGTGTGTGTGTGTGAGGGGCATTATATCTCAATTCAAAAATAACATCTAATGGGCTACAGTGCACAGTTCACAGAGATGGTAATTTTCTGGTGCATAGAATCACTTTCAGTCAATCTAATCATTTCTTTTTATTTTTTTTTTCACAGCTACTTTACTTTCAGTGGATCTGTTTTACAAAAGGATGAGTGATACTCTTAATAGTTTATTTCTTAACCCTATTGTATTCTAACAGACAGAATTCAAAGTACTTTTAAAATGAGCACCAACATATATCTTATATGTCATCGTTACCATATTACTGCCAACTAAATCCTAAATGCTTCATCAAAAATAAATAACAGGGCTTCCCTGGTGGTGCAGCGGATTAAGTCTCTATGAAGGGCAGCCACTGCAGCACGAGTTTCATCTCCAGCCAGGTTGGTGACCCACAAGGCTTGGCAGAACGCTCCTGTCTTATCCACTGCTTCCTTCAGCAGTGTTATTTCAGTAAATCTGCCTGTTATATTCCCCACTCTGTCTCTGGTGAATCCTGACACCCCACCACACCTTTGGCCTATACCCTTGCTCTTGTATGCATAGATAAATAGAAAACTAAGACTTTAAATATTAATAACAGAGAAGCCCAAACAGTCAATTTTCTTTTTGACTCTGGTGAGAACTGTATCTGCCTCTCCTCTAGATATGGGTCTCAACCTGATAGTAGTCTACACTGTAGATTTCTGATATGTCTGAGTAATTGGGCTAGGGATCCTTCTAGGCAAACTCTCTTCGATGAAATAGGGTAGAATTACTGTTTGGGGAGGGTAGAATTATTGTTTGGGGAGAGATAAATGTGAATTATCATTCCTCATAGATTTCTCTTGGCTGAAAGCATAGATGTAATTAGACATTCAACAGTTTCTCTTCTTCAGACTAATCTGTTTACCTCCATGTGGGTGGGCTTAAAACCAAATCTAAAACCTGAAAATGTTTTGTCATCAATGCTGACTGTCAGGGGCTTTGTCTATATGAAGCCAAAATAGCCAGATGGAAAATGAAAAATAACATCCATCATCTAAGCATTTTCTTTTTCCGATGCCAAGCATGTAGATACTTGGAAACAACATCATGGTTGAGTGAATGTTTTACTTTTAATCTAGATGTTTTGGCATTGTGTGGATACAACCCTTGTATATAACTTCCCATACAAAATTCCCATGTCTGCACAATGTAGATGTGATTTTAAAATTATTCACTTAAATGTGTGTGTGTGTGTGTGTGTGTTAACTTCTACAAGTGAATAATGCTTTTGGTTCAAAAGCATAATGCTGAATTATTATGTCATAATGCTGAATTATCAAAAAGCTAAATCACCTAAAGAGAAGAACATTCAAAAGTATCTAAAATTACTGGTCTACTAAGATTTGTGATAAGAAATGTATGTTTATATAGGTTAATTGTATAAAAGGTGACTTGATATGGCAGAGCAGACAGGAGAACTTGATAGTTCCATGAGTAATAGATTAGTTTTGGAAATTAAAAATGACATTTCCTCTCAGTAAGAATATGAATATGAATGGTATTTAAGTCCTGGTGCATGAATCAGTGAAAAAATACTGACCAAATGTAAGTTGAAACACAGGCACACTAATCTGTTTGCTTATTGTTATCTTATTGCAGATGTCATTTTAACACTATCTTATTGACCTGAAAAGCCACAACATTTACTTCCTGTATAGAATTGGCATCCCCCAGTATGTTATATATTTAGAGAAGTAGGGCAGGATACAACGCAACTGACTCCAAGGATACATGCTGCCAATATCAATGCTTTGAAGTAGGAGGCATTGAATAGAAAGTACTGGAAAGGGATTTCAGTCCTGATTGTTCAGAAGTCAGGATAAAAAATTAACAGTGCTTGATATATATATAAAAAGATAATTGCAAGATTAGAGGTACATTTTTGGTGCAAAATCAGTAACTTTATGCAATTGTGTGAAGGCTGAAAGCCAATCTCTGAAGTGTTTCAACACTTCTTCACCTTAAAAACAAACAAACAAACAAAAAAAACCTATTAAATTGATGTCTGATACCTATGATTATATACAACAAAGTAATTATGTAATAAATAATGACATCTTAATATATTCATCTTGCAAAACAAAATATTAATGTTATATTTGAAGAGCAGGGCTGAACAGGGAATGAAAAATAACTACTGGAGAAACCACTTCATTGAAATAGAGGTGAGCAGTGGGATTATTAACACTGTCTATTCTTTACCATAAAAAGTCCTGTGTCAGGACTTTTTATGCCATAGTTTTTTTTTTTTTTTTTTTTTAAAGATTTATTTATTTGTACATACAGAACTGGGGTACAGGCCAGAGGCTCAGGGGCGGTGAGAGGCTTCACCAGAGACAGAGTGGGGAGCAGAACAGGCAGATCGACGAAGCACACTGCTGAGGGGAGCAGCGGGCGGGTCAGGAGAGGTCTGCCACGCCATGTGGTCTCCTCTGGGGCAGGCGGGATTTGAACTCATGCGGAAGTGGCTTCAGCTTCTCAGTGCAGTGCTTTAACCCGCTGCGCCACCAGGGAGGGCCTATGCCATAGTTTTAATTGGTCTATATTTTTTAAATAATTGAAAACATTATTAAATTTTAGATTGACATTAAAATTTGTCTCCTGCATAAAAAGCAGTGTATATTGAAAATACACATTTTGGTTATTTTGTTTCTATATACATATGAGTAAAAGGAATCAGAATATCTTTCAATGGGAAAATATTAATACCACTGGAGGGAATCTGTGTTCATAGAGTCAGGCAGACAGTTTAGCTAGTGGAAACAGACATTATTAACAGTTGGCTAGATTAGACAGTGCTAAGTGTGCATGTCCTTGGCTAATTATATATTAAGTCATTTTCAGTTAGCTTAGTTCAGTCTTCATGTTTTATTTTTGTAGGATTTTCTAATTTATATTTGGTATTAAATGAAAGGAAGTTGGACATTAATGAGATTTCTTGATGCGCTGCCCCTTTGTGCTCTAACTTTGATCATTGGCCAATCTGTGAAAAGCATGTATACCTTGTCTGTTCTCTGCTACATGGTAGAAAGTACTTAGACTTTTCCCCCTTATCAACGACAAGTTGTATAAATCTGTCAATTTGACAAAGACATTTGTCTATACTTATATTATAATCACCAACTCAAATTCTTTTGAATAATTATGGTGATATTGTTATATCATCTTTTCTTTCACATAAGGTTTTTGTGATATATTTTTTTTTAATTTACTTGCATACAGGAACTGGGGTGAGGGCCAGAGATGTAAAGGCAATGACAGGATTCACCAGAGATAGAATGGGGAGCAGTACAAGCGGGCCAACTGAAATCACTGCTGAGGGGAGCATCAGGAGAGACAAGAGAGGTCTCCTGTGCCATGTGGGTCAGCTCCCTGGCCAGGGATCAAACTTGTGTTGTAGTAATTGGTGACAGCAATTGCATGATCTTTAACCCCTGCACAACCAGAGAAGCCCTCAATTATTCATTGTTTTTAATTTCAGAGAGAAGATACAAAGAAAACAGAGGAAAGAAGCATTGATATTTACTCATGCTTCAATTTATCGAGTAGTTTATAAAGCCACTGAACAACAGTTGCACTCTCTGAAGCACAAATCATACATTGAAAATGAACCTGTGTATGTGTGCATACAGCAAAATAAATCTTCTGACAAGGTAAAGCTAGTCACCAGTAACTGAATAATTAAACTTCAATAACTTGAAATATATCATTCTGTCCTACATTCCCTGCATGCTCTGTCTTCTTTGAGGGACTCTTCTGTGCACAATATCAGGACGCTTGCAAATATATATCTTTTTGGTCAGAAATTATGTTTCTCACGTCAGTCAGGTTTATACAATATGCATCTCATCAGAGAAAACTTCCTTGTCTACAATTAAAGTGTCCTTCCTGCTCACAGTACATTTCTCAAGTCTTTACCTTACCTCATTTGATTTTGCTCATTGCCCAAATGACATTGAAATCATGCTGTTTTACATACATTTTTTCCCCAACCTTCCTACCTAAAGGATATTGTTTCACAGTGAATTTTGCTCAAGGCCTGGAAGACCCTCTGGTATAACTCAGACACAGAAAAACTGTACTGAATAAAAACCAGAACTAAATGTGGTGGAACAGCTATGCATATAAGTGGAAGTAATGTGTTCCATTATTAGGAGAGAAATTGTGTTATGCATGTTTTTGCTTGACAAGCATTACTTTTTTTTTTTTTTTTGCTCAAAATACATTCACTTGTGTTTCTTCTTAATGAAAAAAAAATGAATTAAGAGTCCTTAAACAGTTTTCTCTTACCAACCATCTTAGCTTAATCTTTGGCAAGCACATAATTCTCCTTTCATCATAATGATATAACTGTCTCTTAGAAGACTTAAACTAACTTCAATTGTCCCCGCTAATGGAAGACTAAGCAATAATATAAATCATTTTAGTCTGTATATTTACAGAGAAAAGCTAGAAATTTCTTCTTTAAGTTGAACTTCCAACAGAGATTGAAATAAAAGAGATCACAGAGTAGTAAAAATGAAGGCAAGACTACCATTATCACAACAGTATACAGTCCATATGAGATCCAGAAGAATTTCAAAATATTTTCACCTTCACTCTCCTATTTAGCAACTTAATAAGATGAAAGCTTTTTAGTGCTTATTAGTTTGTTTTGTTTTAGCTTAGCACTCAAAGAAAATAAGTGATTCATTTAATCTGACATAGAGTATTAAATGGGGCTACAATATATTTTCAGCTTTTTTCTAGACTAAATCATATATCTATTTTTTTATTTCAAAAATACAAAAATAAATGTGGTAAATATGATGGTAAAATGGAGGCTTCCAGAGGGCTAAGAAAGGTAGAGATGAAAAGGAGAAAGAAACCCAATGACCTACAATGTTTGGCCTTGGGTGCTTTGGTGTTTTCTAGGTCATGGCAACATACATCTAAAGATGTGTGAACCTATACTCCTGTTGTATATTAATGTTACCTCAATTTAAAGTAAAATAAGTCTCAGTATAAATTCTGGGCTACAGAAAGGAGTCTTCATTGCACCCATTCTGTTTTGAGTGACTGCTATGCATGTGGAGAGTTGAAGTACCAAGTAAAGGAATGCTCAGATGGAAAACACACCGAGCGAAGCTCTGTGCACATCCACTGGAGGAAGGCCCGGACACTGACTGGAAAAGCTTTATGGTAGGAGTGACATTTGACCTGTGTCTTGAAAGAACAAAAAGGGATTTCTATTATTATTTTTAATTTTATTAGTGGACATCAGTGAAATTGTGAAGAAAACACACATGTATTCCACCTGTGTCTTGAAAGAACAAAAAGGGATTTCTATTATTATTTTTAATTTTATTAGTGGACATCAGTGAAATTGTGAAGAAAACACACATGTATTCCACTATGAGAATTTTTTTTTTTTCTGTAATGTGTTGTAAGGGAAAGACTACAGTCTACTTCCATCCATTATTATTTTATAGTAGTTCCTAACCCAGGTGTACATCACACAAGTTGATTGTATTTTCCAGCAGCTTCTTTATTCCTCTCAATTGTGTTTTATGACTTCATGACTTTCCAAGATGTCCTTTCATGCAAATCTAATTAGTCATTCACTTTTTTTTTTTCAAATACTCTATTGAGTATTCCAGAATTTTAGGAATTCGGTGACAATGAGATAATGACCAAACTATTGTTCTAAGGTTTGGTTGATTTGTTTGTCTGTTTTGGAATTATATGTTTTCTTCTTTGTTTGATCAGCAGAAATTTATTTTCTCACATTTCTGGTGGCTAGAGGACTGATATCAAGAATGTATTGATAAGGCGTTAGGGAAAGATCCAGACCAGTCTCCTTACTAAGCTTGTAAATAGTTGTCTTCTCTTGATGCCTCCTTTATAAATTGAGGTAACATTGTCTAAAACATTATATGAAATCCAGGTATCTGTCATTGAGAATCAACATGCATATACACTATATTAACCTCAGCACTAAAAGCCCAATTTTATATTTCATGACTTAATTTCTACTCCAACCTGGACTGTGCTACCTGAGCATCTCTTTCTGCTCCAATAGACTTCTGGACTTATTCATTCATTTATTCCCATGTTTGCTGTCAACTATGAACATAAAGAAATGAAACATCTAAGATGGCAACACTTACATTTAGTAGCAGCTCAAATGGATAGTTGGAAGAAATGGAGTTAGGCTGTCCTCTCTTTTACTGATGTTCATTTCTTTCAGGACCTCAGTATCTTCCTGGTCTTTGAATCTTAGGACCTTTCCTCTCATGATTTGTTGTAGCTGTAAGAAGACAGAGACACCCTTTTAAGTTAAGCAAATTTGAAAATTCAACTCCAGTTCCCTTTCTCAAAAGTTAAAATATAGTGTTTATTCATTGTGAAAAACAAAATGTGTGCTAATGATTTAGGATGTGGTTAATCTGACAATGTTATAACAGAAGAAATTCATCTGTAAGCAATTTGTTATAAAATTAAAAAAATAATGAAATTGTATAAACTGATTCAAGAAAGAGATGGGATACAAAAGTCTGCTTTTCATTAGTTCTGTTTTGCACAAATGTGAACATGGGATTTGGTGTGCTGACGTCATAGTGGTCAGAAAAGTGATTTAAAAATAATTTTGTTGTCATCGAAATAATGTTCAATTGAATATACCTTGAAAAAAGAAAAAGTTTAGGTACCATATATCCAGAATCAAATAAACAAATTGAGAATTTTGAGAGAATTCTAAACCTTCATCGTGAGGCTAAATGAGACTATTATACAAGATAAGTGACAATAAGGCAAGAAATGAAAATGTTGTTAAGCAAGCATAATCTTAGCCTATTTTATAAACTTCTAAGAAAGGGCATTTCTAATGACTGAATATTGATTAATTCTATCCCTTCTAACCAGTATGCCTATCCTTGTGAGATAACATTAACTTCAGCCTGTCAGTTAACAACTTAGTGTTCCTTTTAAGTAAAATATTCCTACTACATAACTAGGGAAGGATATATAAAAACTGAATTAAAGCTTACCTGGGTATCAGTGACCTCCAGAAAGATCACCAAGAACACATATATAGTTACTTGTGTTGATTATCAGAGGAAGAGAACACACACCATATAAAACCAGGAACTGGTTAGATGTTAGAAAAAATTTGCTATACAATTTTTCATGTATAAGAATGATTTGAAAGGAAATATCAAGACAGGGGATTTTGGTCTGGATTTGGGTACTCTCAGTCTATTTGGGATGCAGTAATAAAATATCACAGACAAGGTAAAAATTTTAAAAATGAGCAGATAAGATAATTTCCCTGTGTTTTCTTTTTTATTCAAATAGGTATTTTGCAAAAAAAAAAAAATCAATGATTACCAGATTTTTCTAAAACACAATTCTCCACATGATTAATCAACCTCCCAGGAATGAGCTTAGTCATGGTCCTGTAACTCCTGCAATGGTCCTGCATTGTAAAACAGGGTGATTCTGAAAGAAATAAAGAGAAAGTCAATGCTAGAAGTATGCATGTAATTCCCATTTAAGTGCCGTAGTCTTTCAGAAATATCTTTCTAATGCTCAGGAATAAAGGATAAATGATAAAGACTACTGACATTAAACATGTCTGGTCTGGTCTTTTCTAACTCTGATTTTCTTACTTGTAAGTCTAAACATGTTCTTATTTATATAAATGTCTGTGTTTTGTTTATATTTCACTGCTCACTAATACTAAAATACGGACATCTGTAGTGTTCAGTTTTAGGAATAAGAGCAGTATCTCTGTGGGAGCATAACATCCTTTGCTCAATTCAGGTACGTTTACAGGAAAGAGTTTATGAAAGGGGTGAGTTAATCATGCTCTCTAGAAGTTTTGTGTTTCATTCTGGGAATGCTCTGTGGAAGATGTGTGTAAGATTACTCATATGCTTTGCCCTCTCTAGCTTCCCTGCTTGGATTGCGTTAGGGGAGATTTTAGTGATTTTCTCAAATATGTCTAAAAGCCTGGTCTAAGGAACAATGATACATAAAAAAAAGTATGATTTTCCCCCTAAAAACTCAGAATTTGTTAACTGAAGTGCCAATGAAAGGGATAGAATATAGGTCACTTGCTTTCTTTAGAAATAATGCAACATGTCATAGCATTTATTATTTATAGTCTAATGAAAGAGATATAAAATTATAAGGAATCTCTCTAATGACACAAAGGTAATATATAATAGCAGATATTATTTTAAGATTTCCCTATTATCTGATTTACTTTTCAAAGGTTGATGTTCCATTTTTATGTAAGTATTCCTAAGAAAGGCAAATTTGGATTAAAAAAGGTCACTATCATACTGTGCTCATTTTTGCTAGATATACCCATATTCTAAGGTACAGTCTTTCAATAAGATAAGTGACATGGTAAAAGGAAATTGAAAATGTTCAAAATCTATTTCAGTAACAAAGGAAGAAACTGACAGGAAAATATAGCATTTTTCTTTCACTACATAAAATTATAAATTTATAATTCCCTCAAAAAGATATAACAAGATACATGTATATAATTTATAGAAACTATTAAAGGCTACTTTTATATTGTAGAGAACAAGGATATATATATCCCCAAGTCAAGAAATATATATATATATACAAATTATTTTAATTTACTATATTGACAGTACATTAAATAATAATTTAAATATTTTGCTGGTAAGTGAAATCGTGCAAAATAAGTTGTGATTCTGATTTATATTTAGTAAATTCAATGTAGTCTGAGTTCAGATAAATAAAATTGAGGTTTTATTTATAACAACTTTTATACCATAAACTATCTCACGAAAGCTAAACTGGATGTCAGAAATCAAGTAACACAGGGATTTGTACTAATTATTTTAATATACATTCAGCAAGGATTGGCCTATCTTCACCATAATTACCTCAGTTCCTTTTTCTTTATACCCCTTAAGAGTTTTACATAGTGTAGTCAATCATCAATATTCATGAATTGCCAATTATGAATACTGTTATTTGCTCAAACTTACTTGTACACTAAAATTAATATGCCTGGTGCTTTCTGGGTCACTCATGAATATGCTGATTAGGCAGAATTATGTACGTCACCAGAGTCACACACGCCAGTTCAGTAAAGCCAAGTAATACTAAGTCTCCTTGATTGAGATCTCATGTCTTCCTCAAAATCTGTTTAGTGACACATTTTCCACAACTTTGTGTGTTTTTATTTGTGTGCATATTATCTAATTAAAATATCATCAAACATAATACTGAAGTGCTGTTTGGTGTTCTCGTATTCTTAAGTCCAAAACAATTATGATCATGGGCCTTATAAGAAAATGTGTGTTAAATAAGCTCCCCTCATTCTTAAGTAATGCTGGTAGCCATGGCTTGATATTAATGAATTAACTGTATAATTAAACTAGTGTGTTAATGAATAGCAGTTAGTATAAAACATGATTATGTACTGATTCATACAGGCATGAAACCCTATATTTCCCTAGGAGTAGAGGTTCTCTATCTGCTAATTTATTGTTAACTCTATTAAGTCACCATGGTAAGAATCAGCTGTAGTTATTAACACTCAAAAAATGCCCATTTAAACTTTTCTCAGATGGCTATCAGTAAATAGTTCTATCATCTTCAGTTTCAAAGGGAAAAATAACAAGGAAAGAGGGTTTTAGGAGTTTTTGTTTACTTAAGTTATTTCTGAGATTGAATATATCATTGGCATAGTTAGAAGTTAAAATTATTTTATTATCAATTGCTCAATATGTATTTCAAGCTGTAAGTCATCCTGAGTTTATTCATGTATTTCATTCTTCACATTTTGTTTACATAACATCATCTCGTTCTATGGTTTTACTATACTCAATTTCATCCTTTCATTTTTATCCCTTTAACCTGTGACCTTTGACTAGTACAATTATACTTTGAAAGGTTTCTTGACTAGTACAATTATACTTTGAAAGGTTTCCTCAACTCAAATCTGTTAAAGAAATTAAGCAAGACAGCAATTAGTTTGATGTAGATCTAATGTCTTGCTAGCCTATGCAGGAAAATACAGGCTTAAGGAGTTGATATACTCAGAAACAAGAAAACTTAAAAACAACAAATCAAAAATGGCTATTTTGTCCTTCCCAAATAAATCAGGCATTTAAGTTCAGTCAGTCAAATAATGTTCATGTTTTGTTTGTTTCCTCTCTACAAAATCCTCTTCCCTCATTCCCATCAGTGGTGGGTTCCCAGCCACCACTCAATCAAGTTGACACATACTCACAATTTTGAAAATTTCATTATTTCATTATGCATCACATTAACTTTTTACAAGATTTTTCCATTTAAATCCTTCCAAATAGATCTTCCGGATGAATCTATCTTGAATATATGTCTGACAATGTCACACTTTTGCATAAATTCCTTGAGTGGAATTTCATTACTGTTACTATTATCTTAAAATTTTCCAAGCACACTTGGTGTTCTCTTATGTTAATGCTTTTCTTAGTGTTGTGTTCACCATTCATCATGATTTTTCTATGTTGTTCCTATGTTGAACTGGCATCAATTTTTTTTTCTGGAGGCTTTACTTTGGTGTATATATATATATATATATATAAATGTCTGTGTTTTGTTTATATTTCACTGCTCACTAATACTAAAATACGGACATCTGTAGTGTTCAGTTTTAGGAATAAGAGCAGTATC
>NW_004567111.1:13917345-13935013 GCF_000260355.1 Condylura cristata
TATATATATATATATATATATATATATATATATATATAATACTTATGTATTTAAGAATACAAGAATTAAGGTACTGTCAAGATGTATGGGGGGAGAGGGGTGAGAGGATTCACCATAGAAAGAGCACGGAGCAGAACAGAAAGATGTCCTGAAGTACACTGTTGAGGGGAGCGGGAGGGTCAGAAGAGGTCTGCCACTTGATGTGGGTCACCTCCCTGGCCAAAGATGGAACTCATGCTGCAGTGGCTGCTGCTAGCTTCATAGTTCTGCACTTTAACCCACTAGGGAGGGCCCTACTTTGATGTATTTGATGTATTATTACTTTAAACTTATTATAAATTGTGTTAGAAATATTTCATTTCTATTTTATCATATCTCCATCATTTTATTTGCTTTCATAATACAAAACTGATCTTTTGTTGGTGCTTTATTAACTTTGGATCCTCAGAACCTACTGTGGTATCTGAGCTCTCAGTTCATATATCAGGAATCCTTAAATTATTATTAAACTTGACAAGGTTCTCATTTAGCTTAAGTACTTATTTCCAGACAACTAGATTCATCAGAGT
The DNA here is from genome assembly GCF_000260355.1 of Condylura cristata. Lineage (NCBI taxonomy): Eukaryota > Metazoa > Chordata > Mammalia > Eulipotyphla > Talpidae > Condylura > Condylura cristata. The sequence continues at coordinate 13,917,915 of NW_004567111.1, forward strand.
TGCCCACAAAGATACAAAGATATTAACTGACCATGCCTGTGTAGGAATTACAAGCATATAAGCTCATTATGAGATAAGATGATACATGGACCATACATTAAGAAACTCTAACTTAGATCTTTCAGGTATTATTTTTTCAGGGTTTTTTTTTTTTTTTATTCATACAGAGCTGGGTACAGGCTTGAATTGCAGGGGTGGTGAGAGGATTCACCAGAGACAGAGTGGGGAGCAAAACAGGCAGATTGATGAAATTGATGAAGTGCACTGCTGAAGGGAGCAGTAGATGTATCAGAGAGGTCTGCTGCACCATGTGTATCACCTCTAGGATGGGGGATCAAACTCTGCACTGAGGAGGCTTGGGCTCACTTGCAGTGCTGCGCTTTAACACATTACGCCATGAGGGAGAGCTCTCAGGTATGTTTTATATCTAATAGCCCATTATTTTCATTAGTATTTAGACAAGTAAAATGTTCGGTATTAATAATTATCATATTTATTTTTTTTAATATTTACTGTCATTATGTACATGGTATTGTAATAATGAATTTACATACCTTTGGCATCGAGAGTTAAAAGTTTAGAATGATAGGACAAACATTTCTGTGAGTCTTGTTGTGAGTTTTGCTGTGAGTCTTGATGTTCTAGGTAATTATTCTATGCGGGAAACAGGCCTATCCCATCTGACTTTGCTATCTCTACTTGGCCCCCAAAGAGTAAAAAAAGACAGAAAGACCTTGGGAAAATCTATCTCTGTTAATAGGTTTAAGATTTAGTACGGGAAGAAAAAAAAGGTACTTGAGAGTTTATAGAATAAAGGAACACATGTGTGGAATTATATGTACCAGGAATTTAAACTTAAAAACATCTTCAAAGACAAGTTAACAGTTTTTCTGGGAACCATATTATTTTAACAAGTATAGTCAGGAAATTTAACCTCATTTTTAACCTAAATTTATCACATTGAATCTGTTTTTTTTTTTATATTAATGTTTTTGCAACCAGATAATGTAAAAACCTTCTGTTCAACACGACCACATACTAAATTCTTACATTATTATATTGTTATTCAGATTACTAATCTACAAAATATTTTTATAATTCTATGACTCCGTTCACTTTGACTTTTCTAAAGAACTATCTATAAATATGTTGACTGATTAACTTATATATTGCCTTTTTGGTTTACAAATGTGGATGTCTTTCCTTCTTTCATTTTGTCTTCATTTTTACTTATTTTTAACCTTTAATTTCTTTCTTAAAATGAAAGGACTATAACATTTTGGTGACTGGTACACTGTTAGTAGATTATTCAGAAGGTATTTCAAAGTTTTTGTCATCCTCTAAGATCAATTTGCCTAAATAACAGCTGCTATTATACAAAATCCCTTCCTTTCTGGCTCTACAGTATAATCATAAAGGTGCCTGACCTCTAAAAAGAAGAAAATAAAAAGCAGAGTGGGAAACAAAAGATATGTCTGAGGCTACGATTATTTCATCTTAGCATAGACAATATGCTGCCTGATGAGTAATTCAAGATTTTTTTCACAGATAAGCAGCAAAGCACCCAGAGAAATAGCCTTATTAAGAATGTGTATTTCTCTGTTCAGGAACAGAAGCTACTGGCTTAGCTAATACTTTACTACAAAGTCAAAGACTCCAATTAAGCTTATGGAACTTTATGAAGGAAAAGTGTACACACACACATACACACACATGTGTGTGTGCAACAAGCATCATTGTAAATTAAAGCTGACTGCATGACTGCAAGTATATTTCTTAACAAAGTTACGTAAAATACTTCTAACAAGATGCTCATTAAAGATCATTGTTAAATAAAATACATTAAATGTATTGAGAATATAAACAGGTGGCCTCCCTGGTTGTGCTGTGGGTTGGAGCGCTGCACTGCGAAGCAAAGTCAAGCCATAGCCTCCTCAGCATGAGTTCGATCCCTGCCCTGGAGGTGACCCACATGGAGACATGGAGTGGCAGACCTCTCCTGTCTCGCCTGCTGTTCCCCTCAGCAGTGTACTTTGTCGATCTGCCTGTTCTGCTCCCCACTCTGTTTCTGGTGAATCCTCTCACCATCCCTGCACCTCTGGACAGAACCCAGTTCTGTATGCATAAATAAATATAGCTTATATATATATACACAAATAAACTCCCAAATTTTAAAAATTATCTTAATTACCAGACTACTTTGTTCCCTTTTGAAACTGTTCAGTATTTTCTAATAACTTACACAGAAAATCCAGGAGAGAGACTGGCAGTCAGGTTATAAAGGTCTAGCATGGGTTCTGGTCATGCAGACTGAGTTCCCATGGAGAAATAAAGGGACAATAATTCAAAGTATATTACTTTTCTGGTATTCTTTTGCAGGTATATTGGTTTCACAATTCCCCTGATATAATTTTACTTTTAGTTCTAGGTATTTCATATCATTTATATTTCTAGTGCTCTTGAAAATTTTCTCTTCATTCGGCAGATTTTCTAATACCAAAAGTATGCACATCTGCTAGGCTAGAAACAGTAATAATAACTCTCCACAGGAACTGACTTGCCATTGGACACATCAGAATTTCCAGAAGTTCTTTTTCAAATTACATCTATGACTCCTTCTCTCTCTCTCTCTCTCTCTCTCTCTCTCTCTTTGCAAAGGTGGAACAGTAAAGCTGCCTCTCATTTTGAATGTATGTGTAATAAGAATGTCACCGATGGAAGCAGACTATATATTTAGAGTGTGCAGTCAGAGGAAGCATTGAGAACCAGTGATATGGGCAATAATTAGGACGATGCTCTCTCCAGGGAGATACGTCACTGACAGTACAGGGCATTAGCGAGTAAAAGTTACAGCAGTGGGAACCAGTGTCAGGTACAATGTGAAGCACCTTGGGAAATATGGTGCTAATCATGCTTATGGCATGCCATCTGCAGCGAGGAAATAGTGGAGGCACTGGTAAAGAAGCAGGGAATGTCCTGTGAATAGCTGGAAGCTGCACGGGAACACACCCACTTCAGGAGTAACTTCCCTTTAGCAATGCTGTTTTAATTTAGCTTGGAATCAATGGAAAACATTTTTTTTTTCTGTTTCTAAAACCTAGTATTAGCCATTAAACTCTTCAGAAAATATGTAGCTGACTTAGTCTCTCACATTCCTACAGCAGCAGGTAAGCATTTCATGGTGGAATGTTTCCTGGGTGAATGGATTCTATTTGATGATATCCATAACAATAAAAAATGTGGGTCTGAAGAAAGATTTCTAAACTAGGAGCTTAGTAAGCCTTTTGAAAAAGTGCCTTGGATCTGAGAGAATGAGAGATGGAGGGAAATTCACATTATGGCACTTCGCACTTTTCTGTAATGCTTTCCTTATAGAATATGTGCTCTTATTATGTAACAGTTGTTGAAAAGGAGAAGCATTTGGATCTTATTCAATCACAGCAATTTAGTTTTCATTATATTTGAGTGAGATAGCATAGCTTCAGAGTATAGTGTAGAAAAATTATACCCAGTGTTTATGTGTATACAGGAACTGAAAGTCATTAATTTTTTTTATGAAAGTTATTCTTTCAGTGGTTCTGAAATTAAAGTTTGTAAACTACATTAGCAACAGAAAACATGAAGCTGAAATATCATTAAAAAAATGATAAGAAATGTTCACGCTGTAAGTGCAGCTTTTACCACTAACATAATAATGTGCTCATCAAATACCTTATTTACTCTTAGTACATTTCCCACCTTCTCTGACAGTACTGTTCCACTTAGATGTGAAATTCTAACTCCAGCCACCTATTATATCTTAAACATTTAACATTCTCCAAGGGAAAAAAAAACAATTATAAACATCGATTTTAAATATTGATTAAATCTAACCTACAGATCCCTCCTTGGGGGCAAAACAGGTTAAAGCACAGCACCATTAAGCTAACCACAGCCACTGCAGCACGAGTTCAATCCCCGGCCAGGGAGGTGACCCACGGGTGCAGCAGACCTCTCCTGTTTAGCCGGATGCTCCCCTCAGCAGTATACTTTGTCCATCTGCCTGTTCTGCTTCTCGCTCTGTCGCTGGTAAATCCTTTCACTCCCCACACCTCTAGTCTGTACCTCAAATCTTGTATGCATAAATACACAAATCATTTAAAAAGTAAATCTACTTTTACGGGATGGATTTATATTATTAGTTTTATGATTACTTTTACTATGGTAATACAATATTTCTGCCTAACACTGTTAGTAGGTCCTTTAAATATTATACTGTTTAATGATTAAAGATAGCATTTTAAAATCATTACAAAAAAGTTCTACCCATTTTATAGATGGTTCCTTGAGGCTAAGTGAACGGGAGGCCTGGATTCACACAGAAGGTAGAATTTTACACCCATCTCTCTCTCTATATATAGTCATATGCAATTATGATGATGATGATGATGATGTAACTTCTGCTTGTACACTTTTACTTTCTCATTGGATTTAGCAATATTTTACATTTTAAAAATATGAACTGCACAGAAAAAAATAAAAAGAAGCTGAATTTATCAATTGTTTTGGCATGCTGTGTTTCCTTAACATCTTCAGGCATAATTTCAACAACCCTTAAGGCAGAATTTAATGAACTGCATTTGCTGCCTGAAGGGTGGCAATATGCTGGCTTCCATCAGTTCATCTGGTAGGATCCTCGGTCTGTGCATGGTTTCTCTCTGGGAGTTCCAGGATGGTCAGGGATATATTTAAGCACATTTGAAAAACATGCCATTTTCTGACATCATGTCAAAAAACCACCCAGTATTTTCAAAATGAAATTCAAATTTCTTTTCCTAGCACCACTTTGAGTCTCTTTTATTTTTTTTTTTAGCTTCATAACAACACTGTCATCCTCATTTTATCCTAAAATGAGTGTTTATTTGCTATTTCTGAACATAACAATTTTCATGTGTACACTTCCATATTTTCCTCAGTGTGAAATGTCTTATAACTGCTTTGGGCAGGTCTTAGTTCCCTTCAACATCAGTGTTCAATATTGCGGTTCTACAGAATGTTTTTTGACCTATTAATTATAGTTTACGTTACCTACCTATTCTTCATTTCTATTGCATAGAATTGAGAACAATGGACCCTGCAATTTATTTGTTTGCTTCTTTTCCCACATGCATTTCTTCCTTACTAAACTACCATTTTTTGGGGGGGGGTGTTCTAATTACAGCAACATTTGGTACTCAATAAGGTTTAACCAATTAAAAAATGTGAAAATCAAGGATTCCCTTATACTCTTTAACATGCCAATTTATGTGTGAAATATTTTCCTTTAGTCATTTGTAAATGCAACTTTTAAACACCCTCACCTTAAACTTTGAATTATTTGTTGTATCAATCATATTTATAATTTGTATTGAATAGTCAAAATTTAGAGATAAAATGGAGTAGTGTTTATATAAAGATCAGATTTTGTCAATCTCCTTGTGTTTTTTAAATATACAAAATAAGGATACTAATCATTAATAGCTTATAATATTTCATAAATTTGTCTGAAAGGTTACTGATAGATTTAAAGAGCATCACAACATCTGCTACAGCTTACATAACAAAAAATAGCTGGAACAGTTTGCAAACTCCAAGAGGACAGAGAATTTTCACAGTTGTATTTGTGATTCTCACCAGAGTTCTAGGCAAAGGTGTATGGTCTAATGATGTTATCATGTTGAACAAAACATTAACTTCAAATATATTCACCTTTCTTATTAGTGTTAAGAAAATAGTCACAATAAAATTGATTTTGAATGCTAAGTAGAAATGATCTAATTAGGAAAGAGAAAAGAAAACAAGACACATTTCAATGAAAGGAATAAAAAGGTTAGTAGAAAGGTATGAAAGAGGCATAGTATATTATGCAAAGTTAAAAGATTCACCATTGTGAACTGTTGCAATTATTACGACCATCATCTTCCATCATCACTAACGTCACTAGTTTTAGTAAGTTATAAATCAGGTAGCAGATTAATGAAAGGAGAGAAGGTAAGTAAAAACATAGCACGTGTACTGATTTAGGGATCATTATATATAGCTATATAATTGATATAACTATCATTTGAAGTCATCCATTAATATTAATGGATGTGAGACTCATAAAAAAGATTTAATAGTGATATCTGTAGATATATTTACCAAAGTAGGTTATTAGAAGACATCCATTTTAAATAATAAATAGTAATCACAGATTTAGATGTTGTTTTGGAGCTATAAAGACAATTATTAGAGCTTATTTAATTATTAATATTTAAAATGTTCAGTTGTCTATTCCACTGACCATTCAGATATTGGGAGGAGGTTTGGTGTGTAAAAAATAAAGATTAAATATTCAACACATCTAGCTTCTAAACAAGGGAGTCCTTTGATAAAAATGAACAAATGAGAAGAAATGGAATTACCAAAATAAGCTAGCAAAATGGATGCATTTTAACATGTGGAAATCAAAATAGAGTATACGTTGTCTCTAAAATAATGGGAGGAGAGAGGTAGATAAACACAACACCACAGAGAAAGAGGTAGAGTTTGTGATGGTGACAATAACTTCCCTTTTTAAAAATATAATTTCAGGGCCCTCCCTTCTAGCTTAGCTGGTTAAAGCACAGCACTAAGAAGCTAAAGCCACTTCAGCATGAGTTTGATCCCCACCCCAGAGCTGACCCACATGGTGTGGCAGACCTCTCGTTGACTCCACAGCTGCTCCCCTCAGCATTGCACTTTGTCAAGTCGGCCTGTTCTGCTCCCCACTCTGCCTCTGGTGAATTCTCTCACCGCCCCTGCACCTCTGGCCTGTACCCCAGTTCTGTATGCATAAATAACTATTTAAAAATATATATGATTTCAAAATAATCAGAATAGGAGATGGAAAATCTCAATTACTTTGGATTGGAAAGAGAATGGGTGGTTAAAAACAAAAAGTAAAAATAATAAGTGTCCTTGATGGATATTATTATTTCATTGACTTCTTTTTGTTTGTATATTTACTTGTTTTTATAAAGAAAGACAGAAGATAATCTACTGCCTGTGACATAAAGACAAAAAAAAGTATTCAAGGCAAGATTGATAACAGTGCTTTTTGTGTAACTTTTTCATCGTTCTGGTGGTGGGTAGTAAATATATACTGCATCCCCCAAGTAGCACACTATAAGCTATCAGTTCAGGATTATGAAAATATATCGAATTATTCAACATGTCATTACATATAGAAATAAAGTAGGTTTATGAGAACTACCCTTGTTATCTATGTCCTGCTTTCATTTTGGATCACTAGACAATAAGTATGATTTTTAGCTGTCATAAAATATCTGTATTTGGAATATGGTTATATTTTTCATAGATTTAACTGAGAATCAGAAATGAAATTTACATTTTCCACTCAAGAGCTCTTTTTACTAACTCTTTTGAATTTCATTTAAAAACATAACATTCAACAATTGTATTAAATTTTCTTTTTTAGCCTCTTAGTATAGCAATCAGATTTAGTCGTGACACAACTGAAATATATAATAAAAAAGCTCCTTTTCAAGTTATCTCACTGATCTAAATTATAACATTTGGGAGGGGTGTAACACTGTGAATGACCACTATTTTTAGATTCTGTTCATTAACAATGAAAGTTTTTTTTTTTTTTTTTTTAATGCATACAGAACTGGGGTACAGGCCAGAGGTGCAGGGGCAATGAAAGGATTCACCAGAGACAGAGTGGGGCGCAGAACAGGCAGATCGAGGAAGGACCTGCTGAGGGGAGCGGCGGGTGGTCAGGAGAGGTCTGCCACGCCATGTGGGTCACCTCCCGGGCAGGCGGGGATCGAACTCAGCTGAAGTGACTCTAGCTTCTTAGTGCTGTGCTTTAACCCACTTCGCCAATGAGTTTTTAATTAGTTTGACAACCCAGTTTCTGTTGAGTCCATGCTCAGTTTTAAGGAATTTCTCTCATGCTATTCACACCAAGATGATACATGTGATACATGTTTGAAGGTGTTCTAGTAACAGGAGGAAGACTGAGGCTTACTTAGAGACTTTGGTGTAGGTTCTTATGATATTCCTGACTTCTGCAGCTAGATGATGCGCTGTGGCAGGCACTAGAGGGGAATACAGTGGGTTCATGTGAGGCACTGAGTTTGGATGCTGAGTTCCTAGGTACCCATATTTCCTTAATGTTATTAATTTACTTGAGTTAGTAATATGAATTATATAAATTTTATGCAAATGATTTGTTTTATCCAGCCATTAGGGATGATAATCTCATCATTAAGACATCATGTTCATTAAATCATCAAAAGTAAGAATGTTTGAACCTTTCTATATCATGAATGGACCTTGGCGACTCCAGCAACCCTCAGACTATTTCATATTCTTATCACTCTGTGGTTATTGCTGTATATAAATGTAGCTTGTAGCTCAGAACTAGATGCCGACCTTTTCCAGAGCTTGTTGGCTCGCCTAGCTCAAAGTCTCATGTCAAAGCTTCTTGTTTATGGACAAGCTTAGGAAGATAAAAAAAATAAATAAATAAGATTATAATCTCAAGAAAACTATTTTATAAACGCTTTATATCAGTAAACGACTAGAGAAAAAGCTAGAAATGAATGAACCTCTCAAGGTTAGTGTAGATTCTAGGCTATGAATGTCCTGGGAAGAAAGATTAGCAAAAATATCATAGGCTGTTAGCACTTGAACTGAGTTTTAATTTCTGAAATAGGTATTGCATATTAATAGAATTTGGCTAACAGCTGAGGTGCTTAGATTATTTTTGGAAAAGTAAACACTTTTATTCAAAGCACACAGATAAAACAATTTATTGGGACTCTAATACACACACACACACACATAATTTAACTGACTAGTAACTGTGCAGGAAAAAGTAAATTAAAAGATGGCATGTGTGGAAAAAACATGATTATAAATAGTCTATTGTACCAGGAAGGAATTTAGGAATTTGATAATTATTCTCAGTATATGCAGCCAGTAACAGATGAAGCTTATTAGGTGGGCTGAGACCCCGGCAGAATTTTGTTTGACTTGGTCCTGTTTACATGTGTAACTATTTAGAAATACAAAGATGATGGAATTGTATTTCCTTTTACTTAGTGTAGTTTTTTTTTTATCTTTTTTATTTTTATTTTTTATTTTTTTTTAAAATTTATTTATTTGTGCATACAGAACTGGGGTACAGGCCAGAGGCATAGGGGCGGCGTGAGGCTTCACCAGAGACAGAGCGGGGAGCAGAACAGGCAGATCGATGAAGTACACTGCTGAGGGGAGCAGCGGGCAGGTCAGGAGAGGTCTGCCTCGCCATGTGGTCACCTCCCGGGCAGGCAGGAATCGAACTCATGCTGGAAGTAACTTAAGCTTCCCTGCGCCGCGCTTTAACCCGTTGTGCCACCAGGGAGGGCCAGTTTTTTTTTTTTTTTTTTTAATGTACTGTGACCAATGAGAAATATTTTATTTTAATAACAACTCCATTAATTCATCAGGACAGATTTAATGGTAAAATGGATAGGTCGTTGAAAATATACTTTGTAGATGTGGTTACATTTCAACAGAGTTTAATGGAGTGTTGGTGATTATTTAAATTGTATTGGCTTGTTCCTCATCCCAACATTAAATATGCATATTTTAAAAGATGGGATCTTTTTAAATATTCTGACTTGGTTGCTATCATGGGTATTTAATTTACAAGATAATCCTGCAAATTCAGTGAACCACACTGCTGATATTCATGTAAGGTTTCATTTTGTAAATCTGGGTGGCCCCATGTAAGCAACATAGTGTAGCAAAAGTGACTTTGACCTTTCTGATTATAGGATGGTATAATCCTTAGTCTCTGTAATTTTATTTATGAAAGTCAGGTCACAATGTAATAAATCAGACTATCCTGAGTAGTTTTATTTTGAGGAAGTCCATATGGAGTAACTGCAAAGAGAGGCATAGTATCTTAGTTTCCTAAAAACCAAATAGGTTATCCTTTATACCTGATACATAAACACTGCATGTAATATTCACTTATTTTACAGACCTCCAGTTATAGAAAATTTACTGTGTCTAATAGTAACTCAAACTATAATTTTATTTTTAACTGCCAAGCCTACATGTCTAAACCTTCTATTCATAATTAAGATTTTCATAAAAAAAAAAACTAATACTAAAACATGTGATTTTTAGGAGAATATTCAAAAACGATCAGATATGAAATTATTTGACCTAATTCTTTTTCCCAGTGTGCTATGAAGCTATAGAGATAGCAAATAAGGTAGTAAATAAGATAGTAAATAAGAGGTAAATGAGCATGATTTAAATTTAGAGTACAATGGGAGGAGGGAAAACTACAGTAACAGACTTGAATTAAATTCTTTCTTGACATTTTGGAGAGCTCAGAGGTATATAAAAACCTGCTAATATTTTAATGAATTAAATATCTTGATATGACCTAATATACACAATAATAATACACATGAATTTTATTCATGTTTTGTTTATAATAATATTATATGAATCATTTATAAGAAGACTAATGAAAATTTGAAATTAAAAAATAATGCCAAGAAATACCAGATGAAAATGTAAAATTTGATTTAAATATCATAAACAATTCAAAGAATGATATATACATGATAATGGACAATGTTATAAATTATCAAAATACATTGGAATAAATATGAAATGCTATAATGTATTTAAAGAAAAACATATTTTGGATATAAAATTTAGCCTCTAGGGAATTCCCATTTTAAATTTGTTCATTTCAAACTTACTTATGAGCTTGCTGGCATGCAACAGAAACAAGGGGAGACCCATAGAAGATGAGGCGATTCCCAGCCCTCACATTCTGAAGTCCTTGGTTCAGTGCCATCATTGACTTCTCTTTTTGTTTCAACTTAAATTCTCAATTACCTCACTACTTATACTGTGTGAATGTTCCTCTCTGCATTATTATTTTAATTAATATAAAGAATGAGAAACCCCTTACAATTATCTGCTGAAATGTACTTGTCAATTATTTTAAAATAGTTTGGCTGGCTTTAAAATTAAATATTACATGAATATTTTATAAGTAAGCAACTGATTAAATTATGTTATAATGCCCATACATATATTCATGTCTGCACTGGGAAAAAAAAAAAACAACAAAAATAGTAACAATTTAATAAAAACAATGATATATTTATAAACTGGTGAGTATATAATTCTGAGGATGGCAGAATTGAGAAAACTTTAGTCATTGCTAAAATGTTATATCAATCTTCTTGAAACAGTATCAACAGATAATTTAAAAAGAAACATTTTAATTTTCTACAGCTATTAATATCATTACTGATATAATTTTTATTTGACCATGCTTGGTAACAAAAGTTTGGTTGACTTTTATCATAAATCAAAATTATGTCACAAAAAATTAAGATATCTTTTCACCATTCATAAAAGGCACATGAAAAAATCCCCAACTCATATTTCTTAAAATGGGAAACTGTTTCTGGACATCTTCTTGATTACAAAAAACAATTAAACTACACAATAAGGGATTTCAGTGACGTTATTTAGCCAGAGGGAGGAAAATAATAGCAATGCCATCCAGCAGCCTTTCTGCATGATTCAGATTTGCTGGATATGCTGATTTTTGCTGTTGCCATTAAAAGTGGTTTATAACAAGGTTTTAATGAATCTGTCAAACATTCTGCTCTATTTCCATTCAGAAACATATGGTTTCATTTAGAATATCCTTTTCTTCCTTAGGTCATTTGGCAACATTCAAGTATTTGATTGCTTTTAATCAAGAAGAGAAGGCACACTTGCAAAATCTGATGGTTATTCTGATTTTGAGAAATATCCATGAGCAATTAAGATTTTTAATCTTTAAGTCTAGGTTAGCTGAACTGGGGATAGAAAGAAATAAAAAACAAAAAGAAATTTTATACTATCCAGTTTATACAATATAAGAAAATCAGAATGACATTGAAATATCATTAGAAAAGCACAATGGAGTAAGATAATGTGATTCTTAACACATTTTTTATTTAAAATTTTTCTGGATAGATAAGAATAATCATCATAAATTAGGTATTTAACAAGTATAAAAGTCTGAATAAATATGTACACACATTTTACATTCATAGGGTTTAGGCCAGACAACATAATTTTGATGTATGTATAAATCATAATGGAAGCTATGAAATTTTATAACATTTTTTATGCAGAATCATTGTCTAAATCATTTAAGTGTATGAATAAGTATCTTAAAATCAGTACAATTATTACTATAAAAATTTTGTTTTCAAATTAGGGCAGTAGGGATAGATATTTTCCACTGAGAAAGAAAATATTTATATAATTCAAATATTGAAAGGATATAATACTATAGTGAATGCTTAGAGAAGTTTGAATAAGTTTCCAATAATTTAAGGGAAAATATACAAAAATTCATTTCAACATTGATAGTACTAACTTGATTTATATATATTTTTTAACTCACAGTACATCTGTTGTAACTCTTTAAACCTATAATTTCATTGTAGAGTGAGAAAAAAATGTACAGGTCTCAGTTGAACTTTGTTATGAAAAATAACTCATACATTCTCTTTAAATATCTGGTCATCAAGTCTATGAAATATCATTATAGCCAAGGGAAGTGTCGGGGACATGGTAATTAAATGTATTGTGGTGTCTTGCATATGCCTCAAAATATAAAGGGACATTAGGGAAAAATTCAGATGAGCTAACTAAATCATGGCATTACTCTTATGGCAATATATCAACATTCACTCAAATATCCTTAGAAATCTACCATATTGATATAAGCTAATAGAGAAAACTAGATTTTGTTATGTAGAAACATTACTGTTTTCTGAAAGTGTAAAACTGTTCTAAAATAATAAGTTAAAATTTTCATACAATTTATTAAAATTTTTCATTCTAAATCTAGCATAAATCATCTTAAAATATTTTGTCTGTGATCCCTATTTTCAATGAATCATAGTTTCAGAATAAGTAAGAACAAAAGGATAGAATTTCCAAGAATATATCAGATGGTAAATAGACTCATGAAATGATGTTCAACTGCATTAGTCAAATGTACATGAAAAGTATAAAAAAAAGATCAAATTCCCACCAAAATGCCTAAAAAACTGTCAAAATAAAACTGTTCAAAGAACATAAAATCCATTAATGAATGGGGTAAGTAAGTATATTATAGACATGAAAGCATATTTATAACACCAGCAAAATAGATGAAGCAGGATAACCACATATCAAAAAAAAAAAAAAAGGTGTATTGTGAAATAATTATGTTGTTATGTTGTGCAGAAAAAGTATAGAATGTAGGATTTCACTTATATTTTAGAGAATGCAAAGTAATCTTCAGAGACAGAACACATTATGGGTTGTCTAAGAATGGAGGAATAAATGGTGAAGGAACAAGAAACACAAGTCAAGATTTTTTTAGTTGTTTGTTATGTTCATGATCCTGAGCTCAGAAACAATTTCTTGGATATATGTATATCCATGTACATTGAAACCATCATTTTATAATGTGATACAAATATAATTACTGTACATCAAGTATATTTCAGTAAAGCTATGTTCAGGGGCCAAATGTTCAAAGATAAAATAAAATACAAATGTAGAAGGCAGCTTGTCTTGAAGAACCGTATATGCTATTGAAATCTGGTCATTGCACTAATATTATTTCTTTGTATTTATGCATTTTTTCAAGTTTTTAAATTAAGAATATTTCTCAATTTGTCACTAAAGGACACATAGCTAGTACATAGATTGAGAACAGTCTCATTCCATTAAATCCAGTGATTCAACTGGCAATGACAGATAGTTATTGTCTTCAGAGTTTGCATTGGAATACATGTTAAAATGTTAAAATGTACATGATGAATCATTGTACATATTATCTATCCAATACTGACCTTTCATTTAAATTGCTTTCTCGATAAACTCAATATCATATAATCAAGAAATAATCAATTTAACTATTTAGAAAGAATAGCAACATTTTAAATATATATCAGTATTACTACCTTCCTCACCAAAGTATCAAATTGGGTGAATGTGTTTACAACCACACATTCATTTATTATCTACTAAACATATATGCAATAAAGGTAAAATTAAAAGAAAACCAATAAGCTATTTCTATACTATTTTCCTTTGCAAGTTCTAATCTCCCTATCAGTTCCCTAGGGTCACCACTGTATGATTCCTTTTATATTTTTTTCTAAAAATATAAATCTTTAGAGAATATTTCCTAATTTTTGTATTTTTTGTCAAAATGGATAGTAATCTGGAGATTATTTGATTATTTATTCAACAAAAAATAAAGATGTTCTTACAGGAACTAGAGGTGACATAACCAAGTCATTATATCTACTATTTCCACATGTATGCAACAGAAGTATTGGTGTTCATGTTAACTGAATTTACTATTCTTCTAGGCATGGCAGTTTTTGAAACTATGACAGTGTTTTAATATTTATATAGACAAAATATTAAAAAATGTATTTTTTCTGGAATTCAAAGTTTGTATTTAGGAGGTAGATCAACAAGTCCTCAAAAAATAAAGAAAATGTTGACATGTAAGTAATTTATATTTTATCACTTAGATGTGGTATTGTAAATATTTTTAATAAGTGAATGTTTAAATAGAAAATGTTTTCTACTATGGTCAGAATTAAAGAAATATTTAAAATTGGTTGACAATCTAAATTAATTTGTAGTATAATTTAAATTGTTACATCTTACCTTGGTCATTGAAGTTGTAATTTAAAAAATTCATATTTTCTTGAAGAATAAATATTAGATATTTAGATATCTCTTGACAATTCCAGGTACTTCCTCAGGGTTATACCACTAGAACATGGTACAGGTAGAGCAAAAGTATGTTATAGGTAGCACTAAAATGTACATACTCCTGATGGCTATAATTTCCTAAGAAATCTAGAGAAGCCAGTTTAGAAGTTTATGTTCATAGAATTAGATTTCCCTTTTCATTTTTGATATATTAAAATAGCATATCTCTTCAAATTGTGGATGTGGAACAAAAATCCACCAGAAATATAAAGTTTATTTTTGACTGAAATACATTTTTCTTAAGGAATTTTAATTACATTTCTGTGCTATAATGAGTGATATGTAAAAAAATTCTAAAATAGTTGATACAGATAAATTTACCACCAGAGAAATTTACTATCCAGAGAAAGTAATTCATTCCTTAAATGGTATACTTCTAAATTCAGGTAGTATTGTTTCCCAAGTTTATAATCAAATAACCTCTACATAACGAGTCCCTTGACCCTTATTTTTAAAACTATAGTATTGATCCAGTAGCACTGACTTACATATTTTAAATACTCACAGTTAATTATAGAAATCATATATGATTTTAGGTATAATCTGAATATCTTCTTAAACAAGTGAATCCTCTCTTTTCCCAACGTCAATGCCTTGCTCTTAACTAAACAGCATATTAAGTCATACCTCACTTTTAACCACCAAGGTGAAAAAGTTAATCAAATAACACCTTGTAAGTATTTTTTTAAAAAATAAATGGTTTAGTAGTAATGTTTGTTAGCTGATAAAAGAAAGGACAGAAGGAGAATCATAAATGATGGAATGTTTGTACAGAAACCATGCTTCATCTCTCTTAATTTATATAAGTATCAGAGTTGCTAGACACTGACAGACACTTATAAATGTGAGTAAAAAAAAAAAGCATTTCTAGTATATCAATCAGATTCATAGTAAATATATATATGTGTATATATATATATATATTTTTTCTTGTCGTGGATGGAGACTTGAGCATTATTTTATTTTAAAAGGAAATGCAAAAATAGATTAATCATTTTCTTAATTATATGACTACCTAAGTATTCACATGCAGATTTTCTGGGGTGTGTTATACAAGTCAAGGAGATTCATAAATGGAATCATAAAGTTTATAAACTATGAGGTCATTGGGTAGGCTATAAAATATGAGCTATCCTACCCATAATTTAGTAGGTAAACATATTATACTTTTTAGTGGCATCACTATAATATTTTATAGCTTACATGTTTTAATTTTTTCATTTCATCAAAATGCTCTGAGTATCATTTTGTTTATATTTTAGTTTTATCAATAGTTTAGGGTGTGTGTGTGTATGTATGTGCATGTGTGTGTGAGAGATAGAGAATATAAGCACTCAGATATAAGCATTGGGGTGTTTAACATTATAAAAAAGATCATCTGACTTTATCTTTCTTCTTATACCCACATATATGGGAAATGTGAGGAGAAGGACAACTAAAAGAGACATACAACATTTCTTGTAGATGTAAAACTATGTTCCTACTTTCTTGCATATGTTGGCTGATTTCAACTTCAGTGGAAATCCTCAAATAATGTTCTATATGCCCTTTACAAAATTAGCACTAAAGACCCTCTCTCACTTAAAGCCCTCCCATCCTCAATAATCTCTGATTTCTTTTTCTGACATCAGGTGGGGGAAACCTTCCTTTCAGAGGACTGGTAAGACTAAGTTTGGCTCATTTACATAATCTGTCTACATAAAATCAACTGGATTGCATCACTTAAATTAATTTGGATATTTGGGTGGGAAACGTTGGAGCATTTTAGAATTCCAGAAATTTGGAATCTTGCCCACCATAGCACAGACAGGAAATGAAAACTCAATACCTTTTAACTATTTAAATTGTTTACAGCTTTACACAGTGGCAATATAATAGTTTAAATTGTTTACTGTGAGATATAGATAAATGTAGTACAGACTACTGACAATATACTTTGGATAAGCTTGTTCTTATTAGAATTGGTGGGGTTAAAGTGGAGGAAATATTTAAAATATGGACCCTAATTAAGGACTTCATGTTAATGGTATAATACGAATTTTGGTGTATTGGCATGGACGGTGGTTAAACAAAATGAATACGATTGGTGAACATTTGGTAGTGGGGAAGCATAGTTAAAAGTCTGCAGCAGTTGGCCCTCCCTGGTGGCGCAGCGGGTTAAAGCACAGCACTGAGAAACTAAAGCCACTTCTGCATGAGTTCGATTCCCGCCTGCCCTGGAGGAG